>NC_045960.1:73953871-74305022 GCF_010909765.2 Amblyraja radiata | reverse complement strand
TCACTGTTTAACTAAATATTCATTTTATGATGAATAATATGACATCACATAGTTTACTAATATTTACAATGCTTTTGCAGTTGTGCGTCTTTTGCTTTGACAGCTCCGAGAATGTCAATGATTTACGGACTCAAGTAAGAGAAACGCTACTCTCTTCCAACAGATGAAATCAATGGAATATGTATTAGTGTCATCGCCACACGAGCAATTAACGTCTGCTGAAGCATGCCGATGGATCCTGCTCTGAAGTGATAAAGGCTCTCACAAGCATTTTGTGCAATAAAAGTTAATTATTTGCATTGGATATGATTGACTTTAATATTATTATCCTTGGACTCCAGAGGCATCGCCACATTTTCAAATATAGTTGTGAACTACCTATTGTGAATATAAATAATGGTCGAATGAACCTTTACATGTTAAACTTTATCATTAACCTTGGAAGTAGTGCCCATTTCATTATATCTTATGTGAAAAGTATGTTTAAATAGAAAAGAAAGATACTTGTATGATTTTGTGCTTTATTTTTGGTTCTTCCGACATGAGCAACACTGACAAAATATGTTTTCCATTCCTGTCTAGGCGAGAATAAATTAGTCAATCATGAGGGGGCTGAATGGTTCATTCCCGTTTCCCTTTGTTCTTATACTGGACTATAGTAAGTAGTCTATGTAAAGCAGAGAGGGGCCAGGATAGAAACATTGGATAGTTGTGTCAACTCAGTTGTGGACACCATGTTCCAGCTAAAACCAGGCCAAATTTTTAAAGATGCAGGTCTTGTGTAGTTGTTATTTTACATAAAGTTATGCGAGATGAAATTAGATATCAGCACCGTGCAATAAAGGAGCATATGTATTTAATTCTGCTTCTTGAACTACCTTATATTTAAGAGAGTGTCCATACATTAAATTGCTCATTTTTTGACCAAAGACAAATTAATATTCCATTAGATTTAAGATGCATCCTCATTTATCCTTTTGTCATTTAGGATCATCCTCCTTTATCTTTTTGTCATTTAGGATCAGAGCTTTGTTTATGGATTATTCATACACCTTTAAAATCATGCAGCACAGAAACAGGCCCTTCTACCCACCTCATCCATGCCCTCCATGAAGTAACTATCTACACTAATCACATTTACCAGCACTTGGTCCATAGCCTAAATAGCATGGATAAGTAGCTTCCAAAGTAGTGAGGAAAGAAATGAAGACAACTAAAGATGGTGATGCCATTCGCCATCAGCAAGATTTAAAATAGGGGTGTGGTGTGTTCGGATTTGGTAAAAATGAATCTACTTAAGGAATATTTCAACTTGTGAGGGAGATAGATGGGGTGAATGCACAGTCTTCTACCCCAGAGTAGAGGAAATCAAGAACCAGAGGACATAAGTTTAAGGTGAGGAGGGAAAGATTTAACAGGTACCTGAGAGGCGTGTTTTTCCATGCTGATCTTTTATCCTTTGGTATTACAGAGACATTTTGCATGGATCTGTTTCTCGAACTACTTTTTAAATTATTAAACCATTTATTATCAGATTTCCAATAAATTTTTGTTAATGGTTCCAGAAGGTTACCCGGCAAGGTAATTTCCAGCTTTACTTCATTTAGATGGTACATGCAAAGGTACGTATGATCTGAACAGCCCATTTTTATATTAACTGGAGAACTTGCTCATTGCTGTTCAGTCTAAGTTTTCACAAGAGATAATTTGCTTTCTTTCAATATTGCCGGGTTTTAATTAAATGCTGACAAAAAGCACACACATAAAAAAGGGTGAAATTAAAAAAAACAAGCACAGCAACAGCAACATTTACCTGATAAATAGATGTTGTCTCCTGCACTCACAACGCTGAAGAATTCCCTGTCATAGAACGGCAGACTGGCTAATGGGTACCATTTGTTGTTCTGTGGGTTAAAGCAGTTGACAGCTGTGAGCTGTTGACTCATTCCAATCATCTGTCGACCACCAACCAGGACAATTACTTCGGCCACACCTTAAAAACAACACAGAAGAAAGTCAGACTCAAAACAAAGCACTTCTGATTGATAGGCACCCAACTTTCACTACTTTTCTCAGAGCTATAATCCTTTACACAGGAAGAATGAAAAATCTTTAGTAATTTCCCAATTATTAAAGATCATAGATGAATGCTTAAAGTGTACATGATTCAAACCTCCATGAGATATTTTTAGACAGATGTTAATCCATTTAAATTAAAGGGATTAACACATCTAAATATACTGTGTGAGGGTATAGAGCACAACTCATTAATATTGTATTTTCTTGATCTATACATTTTAAATCAAATACTTACACTCTATAAATGTTTTGTAGCTCAATGTTTCTGTATTTCCTTTTGACATCTGGGCTACCACTGAATTTATGCTGGCTCATCAGAGCAACCCTAAATCCCAACTGAATTCAAGCAAACAGCTATCAAAGGCCTGATTCCTTTATCGCCGTTACTTTATTGCATATCTTTCTTTCATTTTTTCTACATCACTCTACATCACCATCTATTCCCCTCATTTCCCTTTCTCCTGATGCTATTTTTGAAGATGGGTCTCGACCCGAAAAGTCACCCACTCCTTCACACCAGAGATGCTGCCTGTCCCGCTGATTTACTCCAGCATTTTGTGTCTATCTTTAATTTCTCTCTAACCTGTTCTCCCATGTTTCCAACAACTCCAACCAACCATCAAAACACTAAGGGCATTTACAGTGGGCAATTAACCAACCAACCACCCATCTCATTGGCCTCAGTCTTCTTAGAACCCACAACTCTCAGAGGGAAGCTCAATGGACACAAACACTGCACGTTTCAGTCGTTGCAAATAGCAACCATGTCTCTGTGACAAGTTGACAACTTTCATTTAATCACCTATTTATTTACTTTGGTATTTTCTCTGCTACTTGTTATTCTTCTACCTGCAGCATCCCACCTTTTACTTTGTTTATCGAAGCCTTTGGTTTGTATCCCATAATATAGTTGCCACTGATTCTTACCCATCTCCGTCGGCCCACTTTAATTCCTCATTCACCAAGTATTAACCGTCATTCATATGTTTCCATTGTGTGCCCATTTGCCCAAAACTAAACTCCCAAAACAGTTACTCTACTGTAAGCTCTGTCATGTTATTGCCAGGGGGAGAGAGGAAACAGACCCAGCTGTACAAAAGGGACGGATTGCATCTTAACAGGTGAGGGACCAGTATTCTGGCAGGCAGGTTTGCCACTTCTACACGGGTAGTTTGAAACTGAATAATGGGGGTGGGGCGGCAAATGGGATAGTCGAGGATGGAGTTAAAGGGAAAGAGAGTAAATGGATGGTTAATGACCCCAGAATTAACGGGAAAGGAAGCTCACAAAGGGATAGGAGAGTATGGCCAAGTGTAATAGGGATCAATCTGAAAGGTGAGATGCGTAAGGAATTAAAAGTATTGTATATGAATGCGCGAAGTATAAGAAGTATAGTAGATGAGCTTGAGGCTCAGTTAGTGGTTGGTAAATATGACATTGGGGGATTACTGAGACGTGGCTGCAGGAGGATCGGGCCTGGGAACTTAATATTCAGGGTCATACTTCCTATAGAAAGGACAGGCAGGTGGGCAGAGGAGGGAGGGGGGGGGTAGCTCTGCTGGTGAGGGAGGGAATTCAGTCCCTTGAGAGGGAATACATAGGGACTGACGAGGTAGAGTCACTGTGGATTGAGTTGAGGAATTGTAAAGGCAAGAAGACACTAATTGGTGTTATCTACAGACCCCCAAAAAGTAGTCCAGATGTAGGGTGTAAGTTGCAGCAGGAGTTAGTACTGGCATGTAACAAAGGTAATGCCACTGTGGTGATGGGGGATTTCAATATGCAGGTAGACTGGGAAAATCAGGTTGGTTCAGGACCCCAAGAAAGAGAGTTTGTAGAATGCCTCCGAGATGGATTCTTAGAGCAGCTTGTAATGGAGCCGACCAGAGAAAAGGCAATTCTGGATTTAGTGTTGTCCAATGAACCAGATATGATAAGAGAACTCGAGGTAAAGGAACCGCTTGGAGGTAGTGATCATAATATGATTAATTTTAATCTGCAATTTGAGAAGGAGAACGTTGAATCGGAAATGTCAGTGATGCAGTTGAACAAAGGGGACTATGAAGGCATGAGAGGGGAGCTGGCCAAGGTAGACTGGAAAGGGATCCTAGCAGGAGTGATGGTGGAACAGCAATGGCAGGAATCTCTGGGCATAATCCAGAAGACGCAGGATCATTTCATTCCAAAAAGGAAGAAAGATTCTAAGGGGAGTAGGAGGCAACGGTGGCTGACAAGAGAAGTTAGGGATAGAATAAAACTAAAAGAAAAGATGTATAACACAGCAAAGAGTAGCCGGAAGCCAGAGGATTGGGAAACTTCCATAGGACAACAGAAGGAAACAAAACGGGCAATACGGGCTGAGAAGATGAAGTACGAAGGGAAGCTGGCCAGGAATATAAAGGACAGTAAACGCTTCTTTAGATATGTTAATGGTAAAAAAGTAGCAAAGTCAAATGTGGGTCCCTTGAAGGTTGACACGGGTGAAATTATTATGGGGAACAAGGAAATGGCAGAAAAGTTCAATAGGTACTTCGGATCTGTCTTCACTAAGGAAGACACAAACAATCTCCCAGATGTACTGGAGGACAGAGGATCTAAGGGGGTAGAGGAACTGAAAGAAATTTTCATTAGGCAAGAAATAGTATTGGGTAGGCTAATGGGACTGAAGGATGATAAATCCCCTCGACCTGATGGTCTGCATCCCAGGGTCCTCAGGGAGGTGGCTCTAGAAATAGTGGATGCATTATAGATCATTTTCCAATGTTCAATAGATTCAGGATCAGTTCCTGTGGATTGGAGGATATCTAATGTTATCCCACTTTTCAAGAAATGAGCGAGAGAGAGGATGTGACAAGTAAAATGGATGAAGGGGTGCCAGTGGATGTAGTGTATCTAGACTTTCAGAAAGCCTTTGATAAGGTCCCGCACGGGAGACTGGTGACTAGAATTAGAGCACATGTTATCAGGGGTAGGGTTTTGACATGAATAGAAAATTGGTTGGCAGACCGGAAGCAAAGAGTAGGAGTGAACAGGTCCTTTTCAGAATGGCAGGCAGTGGCGAGTGGAGTGCCGCAAGGCTCGGTGTTGGGGCTGCAACTGTTTACCATATATATTAATGATTTGGAAGAGGGAATTAGGAGCAACACTAGCAAGTTTGCGGATGACACAAAGCTGGGTGGCAGTGTGAACTGTGAAGAGGATGTTAGGAGGCTGCAGGGTGATCTGGACAGGATGAGTGAGTGGGCAGATGCGTGGCAGATGCAGTATAATATAGATAAATGTGAGGTTATCCACTTTGGCGGCAAAAACAAGGGGGCAGATTATTATCTCAATGGGGTTAGGTTAGGTAAGGGGGAGGTACAGCGAGACCTGGGCGTCCTTGTACACCGGCCACTGAAAGTTGGCGTGCAGGTACAGCAGGCAGTGAAGAAAGCTAATGGAATGTTGGCCTTAATAACAAGAGGATTTCAGTATAGGAGTAAATAGGTTCTTCTGCAGTTGTATAGGGCTCTGGTGAGACCACATCTGGAGTATTGGGTACAGTTTTGGTCTCCTAATTTGAGGAAGGACATCCTTGTGATTGAGGCAGTGCAGCGTAGGTTCACGAGATTGATCCCTGGGATGGCGGGACTGTCATATGAGGAAAGATTGAAACATAGAAACATAGAAAATAGGTGCAGGAGTAGGCCATTCGGCCCTTCGAGCCTGCACCGCCATTCAATATGATCATGGCTGATCATCCAACTCAGTATCCTGTATCTGCCTTCTCTCCATACCCCCTGATCCCTTTAGCCACTAGGGCCACATCTAACTCCCTCTTAAATATAAAAAGACTAGGCTTGTATTCACTGGAGTTTAGAAGAATGAGGGGGGATCGTATAGAAACATATAAAATTATAAATGGACTGGACAAGCTAGATGCAGGAAAAATGTTCCCAATGTTGGGCGAGTCCAGAACCAGGGGTCACAGTCTTAGAATAAAGGGGAGGTCATTTAAGACTGAGGTGAGAATTTTTTTTTTTCACCCAGAGAGTTGTGAATTTATGGAATTCCCTGCCACAGAGTGCAGTGGAGGCCAAGTCACTGGCTGGATTTAAGAGAGAGTTAGATAGAGTTCTAGGGGCTAGTGGAGTCAAGGGATATGGAGAGAAGGCAGGCACGGGTTATTGATAGGGGACGATCAGCCATGATCACAATGAATGGCGGTGCTGGCTCGAAGGGCCGAATGGCCGCCTCCTGCACCTATTTTCTAAGTTTCTATAATTCTATGGATGGTATCAGTACAGAATGGCCATCAAAGCAAGGCTATTCCATTCTGCTGGGTAAATTGCTTTGTTTCTTTTAAATTGGCCATCAAAGACCCTCTAATGATTTTCCTTTCCTGTCCCATTTTCCTTTGTTAAACATTGAACTGCAACCTTCAGAGAGCATTTATAGGGCTGGCTTTGTTCATTTAAAACTGCAGGAATACAAGTCATATTAATTCAGGTAAGATTGTAGGATAAAGTACAGACCGTTTTATTATGTAATAGATAAACATAAATTGAAGAACTGTTACAGTAATTAAAGAGCAATGTCAGAATATCTGAAGAGCTAATTTGATTGTCAGAGTGTACATGTTATTTAAATTTATATATTGATGGTTTTATTTCAGCAGTTATGAAATATATTAATGCAGACCAGAACAAAAGAAATATGTGGGTTTCTTCCAATATCTGAATGGGTTGATCCATGGGTGGATAAGGGAAAATATTCACCCCACAAACATAGCTGGTTGACAATCAGAAACACTAATTCGAATTGGCCATCCCTGTGCTAGGAAATGAGAATGAAATTGGCCACAGTTCCAATTCCTGGCCGCTGTCTGAACAATACCTGGCATACACAGATGTTAGCCGAGGGAGGAACGTACTCTGCCTGTCCTCGTAAGATAACCTGCACTGCTGGCAATGTTCATTAATACGTCATTACCACTTGCTTGAGCTATCAGGTGGGCTCTAGAACTGTGAAACCCTAAACTCCTGCAGCGAGATAGTTTCAGGATTTGCAGAGAAAGCATGCAACCAATCCACACTGCAGCCATGATAAACAGAGTTACAGAAGAACCAGCTCATCTTTGGTACCATTTTATAATGGATAATTGGGAAATTTTGATTACAATTAAAGTACATTTCTGAAGCATGTTCATGCTACCCAATTGCATGTTCAAAATGTTCTACCCCACGAATACAGCTGTGGCATCTGGAAGCATTTCTTAGGTGTTTATGGAATTATTTCCACGAAGCACAATGATTTTGAAAGTAGATATGAAAGCACATTATTTTTTTTGCCATGGGGGCTCTCTGTTGTTGTTTGGCAAGTAACAACTACAAAAGCCTGACAACCCTCAATTTTGGGCTGAGATTGCACAGATATTCGATTCAAATCTGTGGCAAAATGCATTTAAAACAAAACCACTGGACTTCAGCTCTGAATGCTATTCAATTTGCTGCAAAGACAATTGTTGCTTCAGGCTAGGTTAAAATACATTTTGCAATTAAGCTGATGCTTGACGCATATATATATATATATATAAATAACTGCATTGGAAATGTCCATTAACTTTTATTGTAAATTTTTTGGCGATTGTGGAATTCATCGGTAAACTGAGATTTTTTGTTCATTCGGAAAGAGCCAACCCGAAGTGGTGTTGAGTCACCATCTTGAACCACTGCAGCCATGCATTAAAAGTGCTCTAAAGTGTTGCTTGGTAGGAACAGTATATTGATCCATTAAATATCATTCCTAACAAAATAATATAAGAGTTGCAAATGTTGTTGTACTTATATGTTTGCTGTCTTTGTGGTAGCAGCTGTAGGTTTGCGAGAAGAAGTTTGCACGAGATACTGCATTGCAGCTTGTATGCAATGGTTAATGCAAGTTTCTGAGTGGAGAATGAGAGTATGCTTAGGGCAGTGCATTGGGTGCAAGGTAAATGGTCTGCTTTGGCCTGAGTGTTGTTGGAACAGCACCTCCTGAGCATTTAATTCTACTCATGAAATATTCTGTAGATGAGAAGAAAGGTTTAATGACCAGTAGTCAGGTCATATGCTGCAGATTAACAACTTTCTTGGTCCACTCTTATAGCCACAGTACTTAGGGCACTGGGCCAGTTTAAGTTTATCAATGGTCAAAAGAGTCAAGTGTGTTTGATTGTCATATACCGACAATGGAACAATGAATTTCTTACTTGCAGTAGCAGAATAGGCCACAGGTAAAGGTTAATGGTGATCAAGGATATTGATAGAGGTAGCTTGATGATGATAATTTTGTTGAATATCAGAGGCAACTGACCAGATTCCATTTTGGGGTATGTTCTTGCCAAACACATGGCACAAATGTTACTTGGCAGTCTTCAGCCAGGCCTTAACATTACACACTTCAGCCTTTCCTTTTATACTAATGTCCTTGCAGCCTCCTCCTCCTATTGCTTGTTTATTTACTTTAGTTTAGAGATGCAGCGTGGAAACAGATCCTTTGACCCACAGAGTCTATGCAAACCAATGATCACCCATACACTATCTCTATCCTAGTGTCCATCACCATTCATGCCAGAATGTATAAATGCTGAAGAGCTATGATCTGATGCATGTGAAATTATATGCTCTCTATGCTGTACAGCATCTGTTATTTAGCATGCGCCCAGTGCTTTTTTGCACCTTTAGGAACACCCTTTACATGCAGATGATGCAGCGATTACATGCAGCGATTACAGATGGGGATGACTACAATTCTGCTGCTGCTGGTATGTCCTTGACACAAAGCTGGATCTTTATTTCCAAAAGGAATGCATGGTGGTCTAGCTTGGTTGCATTTACAACAGGTAAACTGACAGGGTCAACTGTAATTTTTCCTTGTGTTAATTCCCTTACCATCACTGGTCTGTCGAATCCCCAACTCAATTACTGTGATATTATCAAGGCATTTTGATATTATGTCTTGCACAGAGTTCGTTCAATGCCCTTTTTACTTTTGACACATCCATGTCTTTGACATGGTGGAGTACTGATCAATATTAATGGGCAGGTGGTGCCTTTGGTTTCCTTTAGACGAGTTGATTTTTTACGTGAATTTTTGTTTCTGCAGAAGTTACTCTGGCAAGGAAAGGTACTCTGAGAAGTTGAGCAGCAAGTTCTCAGCTAGTGACTCTTCTTCAGTTTGGAAGGACTTGCAAAAAAATCACCAGCTACAAGAGGAAAGCCCCCCGTTCTTTGGACTTCAGCTGACCAACGACCTTCTTCTTCTTGCGTATGGCGTGCACAGCCTAAAGTTGTAGGACAGCTTGTTCTATTTGATCTTCCCTGATTGTGCACGCCAGGTTGATTGCATTCGTCGAAACAGGGCGGACCACGTGAAGGTTGCAATCTTCCACCTCACCAACGACATGAATGAGTTCTACTGCAGGTTTGACAAGCAGAAACGTAACCCTGGTACCCCCTCCCAAACCAAAACAGCCAGACCCCAGTCAGCAAAGACTGGACCCTTCTACACCCACTCCTCCCCAATCACCACTTCACACCTACTTAAAGCAAGACTCCAGTCTGAAAACTCAGTCTGAAGAAGGGTTTCGGCCCGAAACGTCGCCTATTTCCTTCGCTCCATAGATGCTGCTGCACCCGCTGAGTTTCTCCAGCATTTTTGTGTACCTCCAGTCTGAAAAGACTGGACCCTCTCCCTCCGACCCCTCTGCAATCACCACTTAATACCCAAATACAGCCTGACTGCAAAAGATTGCGGCCACATCCACTTCTCACCCCCTCTGTGCTGCCCAACATCAATCTGGCCACTTTTCCATCATCACCAATAAAAATAGAGGAGGTGGAGAGGCTGTTCAGAAGAGAGAAAAGCCAGAAATCTCCAGGACCGGACAATATTGTCCCCTCTACTCTCAAGCTCTGTGCCGAACAACTGGCCTACACAGACATTTTCAACCAGTCCCTGCAAACCTGTACTGTCCCTGCCTACTTCAAAGTCTCCACTATTGTCCCTGTACCCAAAAAGGCAAGGATTACTTGGCTTAATATCTACAGGTCTTTCGCACTGACCTCTGTAGTCATGAAGACCCTTGAAAGGCTTGCCCTGGCCAAGCTGAAAAATATCACAACTCCCCTGCTGGACCCTCTGTAGTTTGTATATCGGGCCAATAGATCTGTGGATGACACAGTCAACCTGGGTCTGTACTTCATCCTCCAGCACCTAGACCACCAGGGGACCTATGCGAGGATTGGTTGATTTTAGGTCTGCATTCAACACCATTGTGCCAGAGCTACTACACTCCAAACTTTCCGAGTTGACTGTACCTGAACCCTTCTGTCGGTGGATCACCAGCTTCCTGACAGACAGGAAGCAGCATGTGAGGCTGGGAAAGCACATCTCGGACCCGCAAACGCTCAGCATAGGAGCACCGCAAGGCTGCGCACTCTCCCCTCTCCTCTACACCAATGACTGCACCTCCACTGACTCCTCTGTCAAGCTTCTCTAGTTTGAGGACGACACAAACCCGATTGGACTGATCCAGGATGGGGAGGAATCCGCCTACAGACAGGAAGTGACACAGCCGGCATCCTGGTGCCATCGCAACAACCTGGAGCTCAATGCTCTAAAGACAGTGGAATTGATTGTAGACTTTAGGAGAGCTCCCCCTCCCCTCACCCCACTCACCATCAACAACACCACAGTCACATTTCTGGAGTCTTTTAAGTTCCTGGGAACCATCAGCTCCAAAGACCTTAAATGGGGGGGTGGGCACCATCGACTCCACAGTCAAAAAGGCACAACATAGGATGTATTTTCTATGGCAGCTGAGGAAGTGCAATCTGCCACAGGCAATGATGGTCCAATTCTACACGACCATCGTAGAGTCTGTCCTCACCTTCTCCATCATGGTCTGGTTTGGCTCAGCCACCAAGCACGACACCTGAATGCGCAGCGAATCGTCCGATCAGCTGAGAAGGTTATTGGCTGCAACCTTCCCTCCATTGACAAACTGTACACTGCAAGGGCCAGGAAGCGAGCAGGGAAGATAATCTCTGACCCCTCTCACCCTGGCCACAAACTCTTTGAATCACTGCCCCCTGGAAGGCGACTGGACTGTCAAAGCTGCCACAGCCAAACATAAAAACAGCTTTTTTCCCCCACCAGTAGTAGCTCTACTCAATAACCAAAAATCTGTAGCTTCCTTTTGCTCTGGCATTTTATTTAATTTACATGTTTAATCAATATTGTTTTATTATTAATATTTAATGTTTTATGTGTCATTCCTAACTGTCATTGTATGTCATGTTGTCACTTGCGGGCGGAGCACCAAGGTAAATTCCTTGTATGTGAATACTTGGCCACTAAACTTATTCATTCATACAAGTCTAAACATGACTGCCGATTGTGAAGCAATAACTTCAGTAAATAGCAATAAGTAACTTGCTAAAAGGAATCAGATCGAAAATGTGAATATTTTGTCTACAAATAAATGCTACAAGATAGTCTCCCCTCTCTGGCAGGCAGATGCAAAAGCTTGAAAGCACGTACCGCCAGATTCAAGATCAGCTTCTTCCCTGTTGTTATCAGTGTCTCGATTGGACCTCTCACATGCTTTGTTGCAACCCTTGCACTTTTTCATCTGCACTTTCTCTGTCGCTGCAACACTATATTCTGAACTCTGTTTTCTCTTTTGCACTACCTGATATACTCGCGTATGGTACGGTTTGCCTGGGTAGCATGCAAAACAAGGTTTTACAGTGTAGCTCAGTCCACATGACAACAATAAATCAATACGACAAATCCAAACTCTACCACAGTTCATTTCCAGGGTAGAGAATGATATAAAACCCTACCTGCAGATAGCCTTGGCCGTGTTCGAGGCGTCTGCATCTCCTGCCGTGCATGTGGCAACATGTGATACCGTTTTGCTTCATTGACTAAGTCTCGGCAAGCCTCTGAGGACTTTATCAATTCCTCATTGTCAACAATATTTAGCAGATAGCTTGGATGAATGAAGGGCAGGCGGACCACAGCCAACAGTTCCGACACATGCTGAAAAGAAAGTACTCCCTATTATCAAGGCAAAATAATAACAAAATATGCATGCAGCCTTTTGCTCGTCTGATATTGTGGAGAAATTAAACACATGGGACATAGATAAATAGAGAGGATGCGTTGTTTTCAAACTCTCAACCAACTTCGATTACATTAATTGTATGGCGCGCAAAGTTAAACTGAATGGGAAACATGCAAATAAAGTAGCTCAAAGATGTGAAGAATTATAAATAAACAACACACCCGATTTAGAAAGAGACATTAAACCTGAAGAGACTTTCAAGCATGGATTATCCCAGGTAATCCCAGGCTTGGAATAGATAAAAGGAGGGTTTTGTAATTAGGTTGCTTTCCTTGAATGCGCACTCAAGTACTCTCTCGTAAATTGAAGGGTTGAACACATATTCTCGACAATGAGTTTAGCTGCTCATTGCAACATCTGGCTGGACTACAGAAATGCTATCGTATCCTCCTCTGTGTCAGGACTCTACAGAATGCAAAGATGCCTCCCAGATTATTTTCTCTATTCAAAATTGTATTTCTTGTCTAGACCTCTTCCCCGTCTTTTCTAACATCAGACCAACAACATATTGCGATGTCAAGGCTTCTTTATTACCAAGATAACCAATCAGCTGCTACTTCCACCCTTCTCCAATCCCACTGGCCAAACTTCTTCTCAGGTTCGACTTCCTTTCCTCTGAATTTTCATCACTGTTGAGTTTCTTTCCCATCTCCCTCCCCTCATGCAAATGAACATTGACTTCCCTAATTTCAAATAACCCTTGCTGTCCCCCTATCTCTCCATTCCCTCCCCATTTCCAGTTCTCCCACCAGTCTTACTGTCTCAGACTACATT
Source organism: Amblyraja radiata (assembly GCF_010909765.2). Taxonomy (NCBI): domain Eukaryota; kingdom Metazoa; phylum Chordata; class Chondrichthyes; order Rajiformes; family Rajidae; genus Amblyraja; species Amblyraja radiata. The sequence continues at coordinate 74,292,016 of NC_045960.1, read as the reverse complement.
CTATCTCTGTCCCACCCACTCCCCTGACATCGGTATGAAGAAGGGTCTCGACCCGAAACATCACCCATTCCTCCTCTCCAGAGATGCTGTCTGTCCCGCTGAGTTACTTCAGGATATAGTTGACGGGTTTGGCGGGATTTGGACCAAATGCGAGCAGGTGAGACTAGTGCAGCTGGGACATGTTGGCCACACTGTATCACTTTATGACTATGTAGGATAAAAGCAGTCTTTTCCACATCACCCACACATAAAGAAGATGTAATTAAAAAAAAGAGGATGCCAGGAGTATTTCCACTGCAATAGAGAAGGCTAACAGCTGTTGTAAAATTACCAAAGCCTCCTAGTGGAAATGGAGAGAACATTTACAACAAATAAAACTGAAAATGTTGGGGAAACATTCAGCAAGACTACTTGTCGGGAGCAGAAAGAAGGATTTATTTCTATTTACGCAAAGGCTGCCTGATATCAGTGTTTTCAGAATTTTCTGTTTCTGTATCAGATTTGCCGCACCTGAAATTGTTTTCTTTTTCAAAGACTGACAAGGAGTGGTAGATTCAGATAGTTAGGTGAAATGTCTTTACGTAGAAGGCCATCTAAGGATTGAGTTTCTGGCCACATGCAGTGGTTGAGGGGAGTCCATATCATCCTTTATGGGGAAAACAGTAGTTAAATACTTAAGACAGACAAAGCGAAAATATACCAGCTGAGAATTGACAGTGGGATCGGTTTGGATCCCTTTGTCAAAGAACCACAGTAGGTTGACTGGCTTCACATTGTTCCATGAGCATTCTTGACATAATTATTCCCTCTTTCTGAACGGAGTGTGGTACCTAGCTTTGTTTGGATTTAGACACAACGCATTTTTGAAACAATATATTTAAAATGTCTGAATTATTCATGTATGGGAATCAGTTGTATACTTGAATCTGGAGTGAATAGCATAAAAATTCTGCATCCGAGGCCATTACAGCTTTGACCATGTATGCCCCTACTTTGAAAATCACTTTAGGTTACTCAAGTTTTAAAGGGTAGAATTTAATTTATCAACCCTATTAAGAACATTAATAAAAAGGTGTATCACTGAAATTAACTATTCACATCAATCCGCAAACTATTATTTCAAGCAGTTTATCATTTGATAAAATAATTGATTCGTATTGTTGAGTTACTTGTTGCTGTTTGTCTCAGGTCTTGATTTTTATACAAGCTACGTGTACATATTTCAATATGTAGACCTGTACTTTGATCAATAACCACACAATCGACAAATAGTTCGAATTTCGTATAATTAACTATTTCCATATTCAATTGCGCTAACCTGCAATGCATTTTGGTGTGTACTGTGAGTGCATTAGCACTCACTTGAAAGTATGCATTTGATAAAGAAGCAAAATAAAAATGGATTCATTTTATTCTGATCAGTTATGCTCTTATAGTTGCACATGGGAGAAATAAGAACAAATTCAGTTTTCAGGTCAAGAAAGGTGAGAGAGCATGAACTTACTGGAATAAAGGGTCAGTCCCACGAGCATGCGACTGCATGCGGCAAGCGCGACCAAACCGGAAGCGGGGGCCGCGCGGGGGTCGAGTGATTCCCCTACAGGGCTGGTCCCACCAGCATGCGACTGCATGCGGCGAGCGCGACCAAACCAGAAGCAGGGGCCGCGCGGAGGTCGAGTGAGTGACGTGAAGTTCGAGCGAAGTCCACGGGAAGCTCGCGCGTGACGTACGGCGTCAAGACGCTGCATACGGCGTCGAGACGGTGCGTACGGCCTCAATGCGGCTGCGGGCCGGCAGGCCTTTGCCGCGCGGAATTTTTGAACACTGTCAGTTTTTCGGAGCCCCGCGCGATGTCGGGACCAGCTCCGCACAACTCCATACGGCTCCGGCGATCGAAGTGGGACCGGCCCCGCGAGGCCGTACCGCTCAAGCGACCACGTTAGGTCGCGCTTGCCGCATGGAGTTGCATGCTCGTGGGACAGGCCCTTTATGGTGATGTCCATGGAAGGAGTGGAAGAGAGGAATACTAGCAGGAGTGCAGCAAGACGGGGCGGGAAAAGCATAAGGAAGGCATGGATGTAAAGTAATGGGTACTTTGGGAAGTGGAAAAGAATTAATGAGTCAAAAGGATGCGAGAGGAGGGTGCGTTTCTGAGCATGGAGGTGAGGGCAGTGTGAATGGTAATGCAAAGAACAGAGAATGCAAACAGAGGCTAGATAATGTAAGAACATTACTTCTGCACAGGAGAGTGCATATTATGAATAATTTAATTTACATTAATAATGGCATTAAACCTCCAAATCACAAATTTCATAAAAAGACGAAAGGGAATCTGGAACCAAATTGGTGCAGTAACATTATGGCCCCAAACATAAAAACTTAATCATGGATTAATGGGAAAGTTGCGGCTTCTGTGACTGAAAAGTGTGACACTGTCAAGTTATCTTAACAGGTAATAGAAATCCATCAGCAAGCAGCAGAGGCTATTAACAAATGCAACTGACTGTGAGGACGTGCTTCTAGCCGGCAGCATGTCAGACTCCATGAGGAAGGGCAGCATCACCCTAATCTACAAGCAGAAGGGGGAGATGAAGGATATAAGGAATTGGAGACCCATCACATTGTTGAATGTTGATTATAAGATTCTGTCTAAGGCCGTCGCCAACCGGGTCAAGTCTGCCCTGGGACGGGTGATCCACCCGGACCCAACCTGTGCTGTACCTGGCAGGAAAATCTCAGACAGCCTGGCACTGCTGAGAGATACCATTGCCTACGTGCAGGACAGACGGGTGGATGCCTGCCTAGTCAGCTTGGACCAGGAGAAAGCCTTCGACAGGATATCGCACACGTACATGAGGGACGTGCTCTCCAAATGGGATTTGGGGAGGGAATCAGAAATTGGATCCAACTGCTCTACACCAATATCTGTAGTGCAGTCCAAATCAATGGGTGGGAATCAGACAGCTTCCCCGTCAGGTCTGGAGTCAGGCAGGGTTGCCCTCTCTCCCCTATCTTGTTCATCTGTTGTATTGAACCTTTTGCCGAGTCCATCAGGAAGGACGCGAGCATAAGAGGAGTGACATTGCCAGGCAGTGGAGGCACTCAGGTCAAAACCTCCCTGTACATGGACAATGTCGCCGCCTTCTGCTCGGATCCAGGGTCGGTCCGCAGATTGATCAGCATCTGCGACCAGTTTGAGTCGGCCACGGGAGCCAGGGTGAACCGCAGGAAGAGCGAGGCCATGCTCTTTGGCAACTGGCCCGACCGATCTTCCATCCCCTTCACCATCAAGCCTGACTTCTTGAAGGTGCTGGGGATCTGGTTTGGAGGGGTGAGGCATGTGTCAAGAATTGGCTGGAGCGGATAGCCAAGGTGGGAAAGAAGCTGGAGCTGTGGAAGCAACGGGGATCTATAACGGGAAAAAATTTGGTCATCAGGTGTGAGGTGCTCTCGGGGCTGCTGTACTTGGCGCAAGTGTGGCCTGTTCTTCCCTCCTACGCCACGGGGATCACCCGGGCTGTTTTACAGTTCATCTGGGGGTTGAGGATGGACCAGGTGCGATGGGCCACAATGTACAAGTCAGCAGACAACGGGGGTAAAAGCGTGCCCAACATCGCCCTCACCCTGATGGCCACATTCGTGTGTGGCTGCATCAGGCGGAGCGTAGAGCCAAGGCACGTGGGCACCAAGTGTCACTACCTGCTGAGGTTCTACCTATCCCCGGTATTGTGAAGGATGGGCCTGGCGCAGATGCCATGCAATGTGCCAGTCAGCTGGACATTGCTGCCCCATCCATCATTTGTGGAAAGGTTCTTCCGGACCAACACCTTTGACCACAAGTCCATCATGCAGTGGTCAGCACGGAACGTCCTGCAGGCACTGCAGGGAAAGGACTCGATGGATCCGGTGGCGTGGTTCCCAGAGCAGACTACCCAGCTTGTCTGGCAAAATGTCTCATCGCCAGAACTCACCCACAAGCACCAAGACCTGGCTTGGCTGGCGGTGAGGGGAGCCCTTGACACATTGCCTCACCCCTCCAAACCAGATCCCCAACACCATCAGAACCTCACCACCAGCGCACGCTGCCCTCAGGATGGCCTCTATGGAGAGGAGACGGTTGCCCACGTCTTTGCAGAGTGTGGATTCGCAAAGAGAGTCTGGAGAGTTCTGCAAAGGTCCCCATCACAGTTTATTCCGAACAGCTTCATCACAGAGGACTCTGATTTACGGACTGTACCCAGGGACGCATTCAGAGACCGACATCGTGTGCTGCTGGAAGGGCAGCAACTCAGTGAAAGACGCTCTTTTGTCTGCCCGAGCGCTGTTCACCATCCAGCGGAGCGAGATATCCTTCGGGGAATGTTGCCGACTGACCCGCTGCAGATGCAGGAGTACGTGCTGAGGGACGTACTGAAGCTCGGTGCAGCCAACGCCAAGGCTCGGTGGGGAGGACCACAGTCTAGGGTCCTTCCGCTGCTGGACATGGAGGGGGGGGGGGAGCAGGATGTGCTGGAGACGTCCCTCAAAATAAGGGAATGGATCCCACGGTAGTTGGCCACATGAGTGGCAAGGGTGGGGGATAAATTTGTGAAATTTGAGCAATGTATGTAGACTGTATTGAATAATTTGTATAGCCTCCGAAAATGTCGGATGAAATTGTTGTACGGTTCATGTATTGCATATATTTATTACCTGAATAAAGTCTATTTTGAAATTAAAAAAATTATAAAAAAAGACTGAGGAAAAGCATGGGTGGGTTGGTTGTGAAAAAATTAATATGAAAATCTCACATGATAATGGGCTGACAGGCAAGAGGATACGGATTGTAATGGACCAGATCTTGTGTTCTAGATTTACTTTGCTCAGGATGCCTGCAGTCCTACTTGTCTTTTGGAGTTGTGCAGCTCCCACCAGCTTGCAAGCTCGCTGTCAATAGACCTTTTCCACCTTTTCTTATTGTCTCTGATCAGATCTCATGGAAACAATTAAAAAGCATTTGCCACAATAAAACAAAATATTAACAGCATTGATGTGCAGAGGAATCTTGGAGTCCAAGTTCATAGCTCACTAGTGGATAGGGTGGTGAAGGTATCCGAGAATGGTATGTTTGTCTTCAATGTTAGGGGCATTGAATACAAGTGTCGGGAAGCCATGATGGCGCTCTATGGGACTTCGGTAAGGCCACATTTGGGGTATGATTGCCCCATTACAGGAAAGATGTGGAAGCTTTGGAGTGGGTGGATACTTTTCTTGGTACATTTCACTGTTATAAACTGAACATCAATTTCTGGGGAAAGGCTTTTTAATTTCAGGGAGACAAATTTTGGGGACTGGCAAATAGCAAAGCCAAGAAATAAAGGCTGGGCCATGGACATAGTTCATCAACATTCTGGTTAAACACTACATTTGAAAGCATAGAAGAGCCAGTAGTTGAGGAGGAATTGCTTTAGTCAGAGGGTAGCGAATCTGTGGAATTCATTGCCACACAAGGGTGTGGAGGCCAAGTCAATGGATATTTTTAAGGCGTATATGGATCGATTCTTGATTAGTAGGGGTGTCAGGGTTTATGGGGAGAAGGCAGGGAAATGGGGTTACATAAAAACATAGTAATTAGGTGCAGGAGGAGGCCATTCGGCCATTTGAGCCAGCACCGCCATTCATTGTGATCATGGCTGATCGTTCCCTATCAATAACCCGTGTCTGCCTTCTCCCCATATCCCTTGACTCCACTCGCCCCTAGAGCTCTATCTAACTCTCTCTTAAATCCATCCAGTGGCTTGGCCTCCACTGCCCTCTGTGGCAGGGAATTCCATAAATTCACAACTCTCTGGGTGAAAATGTTTTTTCTCACCTCAGTCTTAAATGACCTCCCCTTTATTCTAAGACTGTGGCCCCTGGTTCTGGACTCATCCAACATTGGGAACATTTTTCCTGCATCTAGCTTGTCCTGACCTTTTATAATTTTATATGTTTCTATAAGATCAACCCTCATCCTTCTAAACTCCAGTGAATACAAGCCTAGTCTTTTCAATCTTTCCTCATATGACAGTCCCGCCATCCCAGGGATCAATCTCATGAACCTACGCTGCACTGCCTCAATCACAAGGATGTCCTTCCTCAAATTAGGAGACCAAAACTGTACACAATACTCCAGATGTGGTCTCACCACCTATACAACTGCAGCAGAACCTCTTTACTCCTATACTGAAATCCTCTTGTTATGAAGGCCAACATTCCATTAGCTTTCTTCACTGCCCTCTGTACCTGTAAGTCAACTTTCAGTGACCAGTGTACAAGAATGCCCAGGTCTCGCTGCACCTCCCCCTTACCTAACCTAACCCCATTGAGATAATAATCTGCCCCCTTGTTTTTGCCGCCAAAGTGGATAACCTCACATTTATCTATATTATACTGCATCTGCCCACGTCACCCTGCAACCTCCTAACATCCTCTTCACAGTTCACACTGCCACCCAGCTTTGTGTCATCCGCAGACCTGCTAGTGTTGCTCCTAATTCCCTCTTCCAAATCATTAATATATATGGTAAACAGTTGCGGCCCCAACACCAAGCCTGTGGCACTCCACTCGTCACTGCCTGCCATTCTGAAAAGGACCCGTTCACTCCTACTCTTTGCTTCTGGTCTGCCAACCAATTTTCTATCTATGTCAACACCGTACCCCCAATACCATGTGCTCTAATTTTAGTCACCAGTCTCCCATGCGGGACCTTATCAAAGGCTTTCTGAAAGTCTAGATACACTACATCCACTGGCATCCCTTCATCCATTTTACTTGTCACATCCTCAAAAAATTCCAGAAGATTAGTCGAGCATGATTTCCCTTTCATAAATCCATGTTGACTTGGACTAATCCTTTTACTGCTATCCAAATGCCCCATTATTACCTCTTTAATAATTGACTCCAGCATCTTTCCCACCACCGAAGTCAGGCTAACTGGTCTGTAATTCCCTGTTTTCTCTCTCGCTCATTTCTTGAAAAGTGGAATAACATTAGGTATCCTCCAATCCACAGGAACTGGTCCTGAATCTATTGAACATTGGAAAATGATCACCAATGTGTCCACTATTTCTAGCCACCTCCCTGAGGACCCTGGGATGCAGACCATCAGGTCCAGGGGATTTATCATCCTTCAGTCCCATTAGCCTACCCAATACTATTTCTCGGGTTTAAGAAGGAACTGCAGATGCTGGAAAATCGAAGGTACACAAAAATGCTGGAGAAACTCAGCGGGTGCAGCAGCATCTATAGAGCAAAGGAAATGGGCAACGAAGGGTTTCGGCCCGAAACATTGCCTATTTCCTTCGCTCCATAGATGCTGCTGCACCCGCTGAGTTTCTCCAGCATTTTTGAGTACCTACTATTTCTCGGGTTGAGAGGGAAAGATAGATCAGACATGATTGAATGTCAGAGTAGACTTGACGGGCAGAATGGCCTAATTCTGCTCCTATAACATGAAATGATTACAAAAAATGATGAAGACAAGCAAATAAGAAAGCATAGGCAAATTACTTATACGTAATTTTTGTGAATGAAAATTGAACATGGAATGTGGGAGTTGTGGTAAGGCAAGCGCCAAAGCTCATCTCTTGCTGTCCTCTAGCGGGTGCAGGCTATTTCCTTCAATTGGAACTATCTGTTTGACGAAGTTTATCCCACACTGCTGTTAGGTAGAGTGTTCCAAGATTTTGACTGCTGACAACTTAGGAGTAATAGGAACATTCACCAGATCACTTTCATCAGATCACCAAATTTGATCTTACCATCATTGTGGCCATGGAAGCTTAATCAATGTTGGAATATAACAAAAAGGTGGGTGGAAGAATAAAATACTCTTCAAAGTAATATTGGTTAGACTAGTTTAACAATATTTGTTAAGCCACAGCTATGATTCTGAACAACTTAAGTACAAGTATTTTTATATTTGTAAATTATGTAGTTCCACTCATCGTAGGATTAATACATCAGAGAATGGTGGAAAATGAGATCAATCCACCATTCAGGTTTGTTAACAACCTAAAGGCCTTTGGGAGATGCTTCCAAGAGTCTAGGTAAGAGAATAGTGGTCATAACTATCTCAGCATTTAAAGATAGAAAATAGGAAGAGTAGGCCATTCGATCTTTCGCCATTCATTATTATATTGGCTGGTTATTTATCTGAGTATTATACTCGTGTTCCCTCTCCATACTCCTTGATGCTTTTTATGTCCAGAAATGTGTCCATCTCCTTCTTAAATTTATTTAGCAACGAGGTCTCTACAGCTCACTGTGGCAGCATATTTCACAGGTTTACCACCCACTGAATGAAAAAGATTCTCTCTATTTCAGTACCAAAGCTAAAGCTTCGTAACCTGACACTACGATACCTCTTTCTAGGCATCCCAGCCTGGGGAAACATTCTCCTAATTTCCTGTCAGACTCTCATTTTCCTAAACTCTGAGGATACAAACTTAATCTCTTCTCAGGTGGCGATCCGGACATTAATAAGTTCTTGGTTCTTGGTTCTTCAAAATATTCCAAATGGAAGGTTGATTGGCTTGTTAACATCACAGTGCAATCAGTGATTTGTAGTAGGTGAGCCGATATGTACAACACTGGGATTCTATAACTAACTGTGACTCATGAAAAATCTGAATGGGTAGAATCTTTGTAAAGTGAGATTGTTTGTGGGTGAGATGATTGCTGGGCCCCAAGTAGCCTACCTGCACTATTTTAGATCACATAAGCAACAGGTACTTGAACTGAACTATTTTCAGCTTGGGTAAATTACACTCCAACTATAGATGAGGAGGCATTTAAGGAAGAAATCTTTTGTTGAATATTGGAGAGTCAGTTGATGGAAAGTGCAACCTAGGAATTGTCTGCATTTAGATTTCTAAACTTTGCAAAGAAAGAATGTTAGTGTATCGAAATATTGACGACTTTTATAATTCAAGATGTGTACCTGTGTTCGATTCAATGGATCCTTCTTAATCCATTTAATTACAGCCTCATATACAAGTTCTTCAGCCTTTGTGTTCAGGCTGTCGTTGGAGAGAAACGCAATAAGATCATCTTTTGAGATGTTCAGAACTTCATCTTGGGCTGTTACTTCTGGAAAATTCTGCAATGCATATGCTTTTGCCATGCTGTGCAGTTCATTACACTGCATGGCTTCTGCCATGGCTAGGATTCCGAGGCAGTTGGTTGCTGTTAGCTGTTTTTCTGAAAGACGAATGAACAAATGTCAACAAATTGTGGGAGCCAGCTGATACCCAAGGTGTACAATTCAAACCACTGAACATGTAGCTCACACTTGTTTTAAAGCTTTCAGCTCCAAGGTTTCTGGACCAAGACAAGGAAGTTTCAATACAACACATGCTAGCATGTACACACACACACACACACACATGGTTATACTCTTATGTCAGACTCATGCTGAATGCATTAAAATAAGGATTGAGTATGCCATTTATTCGTGTACTGCTTGTTACTAGTAATAGAATGGAATGGAAGAATAGAATACTTTATTGTTGCATGTGATTAGGCACAGTGAAATTCTTTGCTTGCATACCCAATGTATACAAATAGGGAATAATTACAAAAGAAAATGATTATTCAGAACAGCAGTAAAACTTTCAACTAACATCAAAATATTATTTAACTTACTCTTAATGAAGCAATTATTTCCAAGAGTAAATACCTTGAATTTTAAGCATTTTCATGATCGGTTCCTTGCATTAAATTAGTTTCAGTCTAAATAAAAACTGTTGAGTAATAGTTTGGGGAGAATACATTGAAGAGAAGTCTTCGGGTGACTAAGAAAATTGTCAAAGAAATCATGGGATCCTAAATGAGGGTTTTAGTCAAAGATCTCCGCTCTAAGATCTTTGGTTTTAGTTATGGTACAAAGTACCATGCCATGAGGTGGTATAGCAATACTGTTAGAATAACATTTATCAGAATAACTTTAATAACTTTTTATTATCAATGCCTCCAGTAGAATATGTTTGGCAATTTTTACACATTTGACTGGATTTTAAACTTTACTCTCAAATCTAAACAATTATAGTTAAGTATGCTCAGGAAGTGATTATTTTGGTAAATTACCTCAACTGCAGAATTACATATTTCAAATTAGAAATAGAGCATGCTTTTGCATGGACTGGTGACACTCATGAAACCTTGTGGATACTTGTAAGGATGTATTTCATTTACCCATGATCCTTATTGGCAATACTGGTGTAAATATTACTGATCTCTCTGTGATGGCTTGTCCATGAATGCAGCCACAAATCACCGAAAATGTGTTTAAACACCATTCAAACTATTTCCAAGTGAAAACAGGTGAATATTATTAGGAAACACAGATATCCAAGCATATGTAGACTAAATGAAAGAGCACTTTTTAACTTCAGTGGCCATAAGCTTCAATGGACTTTTTCATTCTGTACTGAGTTTATTATTTCTCTTCCTGTGGGAAAATGCAGGCGTTCACTCAGAATACATCCAGCTAGCATGCTTGTAATCAAAACAATATCACAAGGGTAACATCAGTAGCTCATTTGTGCTGTATTTCTGTAGTGGTTTCAAGACCAGCCCTTAAATTTAACACTGTTCAACATTGTGGTTCATTCTAAAATATTAATAGGAAGCATCAAGTTTGTGCTTTAAATTCTCCAGTAATTTTGGTAGGAGACTGGTATTCCACATGCAATGCGTTAATGTTGCAGGACCAGCACCTCCTCCAGCTGAACTATATCAGGTTCATCTGTTGGAACCCACGGACTCAATATCCTTCCATCAACATCAAGTGTGTGGAGGTTAATTTTAGACAGATGAGAAACTCACTGACCACACCACCACCACACCCCACTCCTAAACGACTGAAGCTAGATGTTGTGAAATTTCAAAACTTAAGATTAATCTCTAAGTGAGAAAATTGACACAGACCTAAAACTATCTTGGTAAGTTGTACAGTTACTGGGGACATTTTAAAGTTTTGCATGCTACATAAATAAATAAACGAGTTCACGGGCTAGTATGAATAATTTACCTACCTAAAAATGATACACAAATTTTGCAGAAAGTTCGGAACTGGAATTTACTGGCAGATTCCAGTAAAGTTTTGGCATTTCCGGAATTGATGATGAGTGAACCAGTATAAACAAATTCCAGCAGCATTTCCAGAATATCTGCATTTATGTTCGAAATCGTCAACTCCAACTTCTCTCCATTCTTGTTGTCTTTTGAAGCCCTGACAACAGCAGGCAATACATTAGAAATTAGAAGCAAATATAATTATTTCTATGGTATAACGAAACGGTGGCTTCAATCCACATACTGTGCACTAAAATGCTCTACTAATTTAAAAAAAAGTGAGCTGAAAGAGAAAGAGTAAGCAAAACCAGTGCAAAAATAACCCACATCATCATGCAAAATGTTATTGAAAATGGAATGAGACAAATTAAGGATAAAATAATTGTTCATAAACAGAAAGCAAAGCCCTAATGACACACGTTGTAAATAGAGGAAAGTGGGTGGAGACAAAATGGTTAAAGCAGAAATTTGGGGAAAAGGGCTAATTCTGCCACAGGAAGCCAGCAGCCATCCTATAGGAGTTCCATGACTGTGGCCTAGGCCGTCTGTTAAATAGGTGTTCCCCTGAATAAAGCAAAATATCGGGGCTTCAAACAGTCCTGTATCTCAGAAGTACATTCGTTAGATTGATAAAGGAAGACAAAATTTGACATAAAACTAATTTCAAAAGCAGCTGTAGATAAAAGGGTTTAATCCTGTTTAAAAAAAAAAGAAACATTTGTTTTACTTAAAGAAAAAAAAAAAATGGTGTTAAGTTATATCACATGCTATTTTCAGAAGTGATTCTTTCCTTTCAAGTGTCATAGAAATATCCTCTCGAGTCCAATAATTCCTGTAATTTTTTACATGCACAAAATTGGACAGAATGTTACCAGATTGATATTGTGTTGAGATTATATACAGCAATGTTTATTTCAAGGTAGCAACGAATTCATGAATATTTAAATGCTTGGAATAAAGTTGATTATACCTATTTTTGAGCTCATCTTAATTCTGAAATCAACATACGCAACACATGGCAGCTTCCAATTTCTAAATATTATTAAATAACTTGTTAAAATTAGACATTTGTAATTCAACAACACATTGAATTTATCAGCTCCAAATTTTACACATTTCTATAATAGCTGCAGCATATAGGAATTCTATGATCAAATTCTGATCCTTCATAACTATCTGGAAAAACTGTGGGACAATAGGATTTCACATAAAAGTGAAAACTTGTTAATGGATGTCAGCTTGGTTATACTGTCCACGATTGCCAGTTGGAAATCATTTTGTGAAATAGTTAGGAATCCTAATGCACTGTATTCCTCCAGTAAGGCAGTGGAGGGTGTCTTGGTACGGAACTTTTGCATTTTTCAGCTTGAAATTGTGCAATATGGTGTATACTGTAGCGAGTCTTTTAACTTACACTTGAATGCAATATTTATGCTTTAAATTGGATTAGCTATGAATAAGGTTAGGCTAAATTACATTCCTAATTACAAATCAGGCTAATTACAAATCAATAACATTAGCCAACTCCGAAACATGAAGTGCTGAGCATTGGGATCCAGACATCACAGACAACTGGCGTCAGTTCCCCGCTTACATCTGGCAGTGTTCTCTGTCTGAACCAGGGGCCGCAGAGCATTTTTGAAAGTGGGGAGACTGAGCGATCACTGAACTTGGGGGTACCCAGTGAGGGCGTGGAGCAACCGAGCGGGGACAGGGTGTGGAAGTAGGATGTCCCCCCTCCCAGGGTAGGAAAAATTGATGTATTAAAATCATGTTTTAGTGCATTGTAGAAGTATGATTTCAATATTTTATGTATGAAGTACTTTTAAGAGGTAACTTTTTAAGGGGTAACTTTTTCCACACGAAGGGTGGTGGGTGTATGGAACAAGCTGCCAGAGGACGTAGTTGAGGCAGGGACCATTTAAGAAACAGTTAGACTGATACATGGACAGGACAGGTTTGGAGGTATGGACCAAATGCAGGTAGCGTAGCTGGGACATGTTGGCGGGTGTGGGCAAGTTGCGCCGAAGGGCCTGTTTTCACACTGTATCATTCTATGACTACATTATACCTCCACCATGCATGAATGCTTCAAAATCAAGTGATCGAGTTTTATTGCCATATACTCAAGCAGAGAAACATAGAAAATAGGTGCAGGAATAGGCCATCGGCCCTTCGCGCCAGCACTGCCATTCAATATGATCATGGCTATTCATCTAAAATCAGTATCTCGTTCCTGTTTTTTCCCCATATCCCTTGATTTTGTTAGCCCCAAGAACTAAATGTAGCTCTCTTGAAAACTTCCAGTGAATTGGCCTGCACTGCCTTCTGTGGCAGATAATTCCACAGATTCACAACTCTCTGGGTGAAAAAGTTTGTCCTCATCTCAGTCCTAACTGGCCTACCCTTTATTCTTAAACTGTGACCCCTGGTTCTGAAGTCCCCCAACATCAGGAACATTTTTCCTGCAGTTACAATAAGTGAAAATCTAGCAGGCAAGCAGGATACTTTCTTCAACCACTCCCATTTGAAGTCCACTATCTTCCACCGTTTCTACCCAGTGCTTGGTACTTACTTCCAGCAGCCACTGGTTGTCCTCCAGGATGCACCGAGCCGCAGCCTGATCCATGCTGGTCACCTGGGCGAATTTGACACAGAGACAGTCACGGCAGTGGCGCAACACTTCAGACGCCTCCACTGGCCCGGGACTCTTGTACTGAGGCTGCTCCATGGCCGGAGCTGCAGTGAGCGACTCGCCAGCCCGGCAAACACTCACCACCCCCGCCCACATCTGTCCCCGCGCTGCTTCTGCTTCCAACACCCGTGGCCCATGCAGTTGATATGAGTTTTGAAATTTTCGTTGATCACAGAATTTCTCATGACAGAGCGTGAGAAATTTGTGATCAGCGTGAGAATTTGGCGAAATGCTTGATTATCACACAATGCATGGTAGTTGGAAGCCCTGCCTCTCCATCCCCCTCTCCCTCCCCTCTGTCCCCCTCTCTCCACCTCTCGTCCTCTCCCCTCTCTCTCTCCCTCCTCACTCTCCTCCCTCTCTTTATCCTCTCACCCCCCTCCCCCTCTATCTCCTTTCTCTCTCCCTCTCTGCTCTCACCCCCTCTCTCTCCTCTTCCCATCTCTCTCCATTTCTCTCCCCCTCTCTCCACACGCTATCTGCCCTCTCATCTCTCTCCCCATTTCTCCCTCCCACCTCACTCTCCCCCTTGCTCTGTCTCCTCTGTCTCTATCTCCTCTTTCTCTCCCTCTTTCTCTCCCTCTTTCTCTCCCTCTCTCTTTCCCCCTCTCCACCCCCTCTCTCCCTATCTCCCCCCCTCTCCCTTCCCTCTCCCCAATCTCTCCCCCTCTGTCTCCTCTCACCCCCTCTCTCTCCTCCCCGTCTCCCTGTCTCCTTCCCCCCTCTCTGCCTCCCTTTGAGAGTCTCTGTCCCTTCGGCACAGAGACTCTCACGGTAGCGGCGCAACGCTTCCGACGCCTCCGATGGCCCGGGACTCTTGCACTGCTCCATGGCCGGAGCTGCAGCGTGTGAATCGCCAGCCCCACAAACACTCGCCAGCCGCGGCTTCCCACATCTGTTCCCGATGCTACATCTGCTTCCATCCCTACTTCAGCCCCGGCTCTCCAACGTCCGCGGCCATGCAGTTTATCTGAGTTTTGAAATTTTCGTTGATCACAGAATTTCTCACGACAGAGCGTGAGAAATTTGTGATCAGCGTGAGAGCGTGAGAATTTGTTCAAATGAGTGATTCTCACGCTCAAAGCATGAGAGTTGGCAGCCCTGACTCATGGAGGCACAGACCCTTTTGCACTAGGATTACACTGGAATTCATGGCAACACTAATGTCTAGAGGTTCCGTCAACTGATTCTCTGTCCTTTTCTCTTGCACTTTACACACCCCAGGGTTATGTTTAATATAAAATGCCTATTGAATTAATGCAAGATGACTTTTTTTTTTAAATCTCTTATACAACATAAGTAAACAATATTAAATCAGTGTAGGATAACTAAGTATTCAAAAATAATGATACGAAAGATGATTGTAAATTAAAAAGTATGAGTATTCATTGCTCCCATGATTATCCTGGGTAGACAGATCTGTTCGTGTGGCCCTGAATGCTTGCACCACTGCCTACAACTCGGGCCTGGCATCAGGAAACATGGACGTCTACAAGGCAGAGTCCTACCGACTGCGAAGGGCGGTGAAGGACGCAAAGAGGAGGTACAGAGACAAGATGGAGTTACAGATGGAGCAGCAGGACACCAGAAGCCTGTGGCAGGGGCTACGGATTGTAACCAACTACTGGAGCACCCCTCTCTCATCCGCAAGTGCCGGCACCTCCCTAGCTGATGACCTGAACTCCTTTTACGCTAGTTTTGAGAGGGGCAACACCACCCCAGGTCTGCCGACTATCGACAATACCGCCAGCGGGCTGGCTACCGAAGCTGAAGGGAGGAATGTGCACACATTCTCGCTGTCTGAGCACGACGTGAGGAGGGCTCTGACACGGGTGAACACGAGAAAAGCTGCAGGCCCCGATGGCATCTCGGGGCGAGTACTCAAGTCCTGTGCTACGCAGCTAGCTCCAGTGCTCACTACATTATTCAACCTCTCCCTGGACAAGTCCGTGGTCCCTGCCTGCTTCAAAAAATCTATCATTGTACCGGTACCTAAAAATGCCTCCCCAGCCTGTCTGAATGACTACCGTCCGGTGGCCCTTACCTCGGTAGTCATGAAATGCTTTGAGAGGCTGGTGAAGAAACACATCTGCGCCTTCCTCCCTCGGAACATGGACCCTTTGCAGTTCGCATACCGTCCGAACAGATCCACGGACGATGCGGTCTCCCAGGTCTTGCACACCGCTCTCTCCCATCTGGACAGCCAGAAGGGGGGCTACGTGAGGATGCTGTTCATAGACTACAGTTCAGCCTTCAACACGATAGTCCCCACCAGACTGGCCGGGAAACTAATGGAATTGGGGCTCAACACCTCCCTGTGTGCCTGGGTCCTGGACTTTCTCACCGCCAGGCCCCAGGTAGTCAAGATGGGAGGGAATACATCAAAGTCCCTCACCCTGAGCACAGGATCGCCCCAGGGTTGCGTCCTCAGCCCCCTATTGTACTCCCTGTACACACATGACTGTGTGGCTAGGTTCAGCTCCAACTCAATAATTAAGTTTGCTGATGACACTGTGGTGGTGGGCCTGATCTCAGGCAACGATGAGAAGGCTTACCGGGAGGAGGTGGCTGATCTAGCACTCTGGTGCCAGGATAACAGCCTCCTCTTGAACATCAAAAAAACAAAGGAGCTGATCATGGACTTTAGGAGGGCACATCATCCGAGGACGTACACTCCATTGAGGATAAATGGGGATCCTGTGGATAGGGTGAACTGTTTTAAATATCTGGGAGTCCACATCTCCGAGGATATGACATTGGCATCACACGCCTCAGCACTCGTGAGTAAGGCAAGGCAGCGCCTTTACCACCTCAGGCAATTGAGGAAATTCAGAGTGTCTCCGAGGATCCTCCAGTGCTTCTACGCAGCGGCGGTGGAAAGCATCTTGTCCGGGAACATTACCATCTGGTTTGGGAATTGCTCTGCCAAGGACAAGAAGGCTCTGCAGAGAGTAGTGCGTTCGGCCGAACGCACTATGGGAACTTCACTTGCCCCCCTGCAGGAACTATACATCAGGAGGTGCAACTCCAGAGCCAACAATATCATGAGAGACCCCTTCCACCCCTGCAACGGACTGTTCCAGCTGCTACGGTCAGGCAAACGCCTCCGTTGCCATGCGGTGAGAACAGAGAGGTTGAGAAGGAGTTTCTTCCCAGAGGCCATTCGGACTGTAAATGCCTATCTCACCAGGGACTAACTCTACTGAACGTTTTTCCTTCCATTATTTATTATGTAAAGGTATATGTGTGTTATGATTGTGTTTATAGTTTGTTTGGTTGTTTGTCTTTTTGCACAAAAGTCCGCGAGCATTGCCACTTTCATTTCACTGCACATCTCGTATGTGTATGTGACAAATAAACTTGACTTGACTATCTTGTTTTAACAAAACATCTATATCAAAATGTAAATAAATACAAGTACAATTCCAAGTTACTCTAGTTGAGTTTACTCCATGAACTTCATCCTACTGTTTTCCTAATTTCTTCTTAAGCTGATGACACATGCCTGGTCAAATAACACTTTCCATCCTTCCATTATCAGATACAGAATTCTTCATGCACATTCTGACACAAGACTGAATAAACCTTAGCATACCAGGCATGTTCAAACATGCCTTTTCCAATATAACATTTATATTCCTCTTCACTGAAGCGCTGGAGATTTCATAAGCTCCTGCTTCCAGAACTCTTTCCCCAAAAGCCTCTACCCTACCACCATTCTCCATTTTAAATCCTCATTAAAATCTATCACTTTGTTTTAGGGTTTCAACTCTCCTCATTTTTGTGGTCTCCCGATGCCATATTACTATTTGAAATATCACCTGTTGGGGTAAACATGAGATTTTGAAAGATTTTAGATAGGCATATTAAACACAAATATACATGAAGATACACGTCAAAATTAATTATTTAACTAAAAATGTTAAATTTACAAAATTAGCATTCGTGCCTAGCCCGATAAACATATGGGTTGAAAGGAAAGAATGGAAATTAAACTAATAATTCTATATTAAAATTAAATTGAAAAATCCACTTTATCTATGGAATAATAGAATATTGATGGCACTTCCTATGACGAGAATATATATATGGTTAGAACAGCTTATACCAACCGCCTTTGTATGTTGCCATGGAAATGTTCATTTATTTACAGTGCATTCAGAAAGTATTCAGATCCCATCACTTTTTCCACATTTAGTTACGTTACAGCCTTATTCTAAAATTGATTAAATTAATTTTCTTATCATAAAAGACCATATAAAAAAGCAAAAACATGTGTTTAGAAATTTTTGCAAAGTAATTAAAAATAAATAACTGAAATATCACATTTACATAAGTATTCAGACCCTTTACTCAGTATTTTGTTGAGGCACCTTTGACAGCGATTACAGCCGCAAGTCTTCTTGGGTAGGACGCTACATGCTAGGCACACCGGTATTTGGATAATTCTCCCATTCTTTGCAGACCTGCTCAAGCTCTGTCAGGTTGGATGGGGAGCGTCGATGCACAGCTATTTTCAGGTCCTTCCAGAGGCGTTCGATCGGGTTCAAGTCCGGGCTCTGGCTGGGCCACGCAAGGACATTCACAGACTTGTCACGAAGCCACTCCTGCGTTGTCTTGGCTGTGTGCTTAGGGTCGTTGTCCTGTTGGAAGATGAACCTCCGCCCCAGTCTGAGGTCCAGACCGCTCTGGAGCATGTTTGCAACAAGGATCTCTCTGTACTTTGCTTCGTTCATCTTTCCCTCGATCCTGACTAGGATCCTGTTTCTGCCACAGAAAATCATCCCCACAGCATGATGCTGCCACCACCATGCTTCACCGTAGGTATGGTATTGGCCAGGTAATGAGCGGTGCCTGGTTTCCTCCAGATGTGACGCTTGGCATTCAGGCCAAAGAGTTCAATCTTGGTTTCATCAGACCAGAGAATCTTGTTTCTCATGCCTTTTGGCAAATTCCAAGTGGGCTGCATGTGCCTTTTACTGAGGAGTGGCTTCCGTCTGGCCACTCTACCATAAAGGCCTGATTGGTGGAGTGTTGCAGATATAGTTGTCCTTCTGGAAAGTTCTCCCATCTCCACAGAGGAACTCTGGAGCACTGTCAGAGTGACCATCGGGTTCTTGTTCATCTCCCTGACCAAGGCCCTTCTCCCTCGATTGCTCAGTTTGGCTGGGCGGCCAGCTCTATGAAGAGTCCTGGTGGTTCCAAAGTTCTTCCATTTAAGAATGACGGAGGCCACTGTGCATTTTGGGACCAGTAATGCTGCAGAAATTGTTTTATACTCTTCACCAGATCTGTGTCTCGACACAACGCTGTCTCGGAGGTCTACGGACAATTTCTTCGTCTTCATGGCTTGGTTTTTGCTCTGACATGCACTGTCAACTGTGGGACCTTATATAGACAGGTGTGTGCCTTTCCAAATCATGTCCAATCAATTTAATTTACCACTGGTGGACTCTAATCAAGTTATCTCAAGGATAATCAATGGAAACAGGATGAACCAAAGTTCAATTTGAAGTGTCATAGTAAAGGGTCTGAATACTTATATAAATGTGATATTTCAGTTATTTATTTTTAATTACTTTGCAAAAATTTCTAAACACCTGTTTTAGCTTCTTCATTCTGGGGTATTGTGTGTAGATTGGTGATAAAAAATGAATGTAATCAATTTTAAAATAAGGCTGTAATGTAACAAAATGTGGAAAAAGTGAAGGGGTCGGAATACTTTCTGAATGCACTGTAGCTTGAATGGATGTAAATAGAGAAATCATGGCAAATATTTGAGAGTTATTGTTTTAGTGTTTTTTTTTTTTTATAAGGTGAGTTTTTTTCACTCGGTGAATAGTTATAACAACACATACTTATGCACAAGGGGTGAGTTACAAGTAGTGATGTAACATTGCATTTATTCACGTGTGGAAGGTCTAATAATAGGGAAGTGTCAAACTTTTAACTTCTACTGAGTGAAATATTTCATCTATCAGTTCAGAGTATTTGTGTTAAAGTATTAATGGGATCTAATTTTCCATGACATGTACTGCAAAAGCTTAGTAATTTCTTAATACGTGTTCATTTACAGTTTTCCCTATAGAGACTAATGTTCAATTTGCTTACGTATGTTACCTTGACTGAGGTGAAATGGTAATTAGAATGGAAATGGAGTGAGAAATTAGGATTAATATACTATGAATATTATTAATATCAAATTTTTCAAACTTTCCCCACACTTTCCAACTTATTCTTGTAAGCCTTTTTAGCACAAGAACAGTTTCCACACCTATAGTCCTCATCCATTTCTGTCAACAAAACCGTTGGATAAGTGGGAGGATTCTTTTCATATCTATTACCCCTGATCCATCCCCAAACTCATCTGAAATGAGACTTTCCATCCTTGATATAACTTCAAGCAAAACAAATCAAGAACTCTAATTAAAAAAAAAAAAAAGCATCTTCTACTCTGAGATGCATCTATCAGAGATACCATGGCTTCACGAACAGGGGAATTAACTCAATAAGTACTAAATATATTTTAAAAGTGCACTCATTTCCAGCCACATGATATTTATAACACTGATTGCTAACATTTGCTGTCAAACTTTGTGGAATTGCTGAGGGCCACAGATATCTTCATAGTCAACATTTTCTGAGTAAATATATGCATTAATGACAAAAAACTGTGGTTATGGCAGATGGAAGTGAAAAGATAATTAGTAATGATACATCAGGATGGAAGGAATATGGGATAGTTTCAGCTGAGGGAACACTGCATAGTTAATACATTCACACACATATACCAGATTAACCAAATGATTTCCAGACAAATACAAATGAGTAATCCCCAAAGAAGGTCATATTGAAAAACCCTAGATAGCACTAAACATGCAACAACAGGAAGAGATAATGAGCAATGGCTGGAATAACAAGCAATGTTGACTGCTGTGGTCAATCCTTTCATCCTGCAAATAAAGCCCAATCCTGGACACTGGTCCTTAAGTAGAAAGGAAAGATGGTGCAAATTTTATTCAGATGTGAAGTGTTACATCGGTCCTCAAAGGGTTACCTGCTGTGTGTAATATACAATTTATGCTGAACTATGATTTGAATGGCTTTGATGTTTGAATGTAGTTTGGATCTGGAAAGTTACACTTGATCACTTCCAAGCCACTTCTTATTTCAAAAGGATAGTTAAAAGTTCCACAAGGTTATGAATATACATTTAAATCACATTCATATAATGTTAGTAGTCAGAAAGTGCAAAATAGACTAACAACCATTTAATCTTGGAAGAAATACTTTATTGACAACCTTTCATTGTCAAACATCAGCACCTACAAAAAAATAGAGGTGCTAAGTTTGAAATCTGCAAGGAGCCATTTACTTCAAAGTGCTGAACCAGATTATTTTGTTTAATAAACAGTAGCGCAATGTTCAAGAGGCTGTACTTAAACAATTGTGTATTAGCTTTTGTAGTTCAGACATATTTGACAAATATGTAATCCATTTACTTTTGAATGCGACTGACTTGTTGACACACAATTCAGAGCATCAAAAGTTCCCTTTGTGCGATTCCTCAAATCAGACTATATGATTTAAGCTGCCTAAATTTACAAGTTGGCAACAGTATATAACAGCATATAATATTTAAACCCACAATGGACTTGTATCAGGAACTTCAATAAGTCACTTTCACAACACCCATCGCATATAACCTAAGCTTGAGAATGGTAAAGGAAACAATATGCATTCATATAATCAGATATAGCCACTTTCAATTTGTGAAACATATTTATTTGGAATTCTTCCAATCCTAACATTATTTGCTTTACCCAGTTCAAAGCCAACAGAGGAAATATTAGACAACAGTTCATACACTGATGTTTGCACTTTATATATCATAATAGAAGATGTGTTCGAAGGAACTGTAGATGCTGGTTTAAACCGAAGATAGATACAAAAAGCTGGAGTAACTCAGCGGGACAGGCAGCATCTCTGGACAGAAGGAATGGGTGACATTTCAAGTCGAGACTTGAGACCCTTCTTCAGACTGGTTAGGGATAAGGGAAACTACAGATATAGACGGTGATGTGGAGGGATAAAGAACAACGAATGAAAGATATGCAAAAAAGTAACGATGATAAAGGAAACAGGCCATTGTAAGCTGTTTGTAGGGTGAAAATGAGAAGCTAGTGCGACTTGGGTGGGGGAGGGATAGAGGGACAGTGAATGCCGGGGCTACCTGAAGTGAGATAAATCAATATTCATACCACTGGGCTGCCCAAGCGAAATATGAGATGCTGTTCCTCCAATTTGCGTTTAGCCTCTCTCTGACAATGGAGACTGAGGACAGGAAGGTAACAATTGGGAAGGAGAATTAAAGTATCCAACAACTGGGAGATCAGGCTGGTTCACGCGGGCTGAGCGAAGGTGTCCAGCAAAACGATCGCCCAATCTGCGTTTGGTCTCGCCGATGTATAAGAGTCCAAATTCTGAACAACAGAATAGTAGATGAGGTTGGAGGAAGTGCAAGTGAACTTCTGCCTAACCTGAAAGGACCCTGTCGGGGTCCCTGGACAGTGTCGAGGGAGAAGGTATAGCGACAGGTGTTGCATCTTCCGTGGTTGCAGGGGAAGGTACCTGGGGAAGGGATGGCTTGGGTGTGAAGGGATGAGTTAACCAGGGAGTTGCGGAGGGAACGGTATCTGCGGGAAGGGGTGGAGATGGGAAAATGTGGCTGGTGGTGCAATCCCATTGGAGGTGGCGGAAATTTCGGAGGATTATGTTGTATGCGACGGCTGATGGGTTGGACTAGGGGGGACTCTGTCTCTGTTGCAACTAGGGGGAGGGATAGCAAGGGTTGAGCTGCGGGGTACCTAGGAGACACGAGTGAGGGCCTCATCTATGATGGGAGAGGGAAACCCCTGTTCCCTAAAGAATGAGGACATCTCGGATGTTCTAGTATGGAACCCCTCATCTTGGGTGCAGATGCGGCATAGACAGAGGAATTGGGAGTAGGGGATAGAGTCATTGCAGGAAGCAGGGTGGGAAGAAATGTAGTTGAGATAATTGTGGGAGACAGTGGGTTTGTAATAGACGTCATTCAATAGTCTATTTCCTGTGATGGAGACTGAGATCAAGAAAGGGGTGGGGGGTGTCACAGATGGTCCAAGTAAATTTGAGTGCAGGTTGAAAATTGGTGGTGAAGTTGATGAGTTCTGCATGGGTGCAGGAGGTAGCACCAATGCAGTCATCAATGTAACGGAGATAGAGTTCTGTGATAGGGCCAGTGTATGCCTGGAACAGGGATTGTTTAACGTACCCTACAAAGAGGCAGGCATAGCTGGGGCCCATGCGGGTGTCCGTAGCTACGCCTTGGACTTGGAGGAAGTGGGAGGAGTCAAAATAGAAGATGGTCTGTCTGATGGACATCACAATCATAATCATCGAGACTGTCATTTATTTTATTTACAAATAATTATCTGGAACTGCTGTTTATTGCTTCCTTTGATGGTTAATTTTCCACATTACCATTTAAGCAGTGTGACCCATTTAGTGCCACAATCGAATTAACCACACTGCCTCAAAGAAAGAAAGCAGAGTTATAATCAGAAGGCTTCAACCTGGTTCTGTAATAGGAAAATTGAGTAGTACATTTTTTTTTTCAAACAACAACCTGCGGACAAAGCACCTATTGTTTCTTATTAGTAAATCCATTTAAATAGATAATCTTTCGAAAGCAAGGCATTGATGGTCCCACGAACGCTTTAATCTGCTCATAATCATGCCAGAAAAATGCTGCAAGCAAAATCAGCTGAATGATTGACTAATAAAAAGGGACAGGAGGGAGAAAAAGTAACTGCTTCTGCTTCTGAGTGTGCTACAATGAAAAAGTATATATGCTACAATAAGAACAACATTAGTCTTCCATTAGGCCAAGGTGCAAAATCACACGGAATAAAACATGAAATAAAAGGAATTTTGTATCATTTTTTCCAGGGCAATTTAAAGATGAACATATCAATCAGGCTATTTACACAATAATACTGGTTAAAGTATCCCCAAAACTTTTTCTAAGTCCATTCTCATTCTTTACCTGATAGTTATAACACAGGATGATAGTAAATGATTACAAAAAAATCAAGTAAAACAAATGTGTGTTTCCTACATTTTATATTATTCTCTATAAAATACAGTGGGAAAAGAAACCCAGTGAAGATCTGTTGTAGGAAGGTACTTCAGAATGCACCTTCTCAGGAAAAAAGTTCCCAACATGAACTGATTACTAATGTTATGGGACTGGTGCTACATGGGTATGTTGCAAATATTTTTTGATTTTCACCACAGCTGTACTGAAATGTAGTTTTACTTTTCTTGGCATTTCCCAGATTAATAGAGATAGAACAATTTGATGTTACCTATGATCTGCTTATATGTTGTTTAGAAATTAGATTATTGTAAGTGTGATCAAATTATAGCAGTCATTGTGTGGTTACATAGGTCTTTATTCTGCTGGCACTGGATTTGTGGATTTGAAATGTAATATCATTGAGATTCAGGCTGTTCTGTTTCTGAGTGAAGCAGTGGGAGGAAATGCTTTTGCCATCACAATTCTTTTCTAAAGGAGTAATTATGAAACCTTTTTAGGTTAAAGATTTTGAATGAGATCAAAGAACAATTAATTAATCCAAGTGCAAGACTCAATGACTCAACAAGAAGCATCCTAAGGAAAACTTGTGGCTGTTTTAACGGTTGAGTAATCAGTATTCCCATCACACTGGAAATTGATGCATGGTGGAATAATTTAAGCTCCATGGTGTTGTCACAGACTAAACAGAGGATGTCATCTTCGGGACACCTCATATAAAACTTTGAAACCGTGAGCTATTCTTTTTTAGAGTTCCTACGCAGAGGATGAGATAGAATATATGGCAGGTGAAGAATAGGGCCTGATTTATGGTGCTGATTGAGGAAAACATACAATTAAAGCAAAACTGCCAGAACTATCCTAATTTCAGTTGTAGGATTCATTATCCTGACAGCACAATTGAAGTTTTGACTTGGCATTCCATGCCTTTTGAGTGGATGATCTTCGAGACGCCATGGGATATTCTACACTGGGAATAAGAAATCGTTAATGAACAGCCTAAGGCACCAAGCTGTCAATTGAAGACTCTGGAATAAATGAAGCAGAGTGCCCATACATAAACCCTAGCAAAGTTGAGGCAATAATACTGATAGCATAACATTGGCAGATGTGCACAATAAATCTGGAGTCTGCTGGCAACCTACCAAATCTGCACCATCTGCTGACAAATATGCTCTTTGGCATTTTATGCCACCAAAAAGTGAGCATCTAGGAGGGATAACCATACACTATGCATCCAACATGTTTATGTCCTCTTTACGGGATAAATAAGTTAACTCTTTGTGCAAGAGACTTGTGGGAAAAAGTATCTGACATAAATTGCTAACAGACATCTGACATACATTGCTAACAGACCACACAGAATTGGGCTGTGGGGATTCTGAACTACCCAAGGGTATAAACAACTCCAATAATGAGCCAGGATGCACAAAGTGCTTATTGTCACTGTACCAAAACAATAAGATCTAGTTATTGAAGATGGCAAATGAGATTTACCCATGAGGTAATAGGAGAGGTTTTCCTTTATGTTATTCTAGATTTAGTAATCGAGGGCATAAATGAGGATGAACACAAAATTAAGAGGCACAGATATAATATCTATTACAGGAAGTACTGCATCTTTTTACATAGAGGTCTTATAGAAAAAGATTGGGCAATGGAGCTATGTCTATGGAATAGTGACTTTCTCTCTTCATTTTAATACTGACATCCTTTAGATGCTGGATCCACAACGGACCTATGCTATGTGTACACTTGCAAGACTTTTTGCCCCTCTTTTTGAATTTGGTTTCAAAGGTGACATCAATAGAAAAAATTACCATGTACTGATCTAATTTAAGTATATCACCAAAATAAAGGTTCAGGGATTGCAAATTGGATTCAACATGGAAAGTGTGAAAAGTCAACAGTTCATCAAAAGCACCCCTCACGTCGTGCAGCACCATGTACATTCCTCTAGTGACAACATCTTGAGGGTAATGGAAGGAAAAGAGACACCGGGAACTGCATATGCTGGAATCTTGTGCAAAAAACAAACTGCTGGAGGAACTCAGCATATCAGGCAGCATCTGTGGGAGGGAATGGACAGATGACATTTTGGGTCGAGACCATTCTTCAAATAAACAGGGATGATGATTGTGAAGTTCTATCACCGATCTTTCTTTCAGTTTGCAAGTGTTAAATGTAGACATGGACTGATTCTGTGGCAGCATTCAAATACTATGGTTTCATCTAAGAAATCTAAAAAATACCATAATGAATGAAATGCTAGGTTGCAGCCTTTAACTATTGAAGCAAATTAAAAATAATTGGTTGCAATGTAAAATTGAACCAACATTTTGGTTTAGTTTAGTTCAGTTTAGAGATGCAGAGCGGAATCAGGCCCTTCGGCCCACCGATTCCACGCCGATCAGCGATCCCTGCACATTAACACTACCCTACACACATTAGGGACAATTTACATTTATACCAAGCCAATTAATCTACAAACCTGTGCGTCTTTGGAGTGTGGGAGGAAACCGAAGATCTCGGAGAAAACCCACGTGGTCACGGGGAGAACGTGCAAACTCCATACCCGTAGTCGCGATCAAATTTGAGTCTCTGGCGCTGTAGGGCAGCAACTCTACCACTACGCCAGCGTGCGCCCAGATATCTCTTTTGAGATATTTTAATGGAATAATGTAATCCCAATTTATACTGAACTACATGTAGAATTATTTCCAATACATGGAAGTACATTAACCAGCCCCTATACTTGACAAGTGTGCATGGCATTTTGTGTCAATTAACTTACATGATATATGGTTAGAACTGCTTTTTTGCATCAGTTAACTTTCTTCAGTATTGGTAATTTATAAAATTCCATAATAATTTATTCATTACGATTATGTCTTGAGTAAAAAAGCATTATTTAGTTTGCATACAACATGATCTAGCAATTCTATCACAATGGTACTTCACAGCTTAAATAACTTAGTAAGAAATTAGTTCTACATTGACAATACTAATCAAAAACTTTATTTCGGAACTCATTTATTTTTCTTGATCCTCAAAACTATAATGTAAATCATATGGAAAGTAGATAAGCAAACAAGTAAATAGTATTGAAGTTAAAATCTTGTTTGATTTAAGCATTTTATTAACTTGGGTTTAAGGCAATCTGGTACTAAGTGAATTAAGCAGTAAAAATAAATTAATGATGCAGGTGGTGATCATTTGGCCCACCATGTTCATGCTAGCCCAATAATTAACTAATTGACAGCCTGAATTTTACTGAAGGGTCAGAATCCTCACAGACCAGCTGTAGGAATTCATATGGAAGGGACAGACCCAACCTCAACAAAATATTTGGTAGATGGAAAAGCTGTCCATTTTTTTCCAACACATAAATATTACTGACAGTTAATATTAAAATTAGGTAAACTTCTTAATGTTAAAAATGTGAAGTATTATCTAAAAATACAAGAATACTACTACAAGTACAAGCAGTTAAATCTCAATTGAAGTGAATACGACAATTGATCTTGGGACAAGGTCTAACTTGATGCAGGATCAGAGAGTACAGTAATACACATAAACATGTGTATTATATATACATAAACATTCAGGAATTCCAGAGAGCTCCTGCTCCACTGCCCTAATCCATGTGGCTTGCAGCAGTGAAGTCTATCTGGGAGGTTACTGGCAGAGTCTGGCCAGGTAAAGTCCCAAACTGGCTAATATTACCATGCAAAATGCGAAAAACCCAGTGAAACTATTGTGAATTGATTGATTGCAAGGAATTGGAATTGAATAAAATGTGTACAAATCCAAGTTGATTGAAAGAAATCTTTCAATTATGTGGTACTTGAAAATAAACAGAGATTATGCCAGGAAATACTTTTTTCCCTATCATCTCATGTCATGCAACTTTTACATTTTTATCCGACTAAATCATGCTGCATCTAACAATGTCCATTACAACAGATTTAATGGAGCACATAATTGATGTTTAAGCATGCTGGAAAATGATTACACAAATTGAAGGACTTTAAAGCCAAAATTATATCTAGTCATTTCCATTTACTTCCTGGTACCACTGAATTGAAAATTTCCTCATAATGATTTTCATGCTGTCGTTGTTGTATTTCCTTGCAATGTACCAATTATGCACTTTTTGCATAAAACGATGGTTGAAACCTAAATCATAACCTCAACTGAATAAAAATGTGCTATTCATGTAATTTAACCATTTGCTTTATATTTATTATTTTTCTTTGCCATGTAAGTGATTTAGTAAAATTTAGCACATGTAGTTTGTTATAATCTTTTTTATATACTGCAGACTAAGGCATTCAATTAATAAAATCATGCTGGTTAATTATGTACCAGTGTTTCTATTATCAAGGTGGCCCGTTAGTATTATATCTTTGGGCAAGTTGCTGCAGATCGCTGTAAATGACCTTTTTGCAAAGTGCAGAGATTAAAAGTGAATTTAAGGCAATTAGATAACAATTTTGTGCAGATTAACATGAAACAAATAAAAGTCTTCAAAGAGCAAGCTTTTGTCAAATAAATTACGATCCTCAGTCATGGAACATCTCATTTCTTCACTCCAAATTGAGCAGCTATTAATTAAAAATATATTAGGCAAATTAACCCAAGTTTAGTTTCAATTTAAAAATACATTCATCTGAAATGATAGAAGGAATGGCTACTGGCCCTGTGACAGGAGGTTCTATCTTCATAAATCTGCAAGAGAGGAAAGCAACACGAATGAACCCTACAAAAGAACGGCCCAGATCACAGCTTGAGGAAGGCAAACCTTTTGATCAGTTCCTTGAAATATAAGCTGCAGGAAGCTAGAACATTTTGATGGACTTCAAACTCTTTGCCTTCAACAGTTATTTTCAGGTCTGTGAACTCTTTCGCTCTGCGTTGCTGGTTCAACTCCTTCAACATTTCTGCAGAACAGAGAAGACAGACATTGCCAGGATTCCGATGACGAAATTTTTGAATGAATTAAAGAAACAGATACCTGGTGAACGCTAGCCGAGTCGCACACGTTAATGTTTGTACACACAAGGCATTGGCAAAAAATAAAAATCATCGATGCAATGTGCGAAAAATAAAGCACACACTATTCAGTTTAATAAACAAAAGAACTAAAGAAATCTTCCCAGGGCGTGAAGGGTAAAACATATTTTATCTCATGAACAAAACTAAAGACAATGCGAGAATCAGCACAGAAAGACAAGAGAAAAAGACAAAATGAAATAATCAAAATACTTCTATCCTAATTATTATATAGAATCAAATCCACCAAATAAAAAGATTGAATACCTTAGTTTGAGAACTTACTGTATCGTTGCGAACATGGCACTGTACACATAAAATAAAACACACTAAGAACTCAATTGGTTAAAGCAAAATGTACCTGGAGGAACAAGATTTGTTCATTAGAAATGAACTAATTTCCTAAATTTTAAAACTGACAAGCAACATATACTGTATATTCCTATTCTTTCACTATTTTTCATGACCAATTTTGAAGGGTATTAAAATTGATAAATTATAAAATTATAACTTTGGAACAGAATTCAAAGGAATTTGCCTGAAATAAAACAAATTGCTTATCAGTTTTATTTTTTTACAATGATTGAACATTCAACATTTACATTAAACTAAAACGTACTTGATCTGATACAGCCTTGTAGATAGAAGTACATATTACAAAGAATATTTGGCAGAGATATCTTCATGTATTGTGTTTTCATGAAGAATTTGGAACATGCTTACAAAAAAGTTAAAATACCTGTGGAAGCCAAATTGATTGACTAATTGCAGTCATTCATTTGAATTTTGAAATTGGCCTCAGAAGAGGTGTGACCTGTCTACCTATTATAAATGTTTTGTTTCCATTGATGTATTTAAGAGGATAATTAGGCAGGTGCTGATCCAACACTACCCATTCAGCCCTGTTGTTGAAGACCAATTTTCACCTGCCAGTTACCTAAAATTAGGGCTGTGCAATTGCAAGTGATGTTTAAGATAACGTGCACTAAGGACAGCTTTTAGTGACCAGAAGCACAGAGGAATGTATACAAATTACCCATGTAAGGAACTCATTTAGTTTTAACAGTATTCAGCATTATTTTTGAAGAGTAAACCTGTTATGCAAAATATTAACCCAGGAACATTGTGGTAACTCCAGTCTGTAAAATGTATGTGCCTGTTAAAGTTTTTAAACATCATTATTGTAGAAACAAGGAGGAAAGATGATCTTCACTTTATGACCCTACGATCCTCAGATGCAAAAACTTTAAAAGGAAAATAAGTGGAATAACCTTTTATGAGGCAATTGCTTTTTTTCTTATGAAGACCATATTTGTCCACTATATAGTTATTAAAACTGATACTCATACTTTATTACATATTTAAACTCAGGTTGAACAGTACTATCTATGAGTGCTCCACAGCCTTCGATTTATAAGCTGACATGAAACAACATATTCTTTCTTTCTTTGCATCTTCTTTGTCCCCATGACAAATATGGAGTACAAAGCTAGGCAATGAACTTTAAGTGCAGTCAATACTCATGGTTCTTATATCAGTTTTCCTGTCCTTGGCTTCAGTATTATTTATAATAGCAATTTTTGCTTCCAAATATAACTCTTCACATGCTCCATTTTACTGTGTGCAATTAAACATTTTGAAATTAACATGGATTATTTTACTTTCTTCAATAATTTATTTTTGGACTGATCAAATGTCTATTGATTTCTGCAGCTGTTATGTTGTGCCTATATCTGATTTGAAAACATTTTGCTGCAATATTGTGACTTTTATCAGCTTTTTCTCTCTGACATGTTTAATTTAGTTTAGAGATACAGTGTGGAAACAGGCCCTTCGGCCCATCGAGTCCGCACCGACCAGCGATTCCCGCACATTAACAGTGTCCAACACACCAAGGACAAGTTACAATACCAAGCCAATTAGCCTACAAACCTGTACATCTTTGGAGTATGGGAGGAAACCGGAGCTCCCGGAGAAAACCCACGCAGGTCACAGGGAGAACGTACAAGTTCTGTACAGGCAGCACCCATAGTCAGGTTTGAACCTGTGCCTCTGGCGCTGCACGGAAGCAACTCTACCGCTGCGTTACCGTGCCGCATTTTGTGCAGTAGTTTTCGATGTAGTAGCTGTTGAGGTCAATGCTTAAGAAAGTTATTTGCACTTGGCAATGCCTGATAATTAGCTACTAAAACTACCAGATAACTGCCTCCAAAAATTACTCAATTGAATTGAATGGAACTCTGCATCTATGTAGACCATAAGGTGCAGTAACCAGGAATAAATTTCTGGGCAAAAGTAGTTTATCAAATGGATGAAGAGTAACATTAGAAGGTAAATAGATTCTTAGGATCTCCTTGAAAAGTATTAGTAGAGGTCAGGGAGCAGGGTTGCTCATGTGCCTTCTCGGTGCGTGCCCATCAAGACCCGAAGAGGGAAAAATAGGGAGAGAAAAGCAAGTGGATGACAAAACTTTCTCGAGATTCACGAATCTCTCAGATGCTGTTTCAGACTGCACTTTGAGGCATTTATCAAAACCTGAAGATTTTAATGAATTGCAGTGTACAGTGCACTGTACAATTGCAACACTTTCTGTCCCTTGTGAATGTGCCTATTGCATGTTTTCCTCATTAATGATCACAAATTATTCACTGTAAATAAATCACACACTGCTGAAGTGAATCAATACTTCTTTGGATCTGGGATTTTATTTCATATAGAACAGAATCCACAGAACCTCCAGAAGATGGATATGGACATAACCACAGTTTTCCAAGAACTTTGCACAGGTACTAACACAACGTTTTGAAAAGATTTGGACAGAGGGATGTGGGGCAAATGCAGACAGGTGGGACAAGTGTAATTGGGGCACATTGGTCGGCATGGCAGGTTGGGCCGGAAGGCCTGTTTTCATGCCTTGTGACTCAATGACTCTATAAAGTTACTATGCTTCAGTGTGAACAGAATCAGAGGCTGGAATGTTCATTCCCACACTGATTTCCTCCCCATAGCAGCACCACACAGTTAGGTGCCAGTTTTACAGTATATCCAACTGAACCGTAAAAGGAATTGCTAATAGCATTGAATGAGACCTCAATCTATCATCGATCTTTTCCAGAAATGAAAGGATTGGAATTCAAAAAGAAAGAGACAATCCGGAGAGGACAATAAATCCAGGGTTTGGGCACCAAATTCAGGAGAACTCCAGCACTTGGTTTGTCAATTGCTGACATAAAGTGGGATAACAAAAGGAAGAGATTGATTGTTTGTGGTTCTTCACTTCGATCTGCTTCCCACAAAAATAAAAAGCTGAGCATGTAACCTGCCTCCAAAAAAGTAGTGATCATGGCTGTTTGCTCTCATTACAACTGTGGGACAGCAGCTGCAGGCTTGAGGTTCTAGAGTTCTGCCTCTATCCCTCTGCTGACACATCTCAGGTAGAGACAATTTCCCTCAGTCATAGTGGGTGCATCAGAATGAGCTGTTAACATCCTGGCAAGTGCTATTACTTCCAATCTCTTGCAGTTCTCTATGTTACTATGAGCACAACATAATGCAGGTGATGTATAAAATACTATATAACTTTATTCATCCTAAGTTGGTCTGCCACCAGTCATAAAACACAAGGTACATGAAACATGAAATTAAAGTGACGAATGGAAAGTCCAGGATTGAGGATGGGGGGTGTGGGGGGGGGGGGGGGGGGGTGGAGGGGGTGGAGGGGAGACAGTCCATTCAATTACTTTCAATGGATTATCATCAAAAAAGCACATCAGCACCTCTACTTCCTGAGAAGATTACGGAGAGTCGGATTGTCAAGGAAGACTCTCTCTAACTTCTACAGGTGCACAGTCGAGAGCATGCTGACCAGTTGCATCATGGCTTGGTTCGGCGATTTGAGCGCCCTGGAGAGGAAAAGACTACAAAAAGTAGTATACACTGCCCAGTCCATCATCGGCTCTGACCTTCCTTCCATCGAGGGGATTTATCGCAGTCGCTGCCTCAAAAAGGCTGGCAGTATCATCAAAGACCCACACCATCCTGGCCACACACTCATCTCCCTGCTACCTTCAGGTAGAAGGTAAAGGAGCCTGAAGACTGCAACAACCAGGTTCAGGAATAGCTACTTCCCCTCAGCCATCAGGCTATTAAACCTGGCTCGGACAAAACTCTGATTATTAACAACCCCTTTCTGTTATTTGCACTTTATTTGCAGTTTATTTATTCATGTGTGTATATATTTATATCATGGTATATGGACACATTTATCTGTACTGTAGTAAATGCCTTACTATTTTTCTGTGTGCTTAAGCAAAGCAAGAATTTCATTGTCCTATACAGGGACACATGACAATAAACTCACTTGAACTTGACCTGTACTGTCAACACTGGTGCTCCTCCTGGCCTACAGCAATCTTGCTAAAACACTTGCCTTGCAAATTCAACCTTTCTCACCTGAATTCAGCTGCTGAGTTTTCCCAAGGTCTAGGCTACACAAAGATAGCTCAAAAATAGATGTGGGACTTGCTTAAGCACACTTGGCACAAATATACACAGTTGTGACACACTTACATTTCTGTATCTACAAGGATGAACGCTGCATGAAAGTTACCACGTGGTCATGTTATTGGCTATAAATCTGGTAACATGTGCATACCAGAATAAACCCTGAATAAAATTGCTGAGAAAACTTTTGATAGGTGTTGAAGCAATGCTTCAGCTTTGCTAATTGGTTTTATCAATGCTTCTGTTTGTCAACGCTTCTGAATCCTCCTGATCCTTAAGAAGCATTAAAAAACGATCAACGATGAATTAAAAAAAATGCGATCATCTGTCGTTCTTCTAAACAGCGGCGAGTGAAGTTCTTGTCCCAACAATCAACTCTTTCTTTCCAGGAATCAATCAAGTGAAATTCTTCCAAACTATCTCCAATACTCAAGGATATAAAACATAAAATGCTCATATGCAAGCACAGCAAACAATTGGGGATGTTGTACTTTTTTGGCAAAGTTTGAGTATAAAACTAAAACTAATGCAACCTTATAGGCCTCTGCAGAGACTACACCTGGAGTATAATATATAGTTTTGGTCACCTTACTTAAGGAATTGTGCACTTGCATTATAGGGAGTGCAGAGAAGTACCATTGGTTGATTCTTCGGTAGATGGAGTTTGACATGCAAGAAGGTTTGAACAGATTGAGCATACTCACTGGAGTTTAGAAGAGGAGATATTATTGAAGCATACTGCATTCTGAGGGATTCAACAGGGTGGATAGTGAGAGGATGTTTTCCCTAGTTCGGTTAACTATAAATGAGGGGAATCGTTTCAGTAGATTTGAGACGGGTTATTTTTTCCTCTCTCGGAGGGTCATAACTCTTTAATATTCTCTTATGGCTCTGGAGGCAGAGTCAATCACGATGGAGAATTTAAGACATTTAAAATGTAGGGTAGTCATTGGTTATGGGAAAGTGCAAGATGTTGTTGAAGTCAAGATTTGAACATTATTGAGTAGTCAATAAGGTTCAGGAGGTCATATGGCCTACTATTCCAGTTTCCTTAGTTCGTACCTCCTTCTTAAAGGAGGCCAAAATAGTACACTTTACACTGATTATGGGCTTTCCTTGATACGTCTTTTTCACTTTTGGTCTCAGTCCTACTTGCCATTAAGGAGTACATTTAATTGCCCTCCTAATACCTACTAACCTGCAAGCTGATATTTTGCTTTACATGTATGAGGATATCTAGATGCCTCTGTCCAATCGTTTTCAGCCTTCCTTTCTTATTTTCTCTTTTTCTTATTTAGTATTTGATTTACTGCTTACTATCAGTAGATAGTCCTCTCAACTGTGTAAGCAAGATAGATTCTACGTAATTAATGTCCTTGCACTGATATTTGTGGTATTTGACCAATTATAGCTTGCTAAACTGAAAGCGATGTATAGGGGACTTGCTTAATGGGTGGTGGGTAACTTCATCAGCAAGTTCATCCTTATAGACTCTGGAG
Organism: Amblyraja radiata; assembly: GCF_010909765.2. Lineage (NCBI taxonomy): Eukaryota > Metazoa > Chordata > Chondrichthyes > Rajiformes > Rajidae > Amblyraja > Amblyraja radiata. Next base: position 74,257,029 of record NC_045960.1, on the reverse strand, counting down.
AACTGGGGCATGGTCGCATTACATCATCACACAACATGAGATTATTTATCCTGGCTGTCAGTTATCTCTTAGTTTGACATTGTATCCCCTCAAGTGGTATTATAGTGAATGCTATTTGGGAATACCTAATACCTACTAACTCCCCTTTTCCATTCTGCTTTTAAGATTCTCAAAGTACTTTAAAATGGTTCAAACACTATTTCCCTCTAACTATTTTCATGTTGACTGCTTAGTTGAATTATGTGTTTTTCTCAATGTCCTTAATTCACTCTTCTCTCACACACACACACACACACACACACGTTGCGACACTTTCAGAGGAATTTTGAAATATCACATGCCATGCAACCATCAATTCTGCAGCCACTTTTGTTTCAGATCCTCAGATCCATGCCCCAGGTCCAGAGGACTTGTCAAGCATTAATTCCATCAGTTCCTCACCGCTTTTCTCAAGTGTTTGCAATTGTTTTATGTTATTCCCTGATTTGATTGTCATCGTTATTGCAATGTTTTTACTGTCTGCTACTGTGTCTGCTACTAATCAGCCATTTCCCGGTTTCCAAGTCTCATCTTTCAAAAGCACAAATATTTACTTTAGCCAGTCTCTTACTTCTGGCAAATATCAACATTGCTCCCTAACCCATACATCTTTGTGCCTAAAGTGTACATTCTCAGTACAAACTCCTGCATGACAATATTCACAATCATGAAGTCTGAGAAAATATTTTTTTACCCCTTTCATTTTAAATGGAGCAGAGGAAATTTTCTGTGCAGATACAATAGTCATTAAAGGGTAACAATATGTAGAGAAGGCACAGGCATATGGAATACGGAAGCAATGGAAAATGTCCAGACATAGGACCAACAGTTTTGTAGACTTCATCATAGAAATCTTTCTCAAGTGTTATGTGAAAGCTGAATTCATGCTTTTGATACCCTTTCATGGCTACTTGACATTTTTTTCCTTCGCAATCTTTACTTAATTAAAAAAATAAGCCTTAAAATTAGTCCAGGAGGTATTAATGTATGCATTCATCTGAATTACTTCTATTCATACAAATGGTGCCATACTTCAACTAAAACAGCTGAGGGGAATAGTTGAGATCAAGAACTAGAACCTTATGGGTATGATTTCAATGGTATGATTTATAGAACTGTTAAGACTGGATCTTAAGTAACAAGTGCAAGCATTGTAGCAGCTCAATTCATGAATATATCATAACATTGGTGCACTTAATAAAACAGGAAAATAGCAAATACGTGAAATCCAGGGCGGCGATTGCGGGTGCTAGGAAGGCCTCGACCACGAGTGAACATCTGGGAAGAACGGAGTGGAGGCTGGCTGGACTATGGTGCCTTCCTCACCTTGGTGCCACTGTGTTATGTTGTGTCGTGGACTTTCACTGTTTGTGCTTTTTTTTTAAATTCTATTTTATTTTTAATATGTTTTATTATTCATTATTATTTATTTATTTTTATTTTTATGACACTGCCTGTAAGGGAAATTCATTTCGTTGTCTCTAACTGAGACAATGACAATAAATTTGAATACAATACAATACAATACAAAATACATGTGCTTTTCAAGTTATGCACAACATCTTAAGTTCCATGTAAATGGGAGGAAACATTATTGGCTATAACAAACAAAATGTTCTGAATGTGCTAGTAAATTATTCTTTCATTTCTTTTAAAGAGACCAACAAACTAAAATTAGATTTGAGACAAATTATTCAATTGCAGCACATTCTGACCAGTACTGTTTGCACATTTCTTTCTAATCTTAATTCCTTCCAATAAAATTGATCAATTGACTATAGCACAATTAACAATCTCTTGTTGAGTGTGCTTGAGAAAGCATCATCGATGATATCCCTGAGATATTTTTACTTAGACTTGAATTTACAATGGAACCTCATGACTTACACTGTAAGTGCCAACTTCCTTTCCAATTAAGCTTTGTGCAGAGCCTTGTACTTATTTAACTAACTTATGTTTTTTTTAACCCTAGTCCAAATCGCTCTCACATTTCTCAAACCATCCTCACATTATAGACTGGGCACAAGGTTAGGTGGTCTGGACCGGTATCACACTCAAAAACTTTTAATGAGTGAGCTCGTTAATGAGTGAAGAAGGGGGGAACCGTTCTTCAGTCACCCTCGATGGAAAGGTGACTTTTTCCATGGCGCTTCTCTGCCTCCCCTCTGGCGGCCTAACAGCTTGGATTGGAGCCTTTCCTGGAGTCGGCCCCAGAGTATCAGCAGCAGGCGCAGTGTGGACTTTTTCCATCGCGGAGCGGGGAACCCTTGCTGGGGGACGCCAGAGAGGAGTGCTCCGATCGCTGGCCCGCAGACTACGACATCCTGAAGCCACGGTCTCCGGAGCTCCTAACCGCGGGCGCGGCATGGACTTTCAACGTGGAGTCTGGGATCGTCAGAGAAGAGCTCTGACCGCCGGCCTGCGGCCTATAACATCCTGAAGCTGCGGTCTCCGGTAGGAAAGTGCCGATTTGGGCCCTCCAAGCTGCGGAGTGTGTTCGACCGTCCCGACGTTGGAGTTTGTATCACCCCGACGAAAGGGCCTGTACATCCGGCTATGGAGGGTTCATGGCCCCAACCACAGGTGAACAAGGGAGGAGGACTGGCTAAACTTTGTGCCTTCCACCACAGTGAAGAAAGCTGTGGATGTGTGTGTTAAATTTTATCGTGTATTGTGTGTTCTTTTTAAGTGTATCACTGCTGGCAAATTCATTTCACTGCACCTTCGGATGCATGTGATGGATAAAATTGACTTTGACTTTGTTCAATTCCTAATCCTCGTATTTCTCTTTGTATCCATCCTCAGTGCAAACCGTTTATCACCCTTGCTTGTAATGTCTCCATGAACTTGGTATCGTCTCTTGCTTTATATTTTTGATAATATCCTTTCATTTTCTAGCATTAGCTTTTTCATTCCATGCTTCCTGCTCTCTGCCATGAGAAGCCAGCCATTAATTCAGCATTACATTAACATCCTCAAATTCACTGCCCCATTTCTTCCCCTTTTCTGCTTTGAAAATTGTTACTAACAACCTTCACCAACATAGCATTATTTTTCCTTTTTTTTTCACTCATTTGATGTTGACTGTATTCATTTCCAGCATTTTATAATGCCTACAGAGCTCATCAATGGGCGAGTACAATGAGTTTATACTCAGTGATAGTCCACTCTCTCTAACCCTTTTTATTTCCTTTTTCTGCCGGCACGATATCAACAGTCTTGTCTTCTCCATTCCCATTATCTATTCTAATCTCTGAACACATAGCCTTCTGCTCACTTTGCAACAATCCCACCACTGTTATTAAACCTATCGACAAGGGAAGTGCCATTGTAGTCTGGCAGGTTGACCTCTAAGGTACTGAGGCCAGGCACCAGCTCTCGGCCACCTCCTCATACCTACCCCTTGACCATGATCCTACAGTTGAACACCAGGCTATCATCCCTCAGACCATTTCTGATCTCGTCGCCTCTGGCAGTCTCCCCTCCACAGCCTCCAACCTTATCTTTAGTTCAGCTTAATTTATTGTCACGTGTATAGAGGTACAGTGAAAAGCTATTTTGTTGCCTGATATCCACTCAGCGGAAAGACAATACATGATTACAATCAAGCCGTCCATAGTGTAGAGATACAGGATAAAGGGAATAATATTTGGTACACGATAAAGTTCAGAAAATTCCGTTTAACAATAGTCCGACAGTCTCCAATGAGGTAGGTGCTAGCTGAGGACTGCTCTCTAATTGAAGATAGGATGGTTCAGTTGCCTGATAACAGCTGGGTAGAAACTGTTCCTGAATCTAGACTTATGTCAATGATTTTATACATCAATGATTTGGATGAAGGGATTCAAAGTAACATTAGCAAATTTGCAGATGACACAAAGCTGGGTGGCAGTGTGAACTGTGAGAAGGATGCTATGAGTGTGCAGGGTAACTTGGACAGGTTGGGGGAGTGGGCAAATGCATGGCAGATGATCACATTGATCGGCGGTGCTGGCTCGAAGGGCTGAATGGTCTACTCCTGCACCTATAGTCTATTGTCTATTATGTGTTTTCATACTTCTGTACCTCTTGTCTCATTGGAGAGGGGGTTAGAGGAAGTGTCTGGGTGAGACTCATCCTTGATTATGCTGCTGGTCTTGACGAAACATCATTCCCCAGCTCTGCACTGTACGCTTCTCTCTCCGTCCCAAAATCCACAAACAGGAGTGTCCTGTCAGGCCTGTTGTTTCTGCTTGCTCCTGCCCCACTGAACTAATCTCAAAATACCCTGATTTCATTCTTTTCCCCATGGTCCAGTCCATTCTGACCTACATCTGAGACACCTCACATGCCCTTCTATAATTTTCAGATTCCTGGCCCTATCCTGCTGCTATCCATTTTAATTCCTCTTCCCATTCTCATGTTGACCTTTCTGTGCTAGGCCTCCTTGATTGCCAGAGTGAGAAATTTTGGGTAACTTAATATCCATCCCCCTCTCTCTTCCTCCCCCACATCACTCTCTTCCTCCCCCATAAAACCACCCCCTTGTTTTCCCCCACCCCCTTCCCTACCTGGACTTGTACCCATCTCTCCCTTCCCCTTCCACCTACATTTCTTTCTCTAGCGTCACAATTCCCAGCTCTTCAATTCTTTTGCCTCACACCTCCTGTCTCCCCTTCTCCGGCCTTTGTCCAACGATCTACTTATCAAACAATGCTCCTCACTTGGGTCGGCCTTTTACCTGCTGGGCTTTGTCCTCTCTTCCAGCCTTCTCACCCCTTCCACCATCAGTTTGAAGAAGGGTCCTGACCCAAAATGTCACTATCCATATTCTCCTGAGATGCTGCCTGACCCACTGAGCTACTCCAGCATTTTTGTACATCTTAACATATGGGAGAGGCAGGTGAGTGGTTTGTGATGCAGCTCCATTGCAAATCTTCTCCATGATATGAATTAGCAGGATGGCAACTAAGCCCATCTCAGTCAAACAAGGTTGTGTTACTGCCCCAACTCTTTTCCCAAACTTTCTTGATGCAATATTGCAACACATGTTCTGCTAGACTGGAGGTACTCTTCAGAATGGATGGAAAACTGCCTCACCAATGATGATACACTCCAGGACCAAGCCATTGAGCTGCAGTGTGCAGATGACACTAGCACAATAAACACTGTGGGGCTGAGCTCCACGTCAATCTCGACTTGTTCATTAAAGCACAGCGGAGGATGGGCTTTACTCCCGCCATTCACTACACAAAAATCATCTACCAACTCTTCCTGCTCCATCAAAGTGTCCAGAACTACCATGAAAAAGGAGTGCAGTTATTTTCATTGGTCAACGATATTCATGGGCAATTCAGCACTGACTGCAAAATCCTTGCTATATTTGTTACTCACTATGCTGCTCTTTGTCCCTTGTTAACAAGGTTATCTGAAACAATCTGTTATTAACAAGGTGGCACAGTGGCGCAGCTAGTGGGGCAGGTGCCTCATAGCTCCAGTGACCCAGGTTCAGTGCAGACCTCCACTGCTGAATGTGTGTGTGAAGTTTGCATGTTTTCCCAATGACTGCAAAGGTTTCCCATGAGTGCTCAGATTTCCTCCCAGATTTCAGAGATGCGCAGTTTATAAATTATTTAGCCTCTGCAAATTGCACCTTGGTGAAAGGTAAGTTGGAAATAAAAGAGAATTAATATTGGTGGGTATTGATGGCCTATTTAGATTGGCAGGCTGAAATACCAATTTCCAGACAGTATGATTCTAACATATCCACACACTTTCTGGGTCTCTTCCAGTGTTAGAGTGAGGCCCAGCACCTTTGGAGGAACAGCACCTCATATTTCGCTTGGGCAGCTTGCACCGCAGTGGTATGAAGATTGACTTCTCCAACTTCAAGTAACCCTTGCTTTCCCTCTCTCTCCATTCCCTCTCCCTTCCCAGTTCTTCAGCCAGCCTTACTGTCTCCAACTACATTTTATCTATTTGCTGTGTTACCTTCTCCCAACTAACAATGATCAGTCTGAAGAAGAGTCTTGACCTGAAACATCACCCATTCCTCTCCAGAGATGCTGCCTGTCCCGTTGAGTTACTCCAGCATTTTGCGTCAACCTTTGATTTAAACCAGAATCTGCAGTTCTTTCCTAACAATGATCTATTCTTCATTTTCCTTGATCTCTGTTCCCTTTGTCCTGTTTTCACACCTTACACTTCCTTATCTATACACTTCCTTATCTATGTACCTCCCACTCCCCTGGCATCAGAAGAAGGGTCTCGACCCAAAACGTCACCTATTTATTTTCTCCAGAGATGCTGCCTGCCTCACTACACCAGCATTTTGTGTTCATCATAATTATTTTTGTTGGCAATGCTTTACTTCTCATTGCATTTGCAGATTTCATCTATCCTGTTTAAATGAAATCAAATGAATATTTTGTTTGCATCCCTTAATTATGAGTTGACTATTAACCAGTTCCTCTTAAAATAAAAATGCTTCCTGTTGAAATCAATTTAATACAAATTGAATAAAAATTTAAACAGCCTGATTATTTTCACATTTGTAATTAACAGATCAGATCATACCACTCTTGTACACTCAGCATTAAACAAACCTAGTATATAAGCTTACACAAGGAAACATTTGGATGAATGAAGTGAAATCAATGGAATAAAATCTTGAAGTACTCATCCCACAATACATAATGCAAACTAAATGACATGAAAGTGTAATAAATAAGTGACAACACAAAATAAGATTTTGTAGACTGGAAACGATTGCAGACACAAGTGTGGCAGTTTATTTCCGATAAAATTTGGTGAAATGCAATTTTATAGGAAACATGTTGTCTTTGGTTGCTGGAGCTAAACGAGTGTGAGAAAATAACCTTCCAGATGTACTCGATTTCCCCACATTCAATTCCACTAAATTCAAACCATTAAAAGAGAATAGTGGAAAATTAAACTTCATTACAACTCACGGGAAAAAAGATTACTGCAAACAATGGAGTGCAATAGACAGTATCTTAAAACAGTGTTCATAGATGATGATAAATTTTACTTAAAGGCATATCAGCCCTTAAGCTATATTGTCAAAGCTTTAATGCTGCTGTTTATAAAATAAAAAGCAAAAAGCTGTAAACTGCATAATAATTGTCATTTCTACAGCAAGAGATCATGTGGACTCATTGCAATGCTTGTGTGTCACTCGTTTCTGAAAATGAGCAACTATTAATATTACATTTCCTTTTTGAAGCAGATTTAATCAACCAAGCGGTCTTTTGGATACACATACTGTTTTTAATTGCCTTACTCAGTACTTTGGCATAAGTTACCTTGCATGACAATGGCCATTTAAAATTATATAGCAAGATCTTGGTCTATGATTTACATTATTTTGAGAATGAAGGGTTCTATTAATAATCATGGAAGGTAATATGCTAGCAAGTTCAAGGCGTGGATTTACCAGCATGGTATCCTGCCACTGCTTGTCCACAAAGTCCCAATCTCCATCGTAGAGAGATTGGAGAGGAAAGTCAGCAGCTTCCTCAGGAGGTGGTTGGGACTGCCCAGGAACCTTAGCAGCATAGCCTTTTACGGAAATAACATCGTAACAGCTCCAGCTGCCCCTGAAGTCCCTGGAGGAGGAGTTTAAGGTGACTCGGGCCAGAGAGGTGATGCTGTACAGGGACTCCAGCGACCCCAATGTGGCTCAGGCACAGCAGTTGGCTTGAGGCAGCAGGGGGCCTGGACAAGGTGGGAGCAGGCCATGGACTGAGCTCTGGCAGGCTGAACCACAGCATATCAAGTTCCTGGTCCAGGCAGTGTACAATGTCCTGCCCAGTCCATCGAATCTTTTCATCTGGGGCAAAGCGGAATCTACGGATTGCCCGCAATGCTCAGGCAAGGGGACGTTGGAACACATCCTGAGCTGCTGCCCAAAGGCTCTTGGGCAGGGCCGGTAAACCTGGCGTCACGGACAGGTTCTTAAACCCATTGCAGAAGCCATCAGCATGGGAATCAGCAGCTGCAGACGAGCACGCCCCACCACCCAGATGATCACCTTCGTGAAGGCCGGAGTGCAGCTGCCAAGAACCACAGCAGCCAGGCATACGTCAGGAATCCTAGCGACTGAGCAGGACTGGCAGCTTTCCGTAGACCTGGTGAAACAGCTGAAGTTCCCACAGCACATTGCCACGACCACCCTGAGGCCAGACATCCTCCTGGTCTCAGAGGCGACCAAAAACATCGTTTTGGTGGAACTGACAATGCCGTGGGAGAACCGTCTGGAGGAGGCCCACGAGAGGAAGAAGCCCAAGTATGAAGAGCTGGTCAGAGACTGCCGTAAGCAAGGCTGGAAGGCAAGGTGTATGCCTATCGAGGTTGTCTGCAGTGTTTTTGCAGGGCAATCACTCTATAAAGCCTTGAATGCACTGGGCATCAACAGAATGGAGAGGAGAAGAACCACCAAGAACACCACAGAGGCAGCGGAGAAAGCATCTAGATGGCTCGGGATCAGGAGAAGAGGTCCATGGGGAGGAGCGAATGCCACCTGAACACAAGTCGTGGCCTGATCAACCACAGCTGGGTCGCCTGGGAACGGGTGTCTGATTCTGAAAGACCCGAAACACCCAATGACCCCAGGTTACATCACTAATGATGTGTTCAGGAGCATCAAGAGATGTATTTTATCAATTGCTTATTATAACGAGAAATGCCACAGATAAGAATGACCATATCTTCAATTTTTGTAGCCTCCTCTGAATCAAACACTTCCAGGTTGATAAGAGTAGGGTCAAATGATTTTTTTTTTTCATGGTTTACTGATGATGCTTAATATCATCCTCGGAAGTTAGGGTGATATCGCATTGGGGGTAACTCCAATGTTTATTTTCTAGCCTTGTGGAGTTCCTGTTAATTTTAATAATGCCAATTTAGACCTCCCTTATTTTTCTGTGCTTTAAAACTAGACATTTTTGGCAGCTTGAGTTTAGTTGATTGTGTTGCTTTTTTCAGGTAATTATTAGGTTATTTTAATTAATTCCAACAAATTTATGATATATTTTATGCAAATGTGAAATACATTCAATCTCATACAGCATAAAGGAGATTGATATCCACTTGGTCAATTTGCCTAGGAGCACTTTTACAGCACTTTAACTCCCCCTCCCATTCCCAATCAGACCTTTCTGTACTGGGCCACCTCCATTGTCAGAGTGAGGCCCAGCAGAAATTGGAGGAACAGCACCTCAGATTTTGCTTGGGTAGCTTACACCCCGGCGGTATGGACATTGACTTCTCCAACTTCAAATAGCCCTTGCTTTCTCTCTCTCTCCATACCCTCCCTCTTCTCAGTTCTCCCACCAGTCTTCCTGTCTCCACCCACTCCCCTGACATCAGTCTGAAGGGTCTTGATCCGAAAATTCACCCATTCCTCTCCAGAGATGCTGCCTGTCCCGCTGAGTTACTCCAGCATTTTGTGTTTGGTCAATTTGCCTACTGGATTTGAACCTTCGAGAAATCCAAACCAGAGACTAATTGGCAAGACCTCAAATACAAGCTATAGCATTGAAACACCATGATGTGGGATACAACCTTGTTTCCTGTCCAGGACATTGGCTCAGTTCCTATGTAAGCTACCCGAATAAACATCCAGCTAAATTACTCTGGTAAATAATATTTAGAATCCTGTTGTATGTTTTCTCACTGTAATACAACCTTTGATAAACGGTTTCAATTCCTCTTTCCTTTAACTTCTGCAGTTATCAATGACGAATTTAGCGTCTAATATTCTCGAGAAAATTGTTTCTAGATGAAACATATTACTTGTGTAACTTAATCCTGAATCATTAGGGTATGAAGTAAGGCTATTGTAGATCATTAAAGTACCATACCCACATCTAGCCAATGGGTTTGAAATACAACTTTTGTATGCAATTTTATAGACTTACTATGTAATTAATACTAATTATTAATTACATAGCTTGATCTTCAACTTCATCAATGCAGACCTGAACTTAAAGAATTGTTGGCAGCACAATGAGAGTAGACAGCCTGACGAAAAGGTTGGGAGAAGCAGTCCTGCTTCCTCTGCCTATGTCCATTATTGGTATAGCATTTTCTTGCTAGCTTCTTGTGATCTAGTACATTAGAGTACTAGACTCATTAACAGGTCAGAATTGCCAACCCATATCTTGAAACTGGTTGGCTACTAATGATAATGCAAATCAGCGACTTGAATAAAACACAAAGTGCTGGAGTAACAGTGGCTCAGCATCTCTGGAGGAAATGGATAGATATTTTGGATTGGGACCCTTCTTCAGACGCAAAGTAGTTTGAAAAAGGAATGTTTACGAAGGAACTGCAGATGCTGGAAAATCGAAGGTAGACAAAAATGCTGGAGAAACTCAGAGGGTGCAGCAGCATCTATGGAGCGAAGGAAATAGGCAACGTTTCGGGCCGAAAACCTTCTTCAGAGTCTGAAGAAGGGTTTCGGCCCGAAACGTTGCCTATTTCATTCGTTCCATAGATGCCGCTGCACCCGCTGAGTTTCTCCAGCATTTTTGTCTACCTTCAATTTTCCAGCATCTGCAGTTCCTTCGTAAACATTCCTTTTTCAAACTACTTTGCGTCTGAAGAAGGGTCCCAATCCAAAATATCTATCCATTTCCTGACTCTGAAGAAGGGTTTCAGCCCAAAACGTTGCCTATTTCATTCGTTCCATAGATGCCGCTGCACCCGCTGAGTTTCTCCAGCATTTTTGTCTACCTTCAATTTTCCAGCATCTGCAGTTCCTTCGTAAACATTCCTTTTTCAAACTACTTTGCGTCTGAAGAAGGGTCCCAATCCAAAATATCTATCCATTTCCTGACTCTGAAGAAGGGTTTCGGCCCGAAACGTTGCCTATTTCCTTCGCTCCATAGATGCTGCTGCACCCTCTGAGTTTCTCCAGCATTTTTGTCTACCGTAGTTTGATGAAAGATCCTGACCCAGTAAGTCGCCTATCCATGTCAGTCTGAAGAAGGCTCTTGACCCGAAACAACGCACAACATGTTGAGTCTGAAGAGATGGTGCCTACTCCAGCACTTTGTTTTTTATTCAAGTCTCCATCATCTGCAGTTTTGTGTGTATTTTGACGACTTGAAAGCGGTTTGAGTCAGGACTTAGAACTTTCAACCCCTACCCACCATCCATGTTTTTTGACTGCTAGAATTCCCCCAAAGACTTCCAGCGCAAAAGCTGGATGAGTATTTTACACAGCATTTTTGAAAATGTTGAACTGATTTATTAAATTCCTATGCCTGATAAATTAAAAAAAAACATAATTCCCCAACACATGTCCCCAAAGAAGGAAAGTTCTTAAAATATTTCTACTTCAAATCATTGAAGTGAGGATATGGTGGAGAAGTAGATTAGCAGTCAGAGTATTGGACCATTCATTCAGAATCACATGTTTGAACTCTACCATGGCAAAGGTGAAATATAGACCTAAGTACTTAATTAAACAAAAAATTGGAATAGTAAGCTAGTCGCAGTAACGGGAACCATGAAACTTATGTTGCTGTAAAAACCCAGCTGGTTCATCGATAACCATTGAGGAAGGAACTCAGGTGTGCTTACCCAGTGTGGTTCTCAGACCATATCTCCACATCTTCTACTGTTGAGCCTTAACTACCACCTCATTTCCGCGGCAAATAGGAGTCAATATTAAATGCTGGCTTGGCCAGTGGCATACAATGTTGCTACCAACCTTGTGGTGTAGAAATAATGTACAATATTGTAAACATAATGCTGCCTCTCGGCACCAGAGAGTCAGGTTCAATCCTGTCCTTGGGTGCTGTTCTCACTGTGACCACTTGGGTTTGCTCTGGGTGATTGTGTTTTTTTCCTCTACATACCAAAGACGTGCAGGTTTGCATGTTAATTAGTCTCTGTAAATTGACCCTTGTGTGAAGGGAATGGATGAGAAAGTGGGATAACATAAAATAAGTGTGAATGGATGACCGATGGTCGATGTTGGTGAGCCGAAGGGGCTTTTTCCATGCTGTGTCTCTAAAAACTACCGGGTATATGTAGGAACACATGACATCCAAACTTTATGTAAATGCAGGATTGTGCTTGTGGACTGTTGCCTAATGGCTGTCGAGTATCAGATTGTTCCCGATGTTGGGGAAGTCCAGGACAAGGGGTCACAGTTTAAGGATAAGGGGGAAATCCTTTAGGACTGAGATGAGAAAAACATTTTTCACAATGAGAGTGGTGAATCTCTGGGACTCTGCCACAGAAGGTAGTTGAGGCCAGTTCAAGTTCAAGTTCAAGTTCAAGTTAGTTTATTGTCATGTGTCCCTGTATAGGACAATGAAATTCTTGCTTTGCTTAAGCACACAGAAAATAGTAGGCATTTACTACAAAACAGATAAATGTGTCCATATACCATGATATAAATATATACACACATGAATAAATAAACTGATAGTGCAAATAACAGAAAGTGGTTGGTAATAATCAGAGTTTTGTCCGAGCCAGGTTTAATAGCCTGATGGCTGAGGGGAAGTAACTATTCCTGAACCTGGTTGTTGCAGTCTTCAGGCTCCTGTACCTTCTACCTGAAGGTAGCAGGGAGATGAGTGTGTGGCCCGGATGGTGTGGGTCTTTCATGATACTATTGGCTATTCATTGGCTATATTTAAGAGGGAATTAGATGTGGCCCTTGTGGCTGAAGGGATCAGGGGGTATGGAGAGAAGGCAGGTACAGGATACTGAGTTGGATGATCAGCCATGATCATATTGAATGGCCTACTCCTGCACCTATTTTCTATGTTTCTATGTTTCACATATCTTCTCTAACAGCGGCGATATTTCAGTTGTTCCAACAGACCCAAACTGTAATTATTACCAAAGTCATTCTCTCCATCAACAAGGTCAATGACATAAGAGAATTTTCAACCTCTGCACTTCAATAATGTGGCCTTTCAACAACACTGGAAATTGCCTGCAAACAGCATTCTGGACTTTGGCAGGCTGATATCTGGAATTTAATTGCAGACGCGCAGTATCGGACTGAGGATCACATTGACTGGACTAGAGCAGTGAGCAGTGAATTTAAACGAGAAAGCTAAGCAATTCAGATAAACATCTTCTTGCAGAGGCTATTATTAAAAGGGTGATTGGATCATTAAAAAAGCTGCCAAACATGTCATGAGATAAAGCAGAGTAATCTATATACAATTAAAAATTGATCGAACATTTAAAATGCATTTAGTCTCAACAGTGAGGCACTGAATGTCCTTGTGGTCCACCATAACACCAGCAGATCTCATCCGACACCTGCAATTCCAAGAATGGATCCTCCGCCCAATTTTTACAGAGCAAGTGACATAATGAGGCAATCCTAATGTCAGGAAACTTCAAACCCTGAGCGGCCACCTTCGATGTATAGGTGGAATTGGTGCAAGGTTGAAAACGGCCATGCCAAGATGAGTGAGGTTTGCAAAATGGCAGATACAGGCTGACCAGGGAAGTAGCCTGGCCCGCCAGCCTTCTGTGAATTGAACTATTTGTAGAAGGTGTGCAAGAAGGAACTGCAGATACTGGTTTAAACTGAAGATAGACACAAAAAGCTGGAGTAACAGTGGGACAGGCAACATCTCTGCAGAAAAGGGATGGGTGACGTTTCGTGTCCAGACCCTTCTTCAGACAAGGCCTGAGTATAACTAAGTCTGAGGAAGGGTCTCGACCCGAAAGGTCGCCTATTCCTTCTCTCCATAGATGCTGCCTCACCCGCTGAGTTTCTCCAGCATTTTTTTCCCACACGTGTACATGTTGTTAGCACTCTGGCATAAAAATGTCAAAGATGGATGGGGTGATTATATTTCAAATGGTGCAATATTCAACATCACAGGATCATCTGATGATGGGATGGTTATGGTCCAATCATGTAAACAGAAGAAGAAGAATTCTTTAAATTTTTATTTCAATGTTTTTGTTAAAATGCTTAAACTAATTTTCTAATAAGAGCTGCAAGTGTAAAGACTGATCCAATTCAAGCTTGATACTTTCGTTCAAAGTGTTGCTAGATGAACAAAATAATTTGTATCTTTCGTTGAACTAACGTTTTACTGAAAACACAAACTCATATTTATCAACTGCTTGGTGATACAATCTGGGAATCTCAAATGCTATGTTAGTGAAGGTCAACCACCTACTCCAGTACCAGCTTCATTAGACATTTGTTTCAGAAGTCATTCATGACTCCTTGCAGGTCATGTACCATGGAACTTGATAATAATAAAAAACACAATGTGTAGGTTAAACCCAGTTGTATTTTCAATAGGAAGCTGCCAAATGTCTGATCAATAATTTCATTTAATGAACTGTAATATTAGGATTGCTTGTCTATAAATTATAATCTGTTCCAAAGATTCAACAAGGGCCTTAATTCATTAGTGTTAGGGTGGAGTGGGCGGGCGGGCGTTGTCCCGAGTGATCTGAGGTCTGGTTTTCGAGGAGATACGTTTCACATGCAAAATAACACACACACACACACACACACACACACACACACACACACACACACACACACACACACACACAGTCTTTTAAAGTATTTATTACTTTCAGGTATTGTCAATATTGTATTTTATTTTAGTCTGCTTTCGTTCTGAATGTGCGGGTTTGTTGGTTGTTGGCTTCTGGACATCTGAATTTCCCTGAGGGGATCAATAAAGTATTTATTATTATTATTATTATTATTATTATTATTATTATTAATGTGACTTCTACATAATTATATCGGTGTGCTGGGTCCAGGAAAGATCTTCGGAAATATGCACGCCCAGGAATTTGAAGTTTTTGACCCTCTCCACCATCGTCCCATTGATGTGAACAGGATTGTGGGTCCTCATCCTTCCCCTACCAAAGTCCACAATCTGTCCCTTGGTCTTACTGATGTTGAGAACCAGGTTGTTGTGCTGGCACCATTTGGTCAGTCGGTCGATCTCACTTCTATACTCTGACTCATCCCCATTTGTGATTCGTCCAACAACAGTGGTGTCGTCGGCGAACTTGGTGATGGAGTTCGCACAATGTCTGGCTACGCAGTCATGGGTATAGAGTGTTGACATGGATAGAAAATTGGTTGGCAGACCGGAAGCAAAGAGTAGGAGTGAACGGGTCCTTTTCAGAATGGCAGGCAGTGGCGAGTGGAGTGCCGCAAGGCTTGGTGTTGGGGCCGCAACTGTTTACCATATATATTAATGATTTGGAAGAGGGAATTAGGAGCAACACTAGCAAGTTTGCGGATGACACAAAGCTGGGTGGCAGTGTGAACTGTGAAGAGGATGTTAGGAGGTTGCAGGGTGACCTGGACAGGTTGAGTGAGTGGGCAGATGCATGGCAGATGCAGTATAGTATAGATAAATGTGAGGTTATCCACTTTGGCGGCAAAAACAAGGGGGCAGATTATTATCTCAATGGGGTTAGGTTAGGTAAGGGGGAGGTGCAGCGAGACCTGGGTGACCTTGTACACCAGTCACTGAAAGTTGGCGTGCAGGTACAGCAGGCAGTGAAGAAAGCTATTGGAATGTCGGCCTTCATAACAAGAGGATTTCAGAATAGGAGTAAAGAGGTTCTTCTGCAGTTGTATAGGGCTCTGGTGAGACCACATCTGGAGTATTGTGTACAGTTTTGGTCTCCTAATTTGAGGAAGGACATCCTTGTGATTGAGGCAGTGCAGCGTAGGTTCACGAGATTGATCCCTGGGATGGCCGGACTGTCATATGAGGAAAGATTGAAAAGACTGGGCTTGTATTCACTGGAGTTTAGAAGGATGAGGGGGCTCTTATAGAAACACGTAAAATTATAAAAGGACTGGACAAGCTTGATGCAGGAAAAATGTTCCCAATGTTGGGCGAGTCCAGAACCAGGGGACACAGTCTTAGAATAAAGGGGAGGTCATTTAAGACTGTGAGAAAAATCTTTTTCACCCAGAGAGTTGTGAATTTATGGAATTCCCTGCCACAGAGGGCAGTGGAGGCCAAATCACTGGATGGATTTAAGAGAGTTAGACAGAGCTCTAGGGGCTAGTGGAGTCAAGGGATATGGGGAGAAGGCAGGCACGGGTTATTGATAGGGGACGATCAGCCATGATCACAATGAATGGCGGTGCTGGCTCGAAGGGCTGAATGGCCTCCTCCTGCACCTATTTTCCATGTTTCTATGTTTCTATGGATCTATGATTATCCAGTGAGGCGAGGAGCAGGAAGTCATGGAGTTGTCAGAAACAGAGCAATGAATGTACTGGTACCAGAACATATTCTATCATCTATATTATTTTGACTGCTTGGTCAGTGCGTTCCTTCTCATCTTTGCACAAAAAGGCATTTTTCATCGACTATCACCAAATTCACCAATTTACTGCAGAAATGTCAGAAAATCCATCGTATACTACATCCTTAGGAAGTTCTGAATTAGCTGGCCTCTATCTCATTATCATTTGAACACTTTGCCATGCATAAACTAGCTGCAGTATTTTCTAGGAAGTTACTCAATGCTAAAAGTAGCTGTAAAATACGTCCATGACATCATGATATTTAATTATTCCTACCTTCCAGTCCAGTACATAACTTTCCTTGTATTCTCTTCTCTCCACTTTCCCCTATCGCTGCACTGCAAAACTTACTGTATCTCAGTGTCATTAACTTTTCACTGTTCTCATGGAAAGTGCTTGCCCTAAAATGTTAACCTGGTGCTACCTAAATTGCTGAGAATGTCTGAAGATTTAGTTTTTTATTTGAGACATCCTGAGTTAGTTAGCGACTGAATTAGTTTCCCCTAATTACAGTTCTTTGGGATAGAGTATTACAAAGATACACCATTGTCTGAGTGAAGAAACTTCTCCTCATCTCAATCTGTGATGGGGTCCCCTTTTTTCAGAGATTGTGACCTCTGGTTCTGGACTCTTCAGCCAGGGGAACATCCAGCCTGTCATGCTCTTTAGGAACTTTATGTTTCAATGAGCAGGTTTGCCACTGCTACACGGGTGGTTTTAAACTGAATAAGGGGGGTGGGGTGTCGAATGGGCTAGTGGAGGATGGAGTTAAAGGGAAAGGGTTTCTTAAATGTGTGAGCGTAGAGACAGAGGGGTGTAAAATGAGGGTAGAAGCAATAGGTAGCAAGGTGAAAAGTAAAAGTGGCAGGCCGGAAAATCCAGGGCAAAAATCAAAAAGGGCCACTTTTCAACAAAATTGTATAAGGGGTAAGAGTGTTGTAAAAACAAGCCTGAAGGCTTTGTGTCTCAATGCAAGGAGCATTCGTAATAAGGTGGATGAGTTGAATGTGCAGATAGCTATTAATGACTATGATATAGTTGGGATCACGGAGACATGGCTCCAGGGTGACCAAGGCTGGGAGCTGAACATCCAGGGATATTCAATATTCAGGAGGGATAGAGAGAAAGGAAAAGGAGGTGGGGTAGCGTTGCTGATTAGAGAGGAGATTAACGCAATGGAAAGGAAGGACATTAGTTTGCAGGATGTGGAATCGGTATGGGTAGAGCTGCAAAACACTAAGGGGTAGAAAACGCTGGTGGGTGTTGTGTACAGGCCACCTAACAGTAGTAGTGAAGTTGGAGATGGTATCAAACAGGAAATTAGAAATGCGTGCGACAAAGGCAAAACCGTTATAATGGGTGACTTCAATCTACATATAGATTGGGTGAATCAAATTGGCAGGGGTGCTGAGGAAGAGGATTTTTTGGAATGTATGCGGGATAGTTATCTAAATCAACATGTAGAGGAACCAACGAGAGAGCAGGCTATTTTAGACTGGGTATTGAGTAATGAGGAAGGGTTAGTTAGCAGTCTTGTTGTACGTGCCCCCTTGGGCAAGAGTGACCATAATATGGTTGAGTTCTTCATTAGGATGGAGAGTGACATTGTTAATTCAGAAACAATGGTTCTGAACTTAAAGAAAGGTAACTTTGAGGGTATGAGACGTGAATTGGCCAAGATTGACTGGCAATTAATTCTAAAAGGGTTGACGGTGGATATGCAATGGAAGACATTTAAAGACTGCATGGATGAACTACAAAAATTGTTCATCCCAGTTTGGCAAAAGAATAAATCAGGGAAGGTAGTGCATCCGTGGATAACAAGGGAAATCAGGGATAGTATCAAAGCGAAGGATGTAGCGTACAAATTAGCCAGAAAAAGCAGCATACCGGAGGACTGGGAGAAATTCAGAGACCAGCAGAGGAGGACAAAGGGCTTAATTAGGAAAGGAAAAATAGATTATGAAAGAAAACTGGCAGGGAACATAAAAACTGACTGCAAAAGTTTTTATAGATATGTGAAAAGAAAGAGATTAGTTAAAACAAATGTAGGTCCCTTGCAGTCAGAAACAGGTGAGTTGATCATGGGGAACAAGGATATGGCGGACCAATTGAATAACTACTTTGGTTCCGTCTTCACTAAGGAAGACATAAATAATCTGCCGGAAATAGCAGGGGACCGTGGGTCAAAGGAGTTGGAGGAATTGAGTGAAATCCAGGTTAGCCGGGAAGTGGTGTTGGGTAAATTGAATGGATTAAAGGCCGATAAATCCCCAGGGCCAGATGGGCTGCATCCCAGAGTACTTAAGGAAGTAGCTCCAGAAATAGTGGATGCATTAGTAATAATCTTTCAAAACTCTTTAGATTCTGGAGTAGTTCCTGAGGATTGGCGGGTAGCAAACGTAACCCCACTTTTTAAGAAGGGAGGGAGAGAGAAAACGGGGAATTACAGACCAGTTAGTCTAACATCGGTAGTGGGGAAACTGCTGGAGTCAGTTATTAAAGATGGGATAGCAGCACATTTGGAAAGTGGTGAAATCATTGGACAAAGTCAGCATGGATTTACAAAAGGTAAATCATGTCTGACGAATCTTATAGAATTTTTCGAGGATGTAACTAGTAGCGTGGATAGGGGAGAACCAGTGGATGTGGTGCATCTGGACTTCCAGAAGGCTTTCGACAAGGTCCCACATAAAAGATTAGTTTACAAACTTAAAGCACACGGCATTGGGGGTTCAGTATTGATGTGGATAGAGAACTGGCTGGCAAACAGGAAGCAAAGTGTAGGAGTAAACGGGTCCTTTTCACAATGGCAGGCAGTGACTAGTGGGGTACCGCAAGGCTCAGTGCTGGGACCCCAGCTATTTACAATATATATTAATGATCTGGATGAGGGAATTGAAGGCAATATCTCCAAGTTTGCGGATGACACTAAGCTGGAGGGCAGTGTTAGCTGTGAGGAGGATGCTAGGAGACTGCAAGGTGACTTGGATAGGCTGGGTGAGTGGGCAAATGTTTGGCAGATGCAGTATAATGTGGATAAATGTGAGATTATCCATTTTGGTGGCAAAAACAGGAAAGCAGACTATTATCTAAATGGTGGCCGACTAGGAAAAGGGGAGATGCAGCGAGACCTGGGTGTCATGGTACACCAGTCATTGAAAGTGGGCATGCAGGTGCAGCAGGCAGTGAAGAAAGCGAATGGTATGTTAGCTTTCATAGCAAAAGGATTTGAGTATAGGAGCAGGAAGGTTCTACTGCAGTTGTACAGGGTCTTGGTGAGACCACACCTGGAGTATTGCGTACAGTTTTGGTCTCCAAATCTGAGGAAGGACATTATTGCCATAGAGGGAGTGCAGAGAAGGTTCACCAGACTGATTCCTGGGATGTCAGGACTGTCT
Source organism: Amblyraja radiata (assembly GCF_010909765.2). Classification (NCBI taxonomy): domain Eukaryota; kingdom Metazoa; phylum Chordata; class Chondrichthyes; order Rajiformes; family Rajidae; genus Amblyraja; species Amblyraja radiata. Next base: position 74,237,292 of record NC_045960.1, on the reverse strand, counting down.
TATGAAGAAAGACTGGATAGACTTGGTTTATACTCTCTAGAATTTAGGAGATTGAGAAGGGATCTTATAGAAACTTACAAAATTCTTAAGGGGTTGGACAGGCTAGATGCAGGAAGATTGCTCCCAATGTTGGGGAAGTCCAGGACAAGGGGTCACAGCTTAAGGATAAGGGGGAAATCCTTTAAAACCGAGATGAGAAGAACTTTTTTCACACAGAGAGTGGTGAATCTCTGGAACTCCCTGCCACAGAGGGTAGTCGAGGCCAGTTCATTGGCTATATTTAAGAGGGAGTTAGATGTGGCCCTTGTGGCTAAGGGGATCAGAGGGTATGGAGAGAAGGCAGGTACGGGATACTGAGTTGGATGATCAGCCATGATCATATTGAATGGCGGTGCAGGCTCGAAGGGCCGAATGGCCTACTCCTGCACCTAATTTCTATGTTTCTATGTTTCTATACCCTCACATTTTTCTAAATCCCAGAGAAACTATTCAGACTGTAATATTAATATAATGCATTATTTTTCTTCAATGCAACAGTTTAATTTCAAGCAAATAAATTATAACTGATTTACTGTTATATATTGTATTTAAATTTATTGCACATATTACCATGAAATTATTTTTTTTAATCAGAACATGCTCCTGAATTATTTTGCATTTTTTATTGTTGATGTCTCAGCAGTACCTCTTCTTCAAAATTTTACTTTGATTTGTGCAATTCTGTCAAAATATATTATAATTGGCCTCTTCCCCCACAATGTTTGGTTTCCAAATGATTGTGAATATGCAGGCTTCTCATTACCACTTGAACAGCTTACAAACCTACACTCCAATAACAACATTTTTTTTGCTGCCTAAAGACAAGCACAGCATATTCCAAGCACTTTTGGGATACTATTTAATGCATTGGAGAGAAAAACATTTGCAAACGTTTTGGCCTTGAATGTATAAAATTGATATGCATCAACAAAACTATCATTAAAATATAGATAGGCACAAGTCTACTCTGCTACTTGCCCGTAAATTTCAGTAATAACCCAGGCATAAGTGAATAATATTTCAATAGGACTACAGGCCAAGTTTCCAAGTTTTCAAAAATATTTTCAACTCTGCTCAAGTTTGTATTGCCAATTAAAATAATTATGGTTCATTTTCCTTGAAACAGATTTTTATAACCACTAAACCACCAACAAATCTGGACTTCCTAACTTCTTCCTGGTAAAAGCAGTGTTGGAATGGCGTAGGGTGGAGATAGTTAGATGAAAGAAGGAACTGTGGAGATATTGTTGGGGTGGGGAGGGGAGTGTGGGGGAGTTATTGACAGGCAGACTTTTAATCTTTGCTGTAATTTATTCAATTGGTCTAAAATCAGCTTGAAGACTACACGCAAAATGTTTGCTTCATGAAACCAAATGTGTCCAGAATATTTTGGGGAAGGTAAGATGCTCAAGTACTAGAGTTAGACTTTTCATCTCCAAATTTGTCTTCACATGTAAACAAATTGGTCTGAATGTACAATGGGCTAAATTTGATCCCTATCAAATTTTATGACATCTATTTTTATGACATCTGACTCTATGACTCTATTCAATCTATTTTGAAGATGTGTGTTATTAAACGTTGAATGCACATTGGACAAGTAGCCAACGAAGACGAGGAATCTTGGTTGAGGTGCCAAATTATGCAGATGACTGGGCCACAGAACAAATCCGTTGACCATTCATGGCCACCATGCCAGTAATTACTAGTGGCAACTCATGGTCGATAACCAGAACTGCTGGGGTGAAGTATTTTGCTGGAGTCTCAGTCCCCAGAAGGCCCTGATCAGCTAAAGATACCTCACCTGCTTGAAGTTGCTCCGTGGTGTCAAGTCTGGGTTGAACTTGGTCCATGGTGCATACGGGGGATTCGCGTCGATCACCTCCAGAGAATTTCCAGGGCAGAGTCAAAAGACATAAATTACTCAAGAGTTATATTCTGATGAGGCCATTAAATTGTCGTCACGTGATCATCCACATGACTTCCCAGCTATGGGTGAGTGGGGAAGTGCTATAGTGAAACCTGAAGTGATTCATATAGAGGCATTTCTAGTCAATGCCCAAAAAGTGGATCACTTTAGGTTTGGATATAATTATTCTGAAAAAAGAAATTCTATTTATCGACAAAATGAAAGGTGAACCTCACTTTTCGCACATGCCTTTGCCCCAGAAATTTACTTCAGGGCAAATAGCTAAAATTGCAGAAATAAATTTGTAAAACAAAATTTAAGTTCTAAATACTTTCATGTGCCTAATCTGCCCTGGTAGGATTGTGTTTGATTTGACAGTGGGCTTTATTTAGTCTCAACCAGCAGTTTCATGATGAGTCAGATTCCATACCTCATGCCAAGATGGTTTAAATACTTTGGGGTCAGTGGGTGGTGGAGGTGCTGAAGTGGTGCCAGGGTTAGAAAAGGATTGGGAAATGTACTTAGCTTTTGTCTTTCAATGTACAAGCTCCCAGCAATTCAGTGGGGGGGCAAACTAAAAGTACCCTCCAAAGTTGTGAAATGCATTTGAATAACTATTGATGTTATCTTAGCTTCAGTGCAAACTATCCAAATGCTGAAGCCAATTAGCAACAAATGCTCAAATATTAAGTTGTGCTGAAGAGTGTTAAACAGTGAATCAATTAGTTAAATAAATAACACACAGCATGCTGAAGGGCGGCAATGGCATTACTGGATTGATTTTCCTGTCTCATTCCCACTAGTGCCATTGCTGGATAGCAGTAGCCCATGTGTAGCAACACAATCTCCTACCTCATTTCCTACCCATTTTCTTTCCTATTTCCTCTACATTGATACACATTGGCCAACCATCTGGCTGAATCTCCCCCATTAAAATCTATAGAAACATTTGGTACAGCTATAGGCTTTTTAAGTCTGAGACTGAGATGGTCTCAACTCGTCCTGATAGGGTTAACTCATCCTGATAAGGTTTAACTCAGCATATCCTGGAATATCAAGACATTGGGAAGAAATTTGAATGAAATATTTAGTATCAGGTCTCACTAGAAATCCTACACTGGGAAGTTTTGTATATGGGATCTCAGAAATGCAACATGACTGGCTCGGAATGCCTGTTTTACTTCGGAGTCACGTGAGTGACTACGTGAAGAACCCCGCCAGGACGCATGCGTGTCATATCGCTACACGCATTGCGAAACAGTCAGGCGGGGTGGAACGACGTTCCCCCGCAGCGGCATTTTAAAAGCCGGAACCTGCAGGTAAGAGTACTCTGCGTTTTTTTTGTGTTTTCCCATACTGATTACAGGTGGGGAGCATGGACAAATCGTAGAAAGCAACGAGGGCTGCGACAAAGCTGGTGGGGGAGGACCGCGGAGTAGCGGGCAGCCAGCAGCGGCCAGCGGCACTTGAATCACCGATAATGGGATCAGCTGTGCCCGATGTCGCCTCCGCACCGGCCAGATCCACTCTGTGGCCGGGCGGTAAGGCAAAACAAAAAACCAACAAAGTCGTGGACTCAGATGAGTCCGACTTTGAGCAGCCGCGGGCGGCCAGCGACCGTGAGCGCTGGAGCCGGATGGAGCGGTGTGTGGAGTATTTGCTCCAACGTGACAGGCTCCGGGAGATGGAGTCGAGTCACTGTGGGCTCTATGTAAAACCCACAGCAGCACCTCTTGTAGGGCTGCACAGTGCTTCTCCCTCGTCAGAGGGGAGTACTGGGGGTCAGTTCTGGGCTGATCCTGAAGAGGGGTTTGCAGAAGAGAAATCGAGTGTGCAGGGGTTGCAGGAACGTGAAAATCTACTGGACATGGTGTCCAACTTCATACAGCCAGACCAGACTGGCCAAAACCTGGAGCAAAAACTAGCTGCCAGTATAGATTATATGTCCTTTAACCAGCTACAAGAACAGGCTGTATTGGACACCACGTCAAGACACCTGGCACCGGGTAACTGTATATTCCTGAATGTTCCTGTAGTAAATAATTGTATATGGAAACATATTGGAGTAGAAGTTAGAGGCATGGATATCAAACTCCAAAAGGTATTAAAACTCCTAACAGCGGGGATAACAGCTTTCACCCGCACAGTGGATGAGAAGGACATGTCGCAGGACCAACAGGATGCACTGGCACTGCTTTGCAACACACAATATGAGATAAACAGCATCAGGAAGAGTGCCATCTGACCTACTTTAAACCCAAAATTCGCGGGTCTGTGCAAACCTGGAAACGTAAAACAACCAATTCTACTATTTGGAGGTAACCTATCGAAGCAAGTCAAGGAGCTCGATGAGGAAGCAAAAACCCTGGGACTCATAAAAGGGACTTCATCAAAAACCCACTACGGCCATAGACAGCACCCTTACACACCCACCAGTAGAACAAGACTGACTGGTGAAAGCTCGAAGGTCCGGTACACCGAACATGAGTCTTTTTTAGGCCATGGCCCAGGCCGACCTTCTTGGAAGATACGCAAACCTCCAACATCAACCAAACCACAAACCCAGACACCGACGCCTCAACATCAACGAAGGATTTACAAAAAGAAGTAAACCTGCCACTGGTAACTATGGAGGTAAGTGGGTCTGGTTCCCTACAAATTGCAGGGAGCATGGAGGTTGGGGGGAGATTACACTCCTTTCTGGATGCATGGAGTATGTTAACTACCGACACTTATATTTTAAGCAGTATCCAGGGATATACCATAGAATTTATACACAAGTACAGCCCTCCAGTCCAACATATACCGAACCGAATGTTCGTACTTTCCGGTAAAGAAAAATCAGAAGCGCATGCTGAACTGGAGTGGCTTTACGCAAAAGGGGTAATTGAAAAATCCCAACACGAACCGCTAGAATTCGTGTCCAATATCTTTACCATAAACAAAAAAGATGGTGGTTGTCGCATCATCATAGATCTGACCAAATTGAATACATTTGCACAATATATTCATTTAAAAATGGAAACCTTTGTTACTGCAGAACAATTGATTTCCAAAGATTATTTCATGGCTAGCATCGATTTAAAAGATGCTTACTATTCAGTGCCTATACGAGGTGACCACAGATGTTACTTACAATTCAACTGGATGGGACAGCCTGGCAGTATAGATCGCTGCCAAATGGGTTAACATCAGACCCCAGGCTGTTCACAAAAATTTTGAAACCAGCCCTAGCGTTTCTACGGAAACGAAAACACATGGTCATGGCATATCTAGATGGCATACTTATTGTGGGCAAAACTTTGGAATTGGCCAAACAAACTGTAACAGCCACAAAACAGTTATTTGAAAAACTGGGGTTTATTATCCATCCAGTTAAATCTAAATTAACGCCTTCCACTACTATGGACTATTTGGGGTTCACCATTGACTCAGTTCACATGTCGGTGACTTTGCCAAAGGGAAAGGCTATAGACTTAATAGAGGCTTGCAATAACCTCATTGACATCAGTAAACCGTCCATCAGATTGGTAGCAAAAGTAATTGGCAAAATGGTGGCTGCTTTTCCAGCCACACAATTTGGACCTTTACATTACCAAAATTTACAGAGAGCAAAAATACAAGCACTCAAAATTAATGCTGGTCATTTTGACAGACCAATGAAGCTACCAATCAAAGCTATAATGGAACTAAAATGGTGGATAGATAACATTCGGCTTTGTTTCAATCCAATCATTATCAGCAACCCTTCTATGGTGCTACAAACTGATGCCAGTGCACTTGGTTGGGGTGCCACCAATTCCATCTCCATCTGTGGAGGTAGATGGACAGCTCAGGAGGCATCATTATTACTAACACTGGGAATAAACTACCTGGACATGTTGGGTGCATTCTATGGCCTAAAGTCATATTGTACTGGGTCATATCACCAGCATGTTAGACTACAGATTGACAATACCACCGTGGTAGCATATATCAACCACATGGGTGGAAACAAATCGACATCATGTGACAATCTGGCTAATACAATTTGGCAATGGTGTATCCAGAGAGATATTTGGATATCAGCTACTTACCTACCAGGTAAACTAAATTTAGTGGCAGACACCAGGTCACGCAAATTTAATGAAAACACCGAATGGATGTTGAATAAAAAAGTATTTGCTGATATTACAGCACGGTATGGAACACCAGATATCGATTTATTCGCATCCAGGCTTAATCACCAGTTATCAAACTATGTTTCGTGGGAACCAGACCCTGGGGCAGTGGCGACAGATGCATTTTCGCTGCATTGGGGGAAATTGTTTATTTATGCATTCCCTCCTTCCTGCCTCATCAGTCGGGTATTAAGGAAAATACAGCAAGACTCTGCATCTGGTATTTTGGTAGTACCCGATTGGCCTACTCAACCATGGTTCCCAGTGATACTGAACATGGTATTAGAACCATGTATCACCATCCCGAATAGACCAGACTTATTGGTTCATCCCGTAACAAGGGATAGCCACCCATGCCATAACTATTTGAATTTATTAATTTGTAGAGTCTAAAAATACCACTACTACAGCTGGGACTGACGGACCGAACAGTGAACATGATTTCGGCGGCCCACGGACAGTCCACCAAAAAACAGTATCTGGTCTATATCAGGAAATTGGAGATGTATTGTCACAAAAACAGCATCACCTACAGAGAAATGAACATCCCGTCTGTTCTGGAATACCTGGCAGGCCTCCATTATGATGAGGGGCTCAGTTATAGTGTCATCAACTGCGCCAGAAGTGCCCTATCAACTTATCTATGGCAAGGAACAGAGCGTCACTCTGTTGGGATTCACCCACTGGTAACAAAACTTATGAGGGGAATTTTTAATACCAATCCCTCAAGAACCAGGTACTCCCAAATATGGGATGTGAGTATTGTCCTGAAGATGCTCAGGAATTGGTCTCCAGCAACAGCTCTGTCCCTACATAGACTGACATTAAAAACAGTCATGCTAATGGCATTGGTCACGGCACAAAGGGTACAGTCATTACATAAATTAAGACTGTACAACATGACTTCTTCATATGGAAATATTACGTTTCATATTTATGAATTAGTTAAGCAGAACAGACAGGGATCAGCAGGCCTCAATTTAGAATTTAGGTCTTACCCAACAGATGATCGTCTCTGTATAGTAAGACATTTGTCGTTATACATGGAGAATACGAAAATCATCAGAGGCAATGAGAAGGCACTTTTAGTCAGCCATAAGCAACCACACAAAAGAATGACGGTCCAGATCATCTCTAGATGGCTGAAACAGGTTCTAATACAGGCTGGGGTGGATACTAATATTTTTAAATCTCATTCCACCAGGGCTGCAGCTACATCGGCAGCTATGCAGTTGGATGTACCAATGGACCAAATCCTCAAGACAGCAGGATGGTCAGGGGAAAAAACATTCCAACTATTTTATCATAAACCAGTCATTAAACCTGGAACGTTTGCAGAAACAATTTTAAGTTCTGTAATTTAATTTACCCCATAAATAGGGGCTATAATTTTGTGTTAATAAATTTCATGGATTTCAATGTCGGATTCATGTCTAAATTATGTTGACACAATTCCTCCTACAGTCATTAAGGCAGATGTGATGCATGGACTCGTTTCCACGGCATGAAATCACAGAGCTTTGAAATCTTCACGTAGTCACTCACGTGACTCCGAAGTAAAATAGTAAGATTAAACGAGAACTTACCAGTTCGAAGTTTGATCGTTATTTTATGAGGAGTACGTTGAGGGAATACGTGCCCTCCGCTCCCACCCATGATCATATACTCAACTGGTATTTCTTCTCTAATCTTACTATGTTTAGTCATTACAGTTATCTGTGATTTCACACCGCTGCTTTGAAGAATGACACGCATGCTTCCTGGCGGGGTTCTTCACGTATTCCCTCAACGTACTCCTCATAAAATAACGATCAAACTTCGAACTGGTAAGTTCTCGTTTAATCTTACTATTCATCTCTACAATGAATCACCCCTCTGGTAATGGCTAGATCACCTCTATCCCTCAGAGAAGCTCTAAAAAAAGTTCTCCAGCAATGTAAAAGTGCCAAGGACTATTAAAAATAGATCATCAGTACACTCGCTAACCCAAATAATTGGGAACATATGCATTCCATTATAGAATAGCAGAGAAAAATGGATCTTATCAAGTTCCGGACTTTCTCATCAATTGATTATGGTCATTGACTAAAATGGCACATCATGTTTTACTTTGCAACCAAAATATTATAATAATAATAATGGATGGGATTTATATAGCGCCTTTCTAATACTCAAGGCGCTTTACATCGCATTATTCATTCACTCCTCAGTCACACTCGGTGGTGGTAAGCTACTTCTATAGCCACAGCTGCCCTGGGGCAGACTGACGGAAGCGTGGCTGCCAATCTGCGCCTACGGCCCCTCCGACCACCACCAATCACTCACACACATTCATACGCAGGCAAAGGTGGGTGAAGTGTCTTGCCCAAGGACACAACGACAGTATGCATTCCAAGCGGGATTCGAACCGGCTACCTTCCGGTTGCCAGCCGAACACTTAGCCCATTGTGCCATCTGTCGTTAAGCCATTAAGCTTAAGTCAGTATTATTATCATGTCTGATATTTTTAGTTTTAGTTTTTATCTGCCTGTACTCTTGTAGGTGGGATTTGATACGTAGTAGGGGTGTATTCTTTTGTTAGAGGTGTCTGGCGCAGACTCTCAGATTAGAAGTTTCTGTTTGTTGTCGGAGAATGATGGGAAACAGTTTTCTACCATGATCACGACACACACATGTTACGAGACGACATACCTTTATAAGAAGAAGCTTTTATGTGATTTATATGATGTGAATGGAACAGCGATTAAGAACGGAAAGTTTCGAGTTATTTCTTTGTTTTGTATTACTTCAATAACAAAGCAATTAATCAAGAAACGACATCTGGAAGATTCGTCTTTGCCATCTGTGCTAAAAAAGGAACTGCAGATGCTGGAAAATCGAAGGTAGACAAAAGTGCTGGAGAAACTCAGCGAGTGCAGCAGCATCTATGGAGCGAAGGAAATAGGCAACATTTCAGGCCGAAACCCTTCTTCAGTCTGATAGAATAGGCAACGTTTCGGGCCGAAACCCTTCTTCAGTCTGAAGAAGGGTTTCGGCCCGAAACTTTGCCTATTTCTTTCGCTCCATAGATGCAGCTGCACCCGCTGAGTTTCTCCAGCATTTTTGTCTACCTCCATCTTTGCCATCTTATGTGTGTCGTGAGTGCATTAGGCTATACCTCCAAATCATCTACGATAATTAATGGCTATCGAAGTTGGACTTTGAGAACATTGTAAAAACTACCATTATATTAAGTAGAAACTGTTTCTACCAGGAAGTATAGTAGCCAAAGCTGATTAAACAGTGGACTGAAGAAGCTGAACCTCTGCCAGAGATTACAGCCTGAATCCTGGGAGGAAGAACTGACACGGTTGACACCTGGGTTATTGGAGGAAGAGAAGAATTCATTGACCGAGAGGGCCGTGAGTAGATCGATTCTTGCCATATTTGAAAACTGCCAGAAGCATTAAAGTTTAAAAGCCTGTGGGAATATTCTACAGACAGAAATAATGCCACCAGAAGCTTGTTTACCTTTATTTGAAGATTAGTCAGCTAGCGTTGAACGAACGGTCTTGAAATGAATTGGATGTTTTGGACTTCTACGATAAGGCGAACTCAGCTAGTGAATGTTTACAAGATTCTGGCTAAGAAAATCTTCGAAATAATAATTGCTTTGAAGAAGTGGAAAAGGCTGTTTTTAAACTTGTATAACCATCTGGCAGTCAGACAAGGATACACCAACTCATGGAGCCATAGAAACATAGAAACATAGAAAATAGGTGCAGGAGGAGGCCTTTCGGCCCTTCGAGCCAGCACCGCCATTCATTGTGATCATCGCTGATCGTCCCCTATCAATAAACCGTGCCTGCCTTCTCCCCATATCCCTTGACTCCTCTAGCCCCTAGAGCTCTATCTAACTCTCTCTTAAAGCCATCCAGTGATTTGGCCTCCACTGCCCTCTGTGGCAGGGAATTCCATAAATTCACAACTCTCTGGGTGAAAACGTTTTTTCTCACCTCAGTCTTAAATGACCTCCCCTTTATTCTAAGGGGAGGTGGGCAGGTGACATGCCATGGACCGGTGAGTATGAAGAGACGCCACAAGAGGGAACCGTGGAGCAAGAAGAGAGAAGATATGGAAAGTGAGAAACCAAGCGCACTGAAAAGGGAGAAGCAGCCTACCTGGAAAGATGCCAGATGGAAAGAAACAAGTTATGGAAGCAGATAGCCAAGGAAATTGATATCCAGAAAAAACTAATGGAATCAGATGAGAATGCGAAGATGGTGCAATCTAATCTGAAGCAATTATTCTGCCTCGGCCGCAAGGTTGGAGAAGAGCAAAACCTATTGCTGAGTTTACAACTGCCTGAGGGAGAACTCGAAAGGCACACCCAGTGGTTCCAAGAAAGAGTGGTTTTGCGATGGTTTTTTAGAGTATGTGAAGAAGTGGTTACTTGAAATTGGACAACTTACAATCGGAATCAACAAGGTGTCGAAGTGGGAGAAGAAATTACACCTCAAGATAGTATTTCAAATGTCTTAACATGAAGATCAAGACATAAATCTGGTTCTGTTGCCAGTTCAACTACAAGGGTCTCTGCTGAAATGGAAGCCGAAGCTGAAGTAACTACTCTCTCACTAGAAGCTGCCATCTTGGAGAAAAAGCATGAGATTGAAGAACAAGAAGAACAGCTGAGAAAGAGAGGCTGAGGAATGAAGTGAACAGCTGAAGAGAGAGGATGAGGAATGAAGTGAACAGCTGAAGGGGCAAGAAGAACAGCTGAATAGAGAAGCTGAGGAATGAAGTGAACAGCTGAAGGGGCAAGAAGAACAGCTGAAGAGAGGCTGAGGAACGAAAAGGCAGTTGAGGAAGGAGAATGAACGGCTGGAAATAGCCACGGTTGGCAGCTGACAAGGCAAAGAAGGAGATACTGGAAGGTCAAGGTACAAGATGCGGCTCAAGAATATCTCAGGAGGAGAGTTCCTTAGTCCAAGAAGGAGCTGCTAAGCTGGGAACAGCAGCTAAATCAAATCTACAGCCAGAGAACTAGTACTGAGTGGGTGGATGGGCGACAAAACTTCATTTCAGCAACAAGATGCTAGACCGAAACAAATACCTTTTGGGTTGTCTGTTGAGGCTCGTAATAAGCCAGCAACCCAGCACTCTTCTCAGAGGCCCAATATACAGGCTTGTACAAGCCAAGATTTTCAGAGGCCTGTTTATTATCCATTTGCGCCCAGCCAGGGACTAACAACTGGTCATGGGACATGACAAAACTTACCCAGACCAGGAATATTTTCAGAGGCCTGTTAATCATCCATCTGTGCCCAACCAGGGATCTCAAAGTGTGAAGACTCAAACGAGAATCAGCGAGCTCCTAGCTCAACAAAATCTCTTTTCCACCTTACCCCCAATGGAAATTCCTAAGTATGATTGTGATCCTTTGCAATATGAAACTTTCATAATAGCGTTTCACGAAGGAGTGGGAATGAAAATTACTAATGAAAGAGATCACTTATGATTTCTGGAGCACTACACAAGTGGATATGCAAAACAGCTTGTAATAAGTTGTTGACATTTACCTGCAGAGGAGGGCTATCAAATGGCAAGGAAATTGCTTAAAGAACATTTTGGCAACGAACAGAAGATTGCTAATGCATACATGAAGAAGGCCTATGCTAGGACAGCTATCAAGGCAGAAGATGTGAAGGCATTGCATGAGTTAGCGATATTTCTTAGAGGTTGTTGTAGCTCGATGAGAAATCTCAACCACATGGAATAAATGAATGTTGTTAGTAATATGAGAACTATCATTCTAAAACTGCCCTATAGGATTAGAGAAAAGAGGAGGGATAGAGCAGGTCTGATACTGGAAGTTTAGAAATGACAAGTCATGCTTCCTGATCTCGTGAGTTTCATGGAAAAGGATGTATAGTTAATGTCAAGTTCAAGTTACATTTATTGTCACATGCACCAATTGGTACAGTGAGATTTGTGTTATCATACAGCCATACAATAAAAAGAACACACTAGACGATAGAGTTTAACATAAACATCCCCACACAGCAGAATCAACGTTCCCACTGTGAAGGAAGGCAATAAAGTTCAGTCATCTTCCTCTTGGTGTGATTTGGAGAATAGACGCATCCCGACCAAGAACGGTTTACTCCTTCCGCTCCCCACCTCCCCCACATAAAAAAAGACTAAGAAATCTCCAGGAACATACTTTTAAACAGACTAAAAATAGCAAAAAGAGTGAAAGGACGAACAGACTGCTGACGAGGCTGCCGCGCGCGGCGCCACCCGATGACGTAGATTCTAAGCCATTGGAATATTCAAGATCCTAAACCAGCAACTGTTAAAGGTTCTACCTTTACAAAAACAAAAGGAAGATCAAGACCTAAGGAAAGCAGTTTTGCCACCGCTATAATACCTGTAGAAACGGCAGGAGAAATGAAAGGAGATACATCCACTATTAAGCAAAAAGGGTTCTGTTTGACATGTGATGAGGTTGGTCACACCATAAGGTGGTGTCAAAAATTCAAGAAGAAGGAATATAAAGAAAAGATGGACTTCTTAAAGGTGAAGGAAATCTGCTTTGGATGTTTGAAGAAAGGACACATGACTAGAGACTGCAAGAGTCGTATAACTTGTAGTAAGTGCAGACAAGATCATCCTGAATTACTTAATACTATACAGAAGAATATGGAAAAGAAGCCGGAGCAAATAGAACAGAAGGAGAAGCCAGCTACGAGTGATGCTGTTACCTCACCTCAGATAAATGCACATATTGGGGCCAGGGTAGAAACCTATATTTTCTCCATCTTACCAGTTAAGGTAAGGAGCAGCCAGGGGAATACATTGTTGCAAACATATGCATTTTTGGATCATGGAAGTTCGGCTACCTTTTGCACAGAAACCTTGATGAGAAGGCTGGACATCACAGGAGAAAAGACTAAGATTCTATTGCATACCATGAATGAAGAGAAATGCTGTGATAGTCATCACATTACAAGTATGGAAATATCTAGTCTGGATGAAGACAATTTTATACAACTATCTGATGTGTTTACACATGAGACCATGCCTATTTCTCATCTAAATATACCCAAGCAACAAGACTTGAAACAATGGCCTTATTGGAAGGATGTCAAGATACCTAAAATAAATTCTGGTATCGACCTACTTATCGGAACGAGTACGTTGAAGGCATTGGAACCTAGAGAGTTGGTCAGCAGTCAAGGGGATGGACCATTTGCTGTGAGAACCTTACTCGGATGGGTTATCTATGGCTCCTTGAGAAGGAACAACAGAAACAGGAACCAGAATAACCACCCTGCTGCTGATGTCAATCAAGAATCTACTGTTAAATTAGAAGAGCTATTGATCAAGCAATACGATCAAGACTTCAATGAAAGTATCAGTGGGGAATCAGAGGAGATGTCCAGAGAGGAGTTAAAGTTCTTGGATGGTATGAACCACTCGGTAAAGATGATAGAAGGACATTATTGTCTAGACTTACCTTTCAAACAGGAAAATATTAGTCTGCCGAATAATCTTCGCAATGCAGAGCAACGCACAGAGAATCTGAAACGCAAGTTTGGCAAGAATACAACATTTCATGATGAATATACATCTGTCCTAAAGGACATGGTTGACAATGATTATGCCGAAATGGTACTAACAGATCAGCTGAATCGAAGTGCCGGAGAGCTTTGGTATATTCCGCACAACGGGGTGTATCACGGGAAGAAAGGGACCTTGAGGGTGGTCTTTGACTGTGCTGCAGTCTTCAAAGGAACATCACTTAACTGTCAACTTCTGCAAGGTCCAGACCTTACCAACTCACCTATTGAAGTTCTTATTAAATTCAAACAAGAACTGGTTGCTTTGATGGCTGATATTAAGACAATGTTTCATCAAAGTATCAGAAAAGCATATTGACTACTTGCGATTCCTATAGTGCCCTGATGGTGATGCACAACAAGATCTCGTTGAATATCGGATGAAGGTACATCTCTTTGGTGCGGTGGCATCACCATGTTGTGCACACTTTGCATTAAGGAAGACCATCGAGGACAATAAAGCTCACTTTCCAAATGAAGTGACAAACACAGTAAGGAATAATTTCTATGTGGATGATTTTTTTAAATCCATGTCTATGGAAGAGGAAGCAATTCAAATGGTGAAACATCTGACTTCTCTTTCTAATCAGGGAGGATTCACGCTATCCAAGTGGATCAGCAACAGCCGTGTTGTATTGGAATCCATTCCACCAGATAACAGAGCTAAGGAGACCAGAGAGTTGTATTTGGACAAAGATAATCTGCCAATGGAAAGAGCACTAGGATTACACTGGTGCATTGAAACAGATGTGTTCAAGTTCAGAATCTCGATTCAAGAGCGACCATGTACAAGAAGACATCTTATCCATGTTCTGTTTACGACCCTTTGGAATTCCTTGAATCATTTACATTGTCAGCCAAGTTCATTTTGCAGGACCTATGTAAGGAAAAACTTGGATGGGATGAGAGTATAACGCAAACTTCCTCTCAACGATGGACAGAATGGTTAGCAGATCTCAACAAGATCTCAGAATTCAAAGTGGACCAGTGCATGAAGCCTACAAACGTTGGTCAAATCAGATATGCATAGCTGCATCATTTCTCAGATGCCAGTGAAAGTGGCTACGGCACTGTTTCATATCTAAGACTGGAAAATGATAACAATGAAGTACATGTTGCATTCTTATTGGGAGAGGCCAGGGTGACACCATTGAAGCAAATGTGATTCCCAGAATGGAACTTACTGCCACAGTCTTAGCTGTTAAAGTTGACATAATGCTGCAAAAGGAACTGCAGCTTCAGCTGGAGAAATCTATCTTCTGGACTGATAGTACTAATGTGCTTAAATACTTTCACAATGAGAACAAGCATTTCAAACATTTGTAGCAAACAGAATCTCTTATGTAAGGAGAGTTACTAATGTATCACAGTGGAAATATGTTAATACAAAGGAAAATCCTGCGGATGAAGCTTCTAGAGGATTAACAGCAGATCGCTTCTTAAGCAATAAGAGATGGATCAATGGACCAGAGTTTCTCTGTAGCCAGACAGAGAATGGCCTAAGCTTGAGCTGGGATTAGAAATCTCTGCTAATGATCCAAAAATTAAACAAAACGTCACAGTGAATGTTATTGCTTAGGATTCATCGAACATAACAAATGACTTAATTACCCATTTTTCATCATGGAATAAGTTGGTGACTGTGGTAGCTTGGGTTCTTAAAGCGAAAACAAAGTTGTTGCTATTTGCTCGAAAAAGGATAGAGATTGCTGAAAGTATTTCTGAAGAAGATCCTGAAAAACTAAAGGAAAAGGTTGAAAAGAAGATGCAAGTTTTTAAGGCATCGTATTGTGGACAGGGTTTACGCCTTGATGATCTTCTCAAGGCAGAAACCGCGATTATTTCTTTCTGTCAAAGACACAAATAGAAAGAAGAAATATCGACGTTAGAAGCTGGAACACATGGTGTCAAAAGAGACAGTTAATTGTATAAGCTTGATCCGGTATTGAAGGAAGGACTTCTGAGAGTAGGTGATCACCTGAATAGACTAGCAATGCCTGAAGAGGCTAAGCATCCTATTATTCTCTCAAAAGACTTTCATATTTCAACATTATTATTACGACATATCCATAAAAAGATCGGACATGGAGGAAGACATTTTATTCCAGGTGATATTGTTTTGGTGATTGATTCTACTGCACCACGAGGTTCTTGATTGATGGGAAGGATACTGGGAATCATGCCGGACATTAAAGGTTTGGTGCATACAATATGACCAGACTAAGAACAATGTCTTGGTAATAATGATAACCAAGATATGTCTGCTTTTAGAAGGCGAAGGTGAAGATGGAAGAATCGCTAAAGAAGTCTGAATGCTAATGTATAATGCTTGTAGATGGTTTATGCATGCAACCAATAATATAGCTACCTCAGTACCACTAACCACGCCTTAGTTATCAAGTATAATAACACTCTCTCTTCCTATCTCTCGCTCTCTCCAGCACGGTGACAGACTGCGTGCAGTTAGTGCTGGATCATGTTTAATCTGTGTGTTTATTAAAGAGTTAAGTAAAGTTACAAGTGTGTGAGATTCACTTCTTTACATGGTGTCGGCAAGTTAATTCTCGCGCCTCCTGTTTATCGGGTTTTATTTCTTGAGTTTGTTTCTTTGTCGGAGTTTTACTCTCCTTGTGTCACCATGGCATCCTCATGCCGCAAACCCGCGCCCCTGGTCTTTGATGCAGACATAGCGGAGCGCTGGGCGACTTTTGAGATGGATTTTACCCACTACATGAACATTGCTCATCGCAACGATCCTGATGCCGTTAAAGCTTCCCTTTTTCTAAATCTTGCTGGTCCTGATGCCATGAGGAGAGCACAAGCCTTCACCTACAGTCCCGCGGTCCGGGATGAACATGATCAGGTCCAAGTACCTGCAGAGTCTGCTGACGACCCGGTATGTCTGTTGCGAAAATTTGCTGAGCTTTGTGACCTGCCCTCTAACCGCATTTTAGAGAGAGCCAAGTTTTTTACGAGAAAGCAGCAGCATGATGAATGTTTTAATGCTGATCTGCGTTACCTCGCTCAGAGGTGCCGATTTGATAATATGACTGTACAGCTTACTAGAGACATTCTAGTGACAGGGATGCTCGATCAGAAATTACGATCGGAGCTACTAAGGAAACCAGATCTTACTCTAACCGAAGCCATGCACGCATGCAGGTTAGCCGAAGTCGTTGACCCGCTGTTCGGACAGCGGGGGACTGATAATAAATCGATTAATTTAACTGGTCTCAACAGGTCTCAACGTCCTAACATAGTTAACACCAGACCCATGTCGCAGGCCATCTACGTCCCCGGCGGCCAAGGCGTTAAAAAATGCCCTAATTGCAGTTATGTGCATTCAATGCAGTCGCAGTGCCCGGCTTACGGAAAATCCTGCAATTTCTGCAAGAAATTGAACCATTTCTCGGCTGTCTGCCGCTCCCGTGGGAAACTTCCCCCAGCTTCTAGACAAGTCCTAAACAACTTGGTGCAAGATGATAGCTAGTTTGGTTCCCAGTCCTCTCTCGACACTGCCCACGACTCTGAGCCAATTAGTTCTCATGGAGATGCCAGTGTTTTCACACTCCTACACGCACCTGCTCGACTCACGGATCCTTCGGTCCTCGTTACTGTCAACAATTCGACCTTCTCTGCTAAGCTCGACACGGGAGCGAAGGTCAATGTTATGTCAACATGCCTGTTCAGAAAGATTAGGCACAATGAGCAACTAAGTGCTGACCATTCGACTTTACATGCTTACGGGGGCGAGGTGCTGAAACCAGTGGGCAAGGCCATTTTCAATTGTGTGCTGCAGAGGTCATCGCGGGCTCTCACGTTCTATGTTCTCGACTCTGATTGTGTGACTTTGTTGGGCAACCAGGCATGCCAGGACCTGGGACTAGTCTCGTTCGACCGCACTGTCCATGAGGTGCGGGTGATGTTGGATCCGATATCTGAGTACCCGGACCTGTTTGATAATGAGCTGGGCAAACTGCCTTTCGTCTACAAGATCGCCACCGACCCAAAGGTGGCGCCTGTGGTCCGTGCACCACACAGAGTATCCCTCGCTATGAAGGACAAGGTTGAATCGATGCTGAAGAGCTTGGTCGCGATGGGAGTGCTGGAGGCAGTTAGCGAGCCCACCGAGTGGGTCTCCACCATGGTTGCCACGCTAAAGAAGGACAAGAACGAGATAAGAGTGTGCATCAACCCAAAGGACCTGAACCTCGCAATTAGGCGACCACACTACCCCATGAGAACCGTGGAAGATGTTGCGGCTCAAGTCGGCCAGGCCACGGTTTTCTCCGTCCTCGATGCCAAAAGTTCCTTCTGGCAAATACCACTCGACAAATGCTCCTCCGATCTTACAACGTTTGCTACTCCCTATGGCAGATTCAAATTCCTGCGGATGCCATTCGGAATCAACTCTGCCAGCGAGGTGTTCCAGAGGTCCATGGAACAGCTGTTCGCTGGCATGCCGTGCGCCATCATCGTGGATGATATCCTAGTCTACGGGGAGAATGCCGCCGAACATGACAAAAACCTGCGCTGGGTCCTGGACCGGGCTCGACAGATCAATTTAAAACTGAACATAAAAAAGTGCAGATTTCGCGTCTCTGAAGTGCCTTACGTCGGACACATCTTCACTTCTGATGGACTAAAGCCTGACCCACAAAAGACTACTGCAATTTCCGAGATGCCAGCCCCAACCGATGTCCTCAGTCTGCAACGTTTCCTGGGCATGGTCAATTACCTCGGTAAGTTTATTCCTAATCTCAGCGAGCTGAGCTCGCCCCTGAGGCAACTAACTAAAAAAGACACTGCCTGGTCCTGGTTCCCACAACACCAACAGGCTTTCGAATTTCTGAAATCTAAACATGATCCAGCACTAACTGCATGCAGTCTGTCACCGTGCTGGAGAGAGCGAGAGATAGGAAGAGAGTGTTATTATACTTGATAACTAAGGCGTGGTTAGTGGTACTGAGGTAGCTATATTATTGGTTGCATGCATAAACCATCTATTATTGGTTGCATGCATAAACCATCGTCAAAGGCCACAAGGTCGTGGTTCCGGCCTCTCTGTATGATCTCTACTACAACGCAGCCCATAGCACTCATCCTAGGGTCGATGCCACTATTTCTCATGCTCAGGGACAATTCTACTGGCCTGGTATGGCCAAATATATCAAGGACCGAGTTTCCTCCTGCTCCACCTGCAACAACCTCGCCCCGCACCAGCAGCGACAGCCCCTTTTGCAGCAGCCGGCGCCTGCCATGCCCTGGACATCGCAGGCTGCCGACATATTCGAATGGTGGGGCAAGCAGTTTCTTGTCCTGGTGGACTCGTACTCCAACTGGTTCGAGGTGGACCTGCTTCCTTCAATCACCTCCGAGATGGTCATCAGCAGACTGCGCAGGCACTTCGCCACCTTCGGTGCCCCTGTCCGTTTACAAACTGACAATGGCCGACAATTTACCAGCGCTGAATTCAAATCTTTCGCTGCCAAGTGGAACTTTCATCATTACACTAGCAGCCCGGAGTATCCACAAAGCAACGGCCTTGCCGAGCGAGCCGTGCGGAGTGCTAAGGGTCTGCTTGAGCAGTCCCGCCTGTCTAACTCCGACTTCTACCTGGGCTTACTTAACCTCCGTAATATCTCCCGTGACCCGACCATGGCTGCCCAGCGTCTGATGTCGAGGACAACCAGGCCACCTATGCTGATCGCTCAACAGACCCTGCTACCCAAGGTATTCGAGCCTGCCGTTGTCCAGCAGCGGATTGAACAGAAGCATGAGGTTCAACGGCGTTCCCACGACAGGTCCTGCCGCCCGCTGACGTCCCTACTGCCCGGGCAAGTCGTTCGGTTGCAAACTAGCACCGGCTATTCCCGTCTCGCGACCGTAGTCGGTGTGGCTGATTCGCCTCGTTCTTACCTGGTGGACTATGAAGGGACTGTCTATCGTCGGAGCCGTCAACACCTGTTGGCTGTGAACGAGCCGAAGCCTCCAGCTGCGGGTCCTTATGCTCCACCTCTGTGGTCCCAGCCTGCCCCTGCCGGCTTTCCTGCTGATCCCTGCATGCCCCAGACCCCTCGCTTGTTGCGTTCTCCTCCACCGCTGCCGCCAGGTTCTGGCCGGCTTGTCTCCCCTCCTGCACGTTCTCCCTCCCCTCCTGTCTCTCCTGCTCCGGCTGCGTCTCCTCCTGCTTTCACTGCTGCTACGGATGCGTCTCCTCCTGGTTTAACCTTCTCACCTACTTCTGCTGCGCCTTCTCTTCTTTCCGATGGGGGGGGGGGGGAAAGGTGTTGCATGCACGCGTTCGGGTCGCATTGTTAAGCCGCCTGTCCGCTATGGTGACATTGTTTAGATTCGTATATTTTATATAATCACACTGCCATGGGTCTATTTCAATTCTGATTTCTAAGGGGAAGGATGTAGATGGTTTATGCATGCAACCAATAATATAGCTACCTCAGTACCACTAACCATGCCTTAGTTATCAAGTATAATAACACTCTCTCTTCCTATCTCTCGCTCTCTCCAGCACGGTGACAGACTGCGTGCAGTTAGTGCTGGATCATGTTTAATCTGTGTGTTTATTAAAGAGTTAAGTAAAGTTACAAGTGTGTGAGATTCACTTCTTTACAATGCTTATTAATTTTGTTTTTTGAGATATGTTAAGCTTTTATAGCTCCTTTTTTAATGTTTATTGGTAATTGCCTCGTTATATACTCAGAACAATTAGGGGCCGGGATGTAGGAGCCATTAAGCTTGTCAGTATTATTATCATGTCTGATATTTTTAGCTTTAGTTTTTATCTGCCTGTACTTTTGTAGGTGGGATTTGATACGTAGTAGGGGTGTGTTCTTTTGTTAGAGTAGTCTGGCGCAGACTCTCAGATTAGAAGTTTCAGTTTGGTGTCGGAGAATGAGGGGAAACAGTTTTCTACCATGATCACGACACACACATGTTACGAGACGACATACCTTTATAAGAAGAAGCTTTTATGTGATTTATTCAGTATTCAGTATTTACTTTAATGTCATTTTAACTGAGTACTTACATACACAGATGAAACGAAAAAATTGTTTCTCAACCAGATTTATATGATGCGAATGGAACAGCGATTAAGAACGGAAAGTTATGAGTTATTTATTTGTTTTGTATTACTTCAATAACAAAGCAATTAATCAAGAAACGAAGTTTGGAAGATTCGTCTTTGCCGTTTTATGTATGTCGTGAGTGCGTTAGGCTATACCTCAAGTTGGACTTTGAGAATGTTGTAAATGCCATAATTTATCATAATTCACTATAATTTATTTGCATTTTTCATACAAATTCTGGAGATAAAGGAGAAGGTAATTATGCTAATTTCAATAAAATATATTTATCATTACAAACTCAATTAAGAGGCAGTGGAGCTAATCCCTAGAGATGATGGGTACTCAATGTCTTTCTTGCATAATTGTATTTCAGTGCAGTAGCTCTCTCAAACACTTATGGATAATTTAAACCGATAAAAGTTGTTTCTTCTGGTACCAAGTGTTTCACATTATACAACTGTTCATTGGGTTGGAGAAGGAATCTTGCTTATTTCATAAGATATTTATGGGAATGAATCTTGCTGTCCAATATTGGCAATTGTGATCAGAACCTATGGAAAACGGCTCTTTAATCTACGTTAAATCTCAGACTTTTAGATACGTGCATTTAAACACAGAAGTCTGAGATTTACTGAATGACAGATGGCATCGCATCTGTCACTACTTTCCATCATAGGAGTCCAATGGTGATGACCAGACTTGCAGGGATTTCCCTGCAGCAAGCCCAGATCCTCTGCCAGGTAGGATTCAAAATGCTGACCGACTTCAAAGGAGATTATAGGGTAAAGATTTAGTTGGACAAGAGGATGATATTTGGCTTTAGAAAGTATTGTTTTGCTTTAGTTCCGAGTCTTTAATAATTATCATGTGTTCTTGAGATTTTTTGAATTCAATTTGATATTTACCATTTATATAAAATGGAAATTCTGTTTTTAGTTTTAAACCGTGTATGCTGCGCAGTATTCGTTTATCCATAGCCTGATCCTGGACTCAAGGTGCAGAAGAAAGGTCCAGTCTTTCACAGCAAACGCAGGTGAATGTACATGTCCAGGGATTATAGACGGCAATTCTGGCCCTGTCCTGCATGATCTGGCCCAGTAATTAGTTTGATTTAGCAAGGGTTAAGATTGCCCACATAAAGATATATAGACAGCAAAATACACCATCATTCACTCAGCACTTCTTCATGAGGTTGTTTTTAAAATACTTAACTGATTCAAAACCAATACATTCAAACCATAGATTGATTTTACTCATAGGAGCAATCAAATATTTTAAGTATCATAATTAATAGGGGAATGTTTTTTTCCCACTGAGCTAATGAAGGTGCATGTTTTAAGAACAGAAAAAAAGTAACAGCTGTACAAATGTCTTCATAGTCTGCTCAGTTCTTCTCATCAGCTCTTCGAGAGCCCACAATCTGAGTTCGCTTACACACACACTCTTGCCACCTTACCCAACTCCAGTTATTCTTTCACACAAAATAAGAACTCACCCCTTGTTCTTGGATGCCAATGCCTAAGCCTCCAACTTACATTTCACTTCCACAATATGAAAATCCTTCACATTTTCTTCTCCTTATTTTCAGCAGACTGCAGCAAGTTATAATCACATAACCCTCTTTGTTCCTCTTTTTTGTTTTCTAGTGCATCCTCCTCTTTTTCACCTTGTGATGTGTGACCACATCCCAGTTGCCAGGATTTCTTACTCATGACCTTGCAGCCCCAGAACCTTCACTTAAACACAATTTGCAAATAATGTGGTTCCTATCAGATCAAACTTCAGCTCAGTATATAATAATTTCTGAAGCACTTTGTGACATATCTCAACTTTAAAGGAGGTACATAATTTCAAGTAGATAGTTATCTAAATCCCATGCAATTGAGGACTGGTAAAATAATTCATTTTCAATTGGATGCAGGAAAAGCTCCTAATCATTATAACATAAGTAGCACACCATAGATATAGTGATAGATTAACTGGGAGAAATGAATAACATTCTTTGAAGCTTCACTTTTTTAAGCCAAACTCGATAATTACACGTGGCAAGAAACATTGAATAGTGCAGAGATAAATAATATTAAAGAATCAAGTAGATTTTGCAAAGGTGACAGAAGATAATGAAAAATCATAACATTTAAACAAAGATCTAATTGGATTCTAAATGATTAGCCATGCATCTCTTCCACAATTTGTCTTTAATTCCAGATTAAGAGCATTATTCTTTACTCTTTTTGTCTTGGTTCTATTTTTTTTCTCCTATTCAATAGGTAAATTTATATGATATCTGATCATAATTTTAAGGATAACCAAAGAACACCATGTGTATTCATAACTGAAAGTGTGCGTAATCTTCTTGTGTCTTGATTGGAAATTTGCTGTTTCAGATTCAGTTCCAGGAAAAAACTCGAATTTAGTGCAAGTTATGAAATAGTCAACAGTGCTCCATGTTGTAAATTAAGTTCTGTTTTTAATGTACCAGCATACCAGTTAAGTACTTGTAGACCACTTATGTTCAGAAGTTCACATTATTCAGCAAGATGATGCAGGATACCAACTACCATTACAAGGATAGCACACAAAAAAATGCAGAATATCACCATTGTTCTTACTGAGAAAGACTCATATTTGTACAAATTATAATTAATGCTAATTATCTTAAATACCTGCAAAATGATTTGATCGATGCAGAATAAGTAGGACACATTTATTGCAACTGGCCCATTGAGTCGATGTTTCAAAATAATCAGTTAATTATCCTCAAATGTTTAAATGTCATTGTACAAAGAATTGTTTAAATCAAATTTACCACTATATTACCTTCTTCTACAAGTCTGCAGACCATGATAAACCAAGTGGATGATAAAAGGCATTAATGAAGCATGCTTCTATATTAAATATACAATAAAACAGCAAACTGAACCTACCTTTCGGATGCCAAGGGTCGGTAAACTCGTACTTTCCCGTCCCAACAGTTCGTAACATCTGGGCACCATTTTTGTCATCTTCGATTTGTGTTGGGTTTAAAGGAAGTTGGGAAACAACTTGCCCATTGACGCCTTGAGCATTACTAGGAAGAGTTACTGAAGGCAGATCAGATGGATGCAGAATGGGGCAGCTCATGTGACCATTCCCAATTGTGGTAGGGGCAGGCTGAGTCACCTGACCCACCCCAGTGAGAGGGGACACGGTCATCGGATGACTTGTTGTGTACAATGGTTGACTCTGCAGATTCACAACCCTGTTACTTAGTGGTTGTGAAGGATGTTGTACTTGATAGTGTGTTGTCATAAGTGGAAGCTGAGGAGGAACTGGAGGTGGGATTGTGGGTGTAACTCCAATCACTGGACCTTGAACGCCAAATGTTGGTGCCTGTGCAATCCCATATGTGGGAGGTATTAGGGCAGGTGGGCCAACGGCAGCAACTGAAGGGGCCCATGGTGTTGGACCTGAAATTTAAAGAAAACAATGATTAAAGTGTCTCCCTCTCCATGATTTCCATAGCTCCACAATCATGTCTAATAACTGGAATTTATATTTTGCTCAATCTTTAAATAGGCACGAACTAATGTTTCAAAAATCAATCTATCTATATATCTATATTACTAAAAGTCTGATCTTGACCGCTTTTGGCCCACTGTGATGCGATTTCCGAGAGAACGCCGCCACCAATGGCCGTCATTTTCGGCCACCTCGCTCGGAGCCCCCCTCCGCCTTCTGGGACCAGAGGATTTTTCCCATCGATGAAAAATCAGAGAGATATTCATGTTTTTTTTAAATTCCCCATTCCCTCTGCTGCCCCCGCTGATGGCAGGGGGAGGGACTATAAAACCCGGAAGTGCAGTGCCTCACTCAGTCTCTGCCAGACCCAGGAAGCGAGAGGGTCACCGTTCTCTGAGCTGCGAATAACACTACTCCACGGTGAGTCCCCTCGATGCGGCTGTAAAGTGGCTGCAGCCCAATTGTTTGCCTCGCCTTTTTAACAAGTTTGTGTTCACAAAATGAATTTTGGTTGTCAGGTGGCTGCAGCCCAATTGTTTGCCTCGCCTTTTTAACAAGTTTGTGTTCACAAAATGAATTTTGGTTGTCAGGTGGCTGCAGCCCAATTGTTTGCCTTGGCTTGGCTTTTTAAATCGGTGCAACAGTTGGATGCCAGCCCAAGAATCCATTCGACCCACAATGTCTGTACTAGCCCTCTGGAAACCAGTACCTTTGGTCCGCAACACCCATACTAGCGCAACAGACAGCCCCCCACTGGCGAGCAATATTGGAATTGGTGGAGAGGTGGAATATTGTGTTGGTGACCAACCCTCCCCTGTGATGCTGGGACCCAACGGGTCCCACTTAGTCTAGTATATTACTAAAACTCTCATCTTGTTTGTTTGTATGCGTGCATGTGCGTAATATCCCAAAACCCTGTCAAAACGATACACGATAGCGCTACAATTTTCACTTTACTCACCATTGTCATGTGATATAAATGAAACACGTTTCGTTCAGATTGATGGTATATTTTACAAGATTGACATTTTAAACTTTACACAATCGCTTTTAAAACCACTTTTCCACTTGGCCTGCCCATCAGCCATGTTACAATGTCGTCACAATGACGTCACAATGGGATCCCGAATCTCATTTACATTAAAAAATCACGATTAAAAAAACCAAACGTTTTAATCAAATTCTTCCATTTTCATTAACAGCTAACATTGTGTTTAGACTATTTGAAAGAAAAAATGTGATTTTCATTGAGAGGGAGTGGGGGATAGAGGGAGAGGAGGGAAGTGGGGGAGGTGAGGAGTGGAGGTGGGATAGGAGGAAGATGAGGAGTTGGGGAGCATGGAGGTAGAGGGAGAGGAGCGGGTATAGAGGAGAGAGGGATTATGGAGGGAGGGAGTGAGTGACTGAGGGTAGGGGAAAGGAGAGGGAGGGAGAGGTGAGGGAGGTAGTGGGGAGGGGGGAGGAGAGGGGAAAGAAGAGGGAGGGTGAAGAGGAGGGGAGAGAGTGCTGGGGAGAGGGAATGGAGGATGATAGGGGTAGGAAGAGAGATTGTGAGGTAATGGAGGAGCGTCACAACGGGGATCTCTGGAGTCACAACGGGAACCTGTCAGCCACACCTATGCAGTTGGGGGTTATCGGTCAATGGTGGAATATTGCCTAGCGGGACAAGCCCAACGGGTCTGCACCTGGTTTAGTATATATTACTAAAACTCTGTTTGTTTGTTTGTATGCATGTGTGCGTTCATGTTCGTGATATTCCAAAACCCCGACAAAATGGTACACGATAGTGCTACAGGTTTTGGCCCACCTTACTCACCGTTGTCCTGAGATGTAAAAGAAACAAGTTTTGTTCAGATTGATGTTATATTTTGCAAGTTATTGACATTTTAAACATTACAAAAAACACTTTTCAAACACATTTCCACTTGGCCTACCTGTCACCCATGTTCGACATCACAATGACGTCACAATGGGATCCCGAATCTCATTTACATTTAAAAATAGCGATTTTCAAAAAAACTCAGTTTTAATCAAATTCTTCCATTTTATTAACAGCTAATGTAAATAAGCTCTTCTAAGCTTCCCCCCCAGTCCAGTTCAGTCAATAAAAGAACTGGAACAACTAATCTTTATTTTTGGATTGCACAAAATTCCCCTATATGATACCTAAACCACTGCGGGTTTGATCCTTGTATCTGCCTGGCCAAGCCCTTCAGCCTCGTGCAAGCAGAAGCACTGCAAAAGGTCACGCAGTCCAAAGCGCTCTTCTAGAAGATCGACAAAGGACCTCGTGGAGGCTGCCTTTTATAGGTCCCTGAACCTTGAGGGGCCGAACTACAGAGGGGTGGTCTCTTTACAATCCAATCAAACACATTAATTACAACAATACATGATTGACAGTTACCCAGACCAATAACAGAATCCTTCTTACATTGTTGCATGAGAAGCTTCTGGAAGAAGCTAACTTAACTTGAATAATGCAACATTGACCCTGGAATCCAAACAAACCAGCCAGGGGCTCAACACTTTGGCCAATCAACAAACAGCAGGGTAACTGTCTAGCAACATTATTTACAATATGTACACTTAGTTTGCAGTAATCCAATCAACGTCATGCATTTCACACTTCCTTGGGGATCCTCTGCAGAAATCCCACTCATTCTGTCAATTGAAGAGATACTCATATATTTCTTATCTGCAACATTGATCTGGGCCCTAGACTTAATGGCGCCATTCAGAAGCTTGTCTTATTTCTGCAAGCACATCAGACTTGACCAAAATGGCCTAACAATACATGAGTCCTTTACTAAATTTTGGTGCTATGGCTGCTCTGTTTTAGCCAGGATTTACATTAACATTGTGTTTAGGTTATTTTAAAGAAAGAATGAGATTTTCATAGAGAATTTCATTTTTTTAAATTGTGATTTTCATTGTGGGTTGGGGTGGGATAAGGGGAGGTGAGGAGTGGGGAGCAGAGGGATAGAGGGAGAGGAGTGGGGTAGGGAGGGGAGAGGGAGGGGAAAGTAGGGGAGGTGAGGAGGGAGAGTTGGGGGAAAGGATAGAGGGAGAGGAGGGAGGATTGGGGTGGTAGGGAGTGGGGGATAGAGGGAGAGGAGGGAGAGTGGGGAGTGGGATAGAGGGAAGTGAGGAGCGGGGGAGCAGAGAGACAGAGGGAGAGCAGAGGGGTACAGAGAGGAGAGGGGTTATGGAGGGAGGGATGGAGTGACTGGGTAGAGGGAAGGAGAGGGAGGGAGAGGTGAGGGAGGGAGTGGGGGAGAGCGGAGTAGAGGGGAAAGAAGAAGGAGGGTGAAGAGGAGGGGGATGGAGTGCTGGGGAAGAAGGGGAATGGAGGAGGATAGGGGTAGGAAGAGGGATAGCGAGGCGCAGTTGGGGGAGGGATGCCGTGACTCGTGTCATAACGGGGATCTCTGGCGTCACAACAGGCACCCCTCAGCCGCGCCTGCGCAGTTGGGCGCCATGGGTCAGTGGTGGAATATTGCCTTGGTGGACGTGCACAACGGGTCCGCATCTGGTCTTGTTTCTTATAAAATGTGTAATATTTAACTTCACATAAAACACATTCATACCAATTTGCATTATTTCATTGGACTCTTACATGCAGGTACAGATACAGCAGGCATAAGCATGCAGGTACAGCAGGCAGTGAAGAAAGCGAATGGCATGTTGGCCTTTATAACAAGAGGAATCGAATATAGGAGCAAAGAGGTCCTTCTGCAGTTGTACAGAGCCCTAGTGAGACCCCACCTGGAGTATTGTGTGCAGTTTTGGTCCCCTAATTTGAGGAAGGACATTCTTGCTATTGAGGAAGTGCAGCGTAGGTTTACAAGGTTAATTCCTGGGATGGCGGGACTGTCATATGCTGAGAGAATGGAGCAGTTGGGCTTGTACACTCTGGAATTTAGAAGGATGAGAGGGTATCTCATTGAAACATATAAGATTGTTAAGGGCTTGGACACGCTACAGGCAGGAAACATGTTCCCGAAGTTGGGGGAGTCTAGAACCAGGGGCCACAGTTTAAGAATAATGAGTAAGCCATTTAGTACGGAGATGAGGAAACACTTTTTTTCACAGAGAGTGGTGAGTGTGGAATTCTCTGCCTCAGAGGGTGGTGGAGGCAGGTTCACTGGGTGCTTTCAAGAGAGAGCTAGATAGGGCTCTTAAAAATAGCGGAGTCAGGGGATATGGGGAGAAGGCAGGAACGGGGTACTGGTCGGGGATGATCTGCCATGATCACATTGAATGGCGGTGCTGACTCGAAGGGCCGAATGGCCTACTCCTGCACCTATTGTCTATTGTCTTCCTGTTGACAATGAGCGTGAGCACTACATGTTGGGGCACATAACTCGAGTTGGGGCATGGAAGATGTGGGAGAAGTGGTGTTGATGTAATTTATGTAGATCTTGATTTTACAAAAGTAGCTCAATAATGAAAATATAAAGGCAGCATTATATTGAAAGGAACATTATTACATCATCGTTACATGGTTACTTACTATTAAACAACTTTAATGTTATCAAACTCAGGTATTAAGATCCTCCCACAAAAATATATCAGAGCACAATTTATAGTGTAAGATATAGTCCCCGTTATCTAAAGGAGAAGATGCATTTTTGATGATATCTAAATCAGAAATAATGAATGCATAGAATAATCTGTTTCTCTCTACTTCTCAAAGTTTTCAAAACTTTTTGTCTAGCACCATAGAGCACATTTGAAAGTGTGACCTGGGAATAAAGGTTCTCACTGTCTATCCTATCTATGTCTCTCATAAGTTTATATACTTCCATCAATTCTTCCTTAACCTTCAACTTCTGCTTCCTGCTCTAGTCTGTCAATATTTTTGTATTGCACACCCTATTCACTAGAACTTCAGGTTGAGATACCATCTACAAATTTGGAAATTGTACCGTGTATACCCAAGTGCAAGTCCTGAATGTATACTAAATAAATCAATTGCCCTAAAGTTGATGCTGGGTATTCTACAATATTTAATTTAGTTTAGAGATACGGCACGGAAACAGGCCACTGAGTCCGCACCGACCAGCGATCCCCGCACACTAACAATATCCTACACACACTAGGGACAATTTACATTTTATACCAACCTAATTAACCCGTATATCTTTGGCGTGTGGGAGGAATACTGAAGATCTCGGAGAAAACCCACGCGGTGACGGGGAGAACGTACAAACTCCGTACAGACAGCATATACTCATTTTTGGCCATGTTCAATGTCAAAATTTTATCTAAACACCATTTAAGGATTGCAAAACATTATTCATGCTGATAGTTAAAGTGTGTATAAAACATTTTCTCCGAGATATTTGGTTTCCTCCCACATGCCAAAGATGTACAGGTTTGTAGGTTAATTAGGGCACAATTCTAATAAAGTGCATATCCAGACCCTGCTCTGACTAATGAGGCTTCCCAGCTCTCAGCTTTCTGCCCTCTTGCCACACTAATTCTGCTAACAGAATCCCAGACATGGTCTTCCACTGGGGGATTGGATCCCAAATGCACAGCAAGACCCAGTAAGTCACCCGATGCGCTTGAGCACAATGCACTCCCTAAATGGCTTTTAACTACGCTGTCCCCGTTCACAGGCTGCCAAAGCCACTGCTGAGATTAAAGAATTAAAAGCAATAACAAAACAATTAAAATTGCTAGTAGATTAAGAAATAACTGGTTAAAAGCACTCAAGTGTTTAAAAAAAATAATCAATCAATTCTTTATTTCGAACAGAATAAAAAATAAAAAGCAAGTAGGAAACAGCATACAAAAAAAACAAAACAAGAATATTTATAAAGTGTCATAAACAATATTTATAAATAAATGAACCGTATGTGTCCGAAAAGGAGCAGGGAGAAGCCAACGCTTATTAATTCCCACCCCTTATTCAACTGCTCATAATCTTATACAAATTTAGCAGCTATAAACACCTATTTCCATGTATACACCAAATTATTTACATTTATACACCAATCAAATATTTACAGCCATACAAAACCCTCATGTACTGTACATTATCTCTTAGTCATATATCCAACCCATCACCCTATAATCACCCTTCCCAATACAATCAGTATAACAAACATCCCACTCAAAATCACCTATCCTCATCCCAATATCCTTTTATAAAAGTGTTGTTGTACATCTTTTTAAACTGAATTATGATTGTGCTAAGTTTTATCTCCTGTTCCAGACCACTCCACAAATTCACACCACAGATTGCTATGCACATACTTTTAAGAGTTGTTCTGACATTGAGTTTATTTTAATTAAGTTCCCATCTCAAATTATATCCACCCTGTCTTTCCGTAAACAGTTTTTGTATGTTTCCTGGAAGTAAATTATTTCTTGCTTTGTACATGATTTGTGCAGTCTTAAATTTAACCAGTTCAGTGAATTTACTGTAGCCTCTCGAGTATCATTGCATTGTATGCCATTTAATGCTTTGAAAATTATTGGACATATCTCTCTCCTTAAATGGATTAAATTTACTGAATTAATCAAATAAATTATATTTACTAAAAGCAAAACACAAAGTGCTGGAGTAACTCAGAGGACCAGGTAACATCTCTAGATGGTATCGATAGGCACTGTTTCAGGTTGTTACCCTTCTTCAGACTGATTGTAGTAGGAGGGAGAAAGTGGTGGTGGGACAAAGCCTGACAAGTGATAGGTGGATACAGGTGAAAGGGGTTGTTGATTGGCAGATGGGTGGACAAAGGCCAGAGATAAAAAGGAGACAATAGTCTATTTATTATTCCCCCAGCAGCTATAACTTTCTACTCAATTTAATGGGCATACAGTACTTGTGTCAGATTTATCCTGATGCAGGTTCAGTGGCAGATCTCCCTGACTGAGAACTGGAATTCTGAGGAAATTCGTCTGCTCTTTTGGAGTTGTTTGCCAGTGCAGCACAGGTGACTAGGGCTGCCATTTACCTTAAGCAACCTGATGCATTTCAACTAGCATCTGTGCGTCTTCATTTTCGCCAGGTTAAGTGCTGAAAAACCTAACAAGTTCAAAGCAAATTTATGTACTTTAGTGAGAGATATGTCCAATAATTTTCAAAGCATTAAATGGCATACAATACAATGATACTCGAGAGGTGACAGTAAATGCAATAGGTGACATGAAGAAATAGCCAAACCAGCAGGTCCCATGGTCATTCTACAGTCTGTACTTAGTTATAGGATATCAGGCGAAGAGTAGGGATCTTGCACGAAACTACATCTAATTCATCTTTCAATTCTGCTTTCGGGGCGAAGACTGATGAGGTAAAGAGAGCCAATAACTTTGTGTATGAGAGAATACAGTTATATATATATACTAGACTAAGTGGGACCCGTTGGGTCCCAGCATCACACAGGGGGGCTGGTCATCCAACGCAATATTCCACCTCTCCACCAATTCTAATATTGGTGGCCAGTTGGGGGGGGGGGGGGCTTTCTGGAGCGCTAGTATGGGTGTTGTGGGCTGAAGGGACTGGTTTCCAGAGGGCTAGTATGCAAATTGTGCGCCAAATGGATTCTTGGGCTGGCGTCTCAGTCAATCAAGCCTGTTGTGCTGGCAACTCACTCACTCACGGCTGGTGGGCTGGTAGTTGACTCACGGCTAATCCTTGAAATTCTATTTCAAACAGGGTATAAGGCCACCAAATTCAAGTGCAGTTTCTTACCACTTCTAGCAGTGTGCAAGGCCACCAAATTCAAGTGCAGTTTCATACCATTTGAAGTAGGGTGCAAAGCCACTAAAGACAGCGAGTCGTGACCTCTTCCTCCTCCATCTAGCAGAGACTGAGCCACACCCACATTTCCGGGTTTTATAACCCCTCCCTCCTACCCCCACCGGAAAAGGTGTGGCTTTCATGGAGCGATTGACAGGAGAGAGATTCTCAACATTTAAAAAAAAACTAATAACACTTATTTTTCATTGATGGGAAGAATTCTCTGCACCTGCTCAGCGGAGGGGGACTGAGTAAGATGGCCAAAGATCATAACCGTAAGTGGTAGCGTTTTATCTAAAATCAATATACAGTGCAAACAGGAAGTGCATTTACAGTAGTTCCTTTTAACTTCAAGCCAAAGCACCCAAGCCGCCATTTGCAGTAAGTAGTGCCTTTCAACTTCATGCCACCATTTGCAGTAAGTGGTGCCTTTCAACTTCAAGCCAATGCACCCACGCCACCATTTGCAGTAAGTAATGCCTTTTAACTTCAAGCCAATGCACCCAAACCACCATTTGCAGTAAGTAATGCCTTTTAACTTCAAGCCATTGCATCCAAGCCACCATTTGCAGTAAGTAGTGGCTTTCAACTTCAAACCACACCCAAGCCACCATTAGCAGTAAGAGGTGCCTTTCAACTTCAAGTCAAAGCTCCCAAGCCACCATTTGCAGTAAGTAGTGCCTTTCAACTTCAAGCCAAAGCAACCAAGCCACCATTTGCAGTAATAGTGCCTTTCAACTTCAAACCAAAGCTCCCAAGCCACCATTTGCAGTAAGTAGTGCCTTTCAACTTCATGCCACCATTTGCAGTAAGTGGTGTCTTTCAACTTCAAGCCACACCCAAGCCACACCCAAGCCATCATTTGCAGGAAGTAGTGCCTTTCAACTTCAAAGCTCCCAAGCCACCATTTGCAGTAAGTAGTGCCTTTCAACTTCATGCCACCATTTGCAGTAAGTAATGCCTTTCAACTTCAAAGCTCCCAAGCCACCATTTGCAGTAAGTAGTGCCTTTCAACTTCATGCCACCATTTGCAGTAAGTAATGCCTTTCAACTTCAAGCCATTGCACCCAAGCCACCATTTGCAGTAAGTACTGCCTTTCAACTGCAAGCCAAAGCACTCAAGCCAACATTTGCAGTAAGTAGTGCCTTTCAACTTCAAGCCAAAGCTCCCAAGCCTCCATTTGCAGTAAGTAGTGCCTTTCAACTTTAAGTCAAAGCTCCCAAGCCACCATTTGCAGTAAGTAGTACCTTTCAACTTCATGCCACCATTTGCAGTAAGTAGTACCTTTCAACTTCATGCCACCATTTGCAGTAAGTGGTGTCTTTCAACTTCAAGCCACACCCAAGCCACACCCAAGCCATCATTTGCAGGTAGTGCCTTTCAACTTCAAAGCTCCCAAGCCACCATTTGCAGTAAGTAGTGCCTTTCAACTTCATGCCACCATTTGCAGTAATGCCTTTCAACTTTAAGCCATTGGACCTAAGCCACCATTTGCAGTAAGTACTGCCTTTCAACTGCAAGCCAAAGCACCCAAGCCACCATTTGCAGTAAGTAGTGCCTTTCAACTTCATGCCACCATTTGCAGTAAGTAGTGCCTTTCAACTTCAAGCCACACCCAAGCCATCATTTGCAGGAAGTAGTGCCTTTCAACTTCAAGTCAAAGCTCCCAAGCCACCATTTGCAGTAATGGTGCCTTTCAACTTTAAGTCAAAGCTCCCAAGCCACCATTTGCAGTAAGTAGTGCCTTTCAACTTCAAGCCAAAGCAACCAATCTACCATTTGCAGTAAGTAGTGCCTTTCAACTTCATGCCACCATTTGCATTAAGTGGTGCCTTTCAACTTCAAGCCAAAGCTCCCAAGCCACCATTTGCAGTAAGTAATGCCTTTCAACTTCAAGCCAAAGCACTCAAGCCACCATTTGCAGTAAGTAGTGCCTTTCAACTTCAAGCCAAAGCAACCAAGCCACCATTTGCAGTAATAGTGCCTTTCAACTTCAAGCCAAAGCAACCAAGCCACCATTTGCAGTAATAGTGCCTTTCAACTTCAAGCCAAAGCTCCCAAGCCACCATTTGCAGTAAGTAGTGCCTTTCAACTTAAAGCCAAAGCAACCAATCCACCATTTGCAGTAAGTAGTGCCTTTCAACTTCATGCCACCATTTGCAGTAAGTGGTGTCTTTCAACTTCAAGCCACACCCAAGCCACCATTTGCGGGGGGGGGGGGGGGGGCGCTTTCTGGAGCGCTAGTATGAACCATTTTAGAACCAATAGACATTTTGTTTGCAAGCTTTAGAACCATTAGAGACACGTTTTGCAAGTTTTAGAACCATTAGACATTTTTTGAAAGCTTTAGAACCAATAGACATTTTTTGCAAGCTATAGAACCAATAGACACGTTTTTTGCAAGCTTTAGAACCAATAGACATTTTTTGCAAGCTTTAGAACCAATAGACATTTTTTGCAAGCTTTAGAACCAATAGAGACATTTTTTGCAAGCTTTAGAACCAATAGACACTTTTTTGCAAGCTTTAGAACCAATAGACATTATTTTGCAAGCTTTAGAACTAATAGAGACACTTTTTGCAAGCTTTAGAACCAATAGTGACATTTTTTGCAAGATTTAGAACCAATAGACATTTATTTGCAAGCTTTAGAACCAATAGACATTTTTTTGCAAGCTTTAGAACCAATAGACATTTTTTTGCAAGCTTTATAACCAATAGACATTTTTTTACAAGCTTTAGAACCAATAGACATTTTTTTGCAAGCTTTATAACCAATAGACATTTTTTGCAAGCATTTTAGAACCACTAAGGGCACTTACATTTGAGTAGACATGTATTCAGTGTTATTCACAGCTCAGAGAAACGTGACCCTCTGCCTTCCTCCATCTTGAAGAGACTGTGTGGCACACCACTTCCTGGTTTTATAGTCCCTCCCCCTTGCCGCCAGTGGGGGCAGCAGAGAGAATAGGGAATTTTGTAAATACATTAATATCTCTGTCATTTTTAATCGACGGGAAAAATCCTCGGCACACATGTGGCGGAGGGAGGCTCTGAGCAAGGTGGCCAAAAGTGACAGCCGTAGGTGGCGGCGTTCTCTCGGAAATCGCAGCACAGATGGCCAAAACCGGTCAAGAATAGACTTTTAGTAATATAGATAGATATGCCACTGAAATACTCATTTAAAAGGAAATGGACCACTTTAAAATAAAATGGGAATGAAATTTGTTTGCCAGCACATGTGCTAAATGCATATTGCCATCACGGCATGTAGGACCATTTCTGAAATTGGTTCTGGAATTGAACCTTGTATGCAATGCTGGTTTCATAAATTAACTCCATCACCGAATACAAAATGAATCAAAACCTTGCTATTCACAACCTATTGGGGTATTCAGATCTATTGCCTCGGGGAAATATCAAATGTATCTGGCTTCAGCAATAGCAGAGGTTAACATTCGACATCTGACTGGGTTGTGAAATTGCTTGGAATGTTATGGATGATACTCAAACATTAATTTTTTTAAGAATGCAATATTTTCCTACAATATTTAATTAAAGCCAGCATACTACAGAAGATATAATTTTTCACATCATTATCCTGGTTACACAACACTGGATGAACACAATGGATCTTCTTTAATTAAATTTGGAAATAGGATATGCTGCAATTTTTATTGCTGCAGCATGCATGTTGTCTGCTCTCCATTCATTCCTCGTTCTCTCCAGTGACTCCTTGAGTGCCAGTATTTCACATTAAATACATTTTAAACACAATCCACTCTACAAAAGTGAACATGATCTGGTTTACATCTCTGCAACGATCTGCTAATCCTTTACTGTGTACTTTTGATCCACAGTATCAAATCCTCACCAACGCTGGCAAACATTCACTTGTATACGGTGTCCACAGGAAGACTGTTGGGAGAGGACAGGAATGAGGTTAAGATCCTATTTAATTTAATGGACCATGTATGAAGAAACTGCAGATGCTGGTTGAAACCAAAGATAGACACAAAATGCTGGAGTAACTCAGCGAGACAGGCAGCATCTCTGGAGAGGAATGGGTGACTTTTTGGGTCGAGACCCTTCTTCAGGGGGGAGGGAAATAGATAAATAAGGAAGTGTGAAGGTGTGGAAACAGGGCAAACTGAATGGAGATCAAAGAAAATGTAAAATAGATCATTGTTAGCTAGTAACAACAAAGCAGAGATAAAATGTAGTCAGACACAGTAAGACTGGTTGGAGAACTGGGAAGGGGGAGGGATGGAGAGGGAGGGAAAACAAGGGTTACTTGAAGGTTAATTTAATGGATTTCCTCCCTGTCTTCGATCCCACATTTGAACAAAGTTTGTCCATTTGCAGCTGTGCCGTAGACCTCAGGGAGCGACATTCAGACTCACTGAGGAGCATACAGGAGGCACTCAGTACTACAAAGTATTGTAGATTGGAGTTTCAGTGAGGCGGTCACATCTTTGATTCAGCCAGATAGATGGGGGAGTGCCAGGAGGGATGAATGGGCAGTGCAGCAGTCCTCTGTGGCTATTCCTCTCTCAAACAGGTATGCCACTTTGGAGACCGTTTAGTGATAGGGCGGAATGGGATTGGAAGGCCTCTCATGGGATAGCAGCAGCAGCTGCAGCTAAATCAGTAGGCACCTTGGCTGGCACTGTTGTGCAGCAAGGAAGGTCAAAATCTGGGATAGATTTAGTGATAGGGAACTCTTTTAATCTGTGGAACAGGCAGGCATTTCTGTGGCTGTGATTTCAGGATGGCCTGCTGCCTCCGTGGTGCCTGAGTCAAGGGTGTCGGTCAACAGGTGTATGACATTCTGAAAGGGAAGGATGAGCAGCAAGAGATTGTGGATCGGCAGAAAGAGAAATTAGGTAGTGCATATGGAATTTAAGGAGTTGGGAAGAAAGTAAAAACTCAGAACCTCCAGAGTTATAATCCCGAGATTACTCCTGGTGCCATGTGCTAGCGAGACCAGATATAGAAAAATAATACAGTTGAATGCATGGCTAAAAAAACTGCAGTAGGAGGGAGGGCTTCAGATACCTAGATCATTGGGAACTCTTCCAGGGCAAGTTGGACGGGTTGAGGGGGACCAATAACCTTGCAGGGATATTTGATACTTAGGAGTGTTTAAACTAGTGTGGTGTGAAGGTAAGTAGTTGAGAAGGTAACAATTAAGTCAAAAGTCTAAAATCAAAAACAAGCAAGGTCAAGTTAATGAATAAGGCAGGAATGTTAGTCTGCAGCGTATTTATTTAAATGCAAGGAGTACAATGGGTAAAAGAGTTGAGTTTAAAGCCTGGATTAGTCTATGGAATTACAGAAACTTGGTTAAGAGAAGGGCAGGACAGGCAACTCATCATTCCAGTATACAGATGTTTTAGATGTACCAGAAAGGGATGTAAAAGAGAAGGAGAGTTGCATCGCCAATTAGGGAGAATGTAACGGTTGCCTCAAGAGAGGACATGCTAAAAGTAGAAAGCCTCGAAATACTTATAAGGACTTACAGCAGCACTTATCTGTAGAAACAAGGAACTGTATGTAGATGCTGGTTTTCAAAAAAAGACAATCTTCAGACTTAAGAAAGGTCCTGACCCTCGAAACATCACCTGCCCATGTTCTCCTGACCTGCTGCTGAGTTACTCCAGCACTTAGTGCCTTTTTTTTAACAGCACACCCGTTCTTCTGACACATTGCTGAGTTCTTGTTATCTCTTGCATTTTCTCACAAATGTGTATTTTGTAAATTCCAATCAGGCATCCCTAAACTGTATGCAAGCATTGCTTCTATGTGAAATGGAGGTACTTCAGAATATTTGTCATTGTTTTTCTTGGATCGATTTCTGGAGATTACAGTCAATAAATACTGGGGATTGTGCAAACAAAAAGCTTCCTATTAAGTGCATGTTTTGACTAAGAAGTAGCTCAGGGTCATCAAAAGGCAGGGTTCCAACTAACAATATAATTTTCCATTTCTTCCTTCAGTGTCTGAAGATTAGGACTGACTTGTCTGCTTTGCTTTGGTTATCCCTTAGTACTATTGAATTCTACGCCAAGCTATTTGTCGTAAGTCAAGTTTACTTGCCCAAGATTAAACATAATATTCAAATACAATCGTAAAGTTTGCGGATGATCTTCCTTGATTTTGAAATAATTATGGAGATGCTAAACTGATATTTTTGCAGCAAAATATGTTTTCTCCACTTTCTCCGCTTTTGACCAGATATTGCAGATATATCACTAAATAAATAAAGATTCTAATCATGAGCACATATTTGTGTAGGATTCACTTTATCTCTTCTCAGTTTTTTGAATTGTAAAATCATAAGAATTTATGGCATAGATGGTGTTGGCCATTCAGCCCACTATATCTGTGTTGGCCAAAGAAGAGTTATGCAGCTTAAATCCCACCTTCCAACAACACCTGAAGCTTAGCCACAGCAACTCAAGTGCACGTCCAGTTAGTTTTAAAAGCAACTAGATCAAGTGCAGACCCGTTGGGTCTGTTCCTCCAATGCCCGATTGTGGTGGGGGGGGTGGGGGGGGGTGGGGGGAGGGGGTCTAGGGGGGTGGCATGCGGCGTCACACGCACTAACCACCCCCACACACATGCTAACTACCCCCCCTTGATATTATATTAATATTATTAAGAGAGGGAGGAGGGGTAGAGAGAGGGCAGAGAGAGAATGGGCAGAGAGAGAATGGGGAGAGACAGAAAGAGAGGGGCAGAGACAGAAGGGCAAGAGACAGAGGGAGTGGGGGGTGGAGGGGAGGAGGAGAGGGAGGGTGGGGAGAGAGAGATGGGAGAGAGAGAGATGGAGGAGAAGGGTGGTGGAAAGTGTGCCTGTACGTTGAGAGCTGCTTTAATTGAGAGCGGGGGGGGGGGGGGGGGGGGGGGGCGGTGCTGCGAGCAAGGGCATTGTGACGTCCGCAGCTGCCGCGGCAGTTTGATTAAAAAAACATTCTGTTTTGTGAACAACTTTATTAAAAATCTGGGGGAATAATTGATCAAATTTCAGGAGGAGTCAATTTCGGAAATCATAAGTTAAATCACCACCGAAATATGTAAAAATCTCAGTGTATTTGCATCTGGTTTTCGAGAAAATACGTTTCAAGGCCAAATGACATATACCTCCCCCCACACACACACACACATACACACACAGAGTTTTAATAGATACCAGACCAAGTGCTGACCCGTTGTGTCTGTTCCCCCAACGTGTGGTTGCGGGGGGGGGGGGGGGGGGGGGCGGCATGTGGCGTCACACACACTAACTACCACCCCGCACACACGTTAGCTACTCTCCTTAATATTATATTAATATTATTAATTTGCTCCTTTAACCCCATAACTGCCCTTTCCACTGACGCCTAGCCCCCAACTCGCAGGCGCATTAAGAGAGAGGGGGAGAGACAGAGAGAGAGGGGCAGAGACAGAAGGGTAGAGAGTGAGGGCAGAGAGAGAATGGGGAGAGACAGAGAGAGAGGGGCAGAGACAGAAGGGCAAGAGACAGTGGGAGAGGGGGGTGGAGGGAGGTGGAGGGGAGGCGGAGAGGGTGGGTGGGTGAGGGGTGCAGGGTGGGTGAGGAGGGGAGAGAGAGATGGGGAGAGAGTGGGGAGGGGGAGATGGGGAGTGAGTGGCGAGGGGGAGAGGGGAGGGGGAAGGGAGAGAGAGGTGGATGAGGATGGGGGACGGGAGGAGAGTGGGGAGGGTGATGGGGGTGGTAGAGGGGTGAGGGGGGGAAGGGTGGGTGAGGGGGGTAGAGAGGGGTGGGGGAAGGGGAGGAGAGAGGAAGAGGGGGAGGTGAGAGGAAAGGGGTGGGGGAGAGGGGGGTAGGGGGAGGGTGGAGGAGAGGAGGAGGGGGAGGAAGAGGGGGACGGGAGTGGTGGAGAGAGAGTGGAGGGGGAGAGAGAGGAGATGGAGAGAGTGGAGGGGGAGAGTGAGGAGGGGGAGATAGTGGAAGGGGAGAGAGAGAGAAGGGGGAGAGCGAGAGAAAGGGGGAGAGAGGAAGGGGGGGAGAGAAGGGTCGAGAGAGAGAAGGTGGGGGAAAGGCACGGGGGTGGAAGGGAGGGTGGGAGGGGGGAGAGATCTCCCACCCCTGTCCCATTGTGATATCATATGTAAATGAGATCCATTGTGATTGTACATCTGTGAGATGGCACTGTGACTCATGCAGCAGTTTGATTTTAGTGGGACCACGTGAAGGTTCCAATCTCCCACACCTGTCCCATTGTGATGTCATATATGTAAATGAGATCCATTGTGATTGGACATCTGTGAGGTGGCACTGTGACTCATGCAGCAGTTTGATTTTAAAATGTATTCCCTTCCCCCCTTCCCCTCCCCCCTCCCTCCCCCCTCCCTCCCCCCTCCCCCCCCCCTCCACACACACACACACACACAGCGGGTCCGATCTAAGCTGTCAATGAAGACAGCAATTTTTTTTTTTTTAAACTATCTTTGAAATTAAAAGTTAATGTTAAGAATTAGTGATGTTACGTTACAAATAATTAAATTCATTTCATTGAAAAACAATGGAATCTACAACTTGGCAGGCTGGGGGGCTAGGCTGGGCGGGGCCATAAAGCAGTTGGGCCAGGTGCAAAGGCATTCTGAGATCAGTGGGTGGGGCCGGGCGAGGCCTGCAGGCTGGCTGTAGGGGGCAGGGCCGGGCGGGGCCTGGAGGCAGTTGGGCCAGCTGCAAAGGCATTGTGAGGTCAGCAGCTGGGCAACCTCAATATTTTTTTAAAATGTCAGT
Organism: Amblyraja radiata; assembly: GCF_010909765.2. Classification (NCBI taxonomy): domain Eukaryota; kingdom Metazoa; phylum Chordata; class Chondrichthyes; order Rajiformes; family Rajidae; genus Amblyraja; species Amblyraja radiata. Next base: position 74,196,465 of record NC_045960.1, on the reverse strand, counting down.
TTGGTGATAAATTTTAGTAAATATCTCTTTTTAATCACTTTTTAATATCCCTTTTTATAGTAAATCCTCTATAAATCAAATTTATAGAGGATTGGATTTTTGAAATCATAAGAACATTTTCTACCAGAAGATGTAAAAATGTCACTGATATTGTAAGGTAAGAAGCTGGGCAGCGGTCAGATTTAAAAAAAAGGTCAGATTGGTCGACAATTTTAATTAAAAAGTCAGGATAATAATGTACCAACGGTACAGAGGAGTGGATTTCTAAACTCGCAAGGAAAATCTCTACTGAAATATGTTAAAAAATTCCCGTTTTGACGTCTGGTTTTTGAGGAGATACGTTTCACATGCAAAATCACACACACACACACACACACACACACAGTTTTAATAGATACTAGACCAAGTGCAGACCCGTTGGGTCTGTTTCCACAACGCGCGGTTGCAAGGGGGGGGGCGGCCTGACGTCATCGCGCAATGCCACGCGCAAGGCGTATGCCGTCAAGATGCTGCGTACGACTTCAAGACGCTGCGTACGATGTCAAGATGCTGCGTATGACGTTGAGACGCTGCGTACGCCCGTTGAGACACTGCGTATGCACGTCGAGACGCTGCGTACGCCCTCAATGCGCCTGCGGGCCGACGAGCCGTTGACATTTGGGATTTTCGGACAGTGCAAGCCCGCGGGGAGGATGAAAAGCAGCGGGGGACCAGCCGATCTGTGCCTTCAACCAGCGTGACAGAGCTGGGCAAGCCCACGTGGACGGCGAAAAGCAGCAGGGGACCAGCCAATCTGTGCCTTCCGCCAGCGTGACAGAGCCGGGCCGGGGGGGAAGTATTTTATTAAAAATGTGTACATAAAAACAACAAAATTTAATGAGGATTTGCGAATGTAAAGGTGAAATGACTGGCAAAATGGAAAAAAATCTCTGAGTTTTTACGTGTTGTTTTGGCAGACCAACGAATCAAAGATCAAAAATCTAATCTGAAAATCTAATCTGACATACACCCACAAACAAACACACACACACAGTTTTAAAAGTATATAGATATATGATATGATATGATATGATTAACAATTCCACTTCCACCGACCGGTTAGATCATGCACTTCACATTTTCTTGACTTATCGGCACATAGAGCAAGCAGTTGGAAAATTAAGTGATGTAAAGCCCTTCTAACTCCTCACCCTATATGCATGTTAATCCCCTGCATTTCAGAAACCAAGACTTCAGCCTTGGATTGTCATAAAATGTTGCTCTGACCTGTATGACCATTTTGAAGAAGGGTCTTGACCCAACACATCACCAATTCCTTTCCTCCAGAGATGCTGCCTGACCCACTGAATTACTCCAGTATTTTATGCCTATCTTCGGTGTAAAGCAGCATCTGTAGTTTCTTCCTACACTTCAGCCTTGGACCTCAACATTTTAAAAAGTATTAATTGTTTTTTCTTCCAACAATGTTTATACATTTAAATGTACCCTCTTGTATTCCATCTGACACCTTTTTAACCATATCCACTTGATATGACACTTGCTTAAATTAATTCTCAAAAGTCAAATATGGAACTGTTCTATCATTATTTAAGACCCTGTCCCACTTACGTGTCCTTGGCATGCAAATTACGTGGCCTCGTCATCGCGTTGAGGCGCACGGGCATCGTGTGGCCGCGTGGGGCCGGTCCCAATGAGAAGCGCGGAGGGGTATGGAGTTGTGCGCTGTATCACGCGGCCCTCCGAAATTTTGTAGCGAACAAAATCTTCGCATGCCACCGGCCTGTCGCGTAATTGATGGCCAAAGTGGGACAGGCCCAAGACCCTGGCGTGATGCAACATCTCACCTCCAACAGCAGCAGAAGCAGGCAAACGATCACCGAGCTTGGCCTGGGGCTCACGGCCGTTGCGGTCCGGATCTGCCCCCACTTCTAATCCCAGAGCGGGGCCAAGAAAATTGAAGATAGACACAAAATGCTGGAGTAACTCAGCAGGACCGGCAGCATCTCTGGAGAGAAGCAATGGGTGACGTTTCAGGTCAAGACCCTTCTTTCAGACTGAAGAAGGGTCTCGACCCGAAACATCACCCATTGCTTCTCTCCAGAGATGCTGCCGGTCCCATTGCGTTACTCCAGCATTTTGTGCCAATCTTCAAATGACGTCACGTGCTCCAGACGGCTGTGTGGACGCATGAAGTCGCACGGGACGGTCGCGTCTCAAAGCGACCAGGAGGTCGCGTAATTAGCGTGCCAAGGACACGTAAGTGGGACAGGGGCTTTAGACAATTCACTATTTTGTTGGATAGAAGTGAAGTAACACCTATTCCTATCAACAAACAGCCAAATAAATACATGCAAGTCATTGTTAAGGAGTTTTATACACACCCACAACTCAAAGATAATTGGTCATGGTTAATAAATGCACACCTATTACTAGTCACACTTCATGAAGAACTAAAGGATTTGGGCACGAGCTTGTGCAAATGTAAGTGAGACCTTTATGATGGCTGAAGAATGCAAAATGTTTTCTGATTTTTCTCATGGCACAACATGACAGACACTCTAAGGACTGCCTCCCAGCTCCAGAGACTGGTTCGAACCTCAGGTGCTGAAGCTTTGCATGTTCCTGCTGTGAACTTCTGGATCTCCCAAGTGATCTGGGTTTCCTCCACATCCTAACAATGTAATAATAAATTAACTGGCTACTGCAGATTACTCTTTAGTATTGCTTAATGTAAAATGAATCATAAGTTAATGGACGTGTGAGAGAGAATAAGTTGCAGGAGTACATAAGAAATGAGAAAGGGAAAATTACTAATGGCTTTGTTCGCTTGGGAGTTTGCATGGATCTTATCAGTCAAATGGTTTTTTTCTGTCATTGTAAGTATAAAAACCCTCCATGCCATGAAGTCTCAAATCCGTCATTATAGTAGGGGGCGCTGCACTGGCAGCAGCCTGTCGGCAGCGTGTCCGTTTTCCCCCCAACTTTTTTTATTTTTTTAGTATGTTTAAAAGTCTGTTTTGGACTTCTTCCGGCGGCGTCATGGAGAATTAAGGCGCGGCACTGAGCTTCTCCCCCGAAAAAAATTGTAAAAGTCGTTTAAGTCAGCACCGATTTTTTAAAAAAACTCACCGAAGTCGCCTGGTGTTGTGTAAGGGTGTTATCATCAGAAGGTGACGTGAAAATCGGGGAGATTAATGGTGAAATCGGGTGTTTAAATGAGTTTAAATGAGCAGAGATAATCGTTCAGGAGCGCCAAAGAAAAATACTATCAGCCTTCAGCTCGAGGAAGTTTTGGATACTCTGCAAACGACAGAAGAAGAAGATTCTTACAGCCAAGGGTCTCTGCTTGAAATGGCAACAAAAGGAGACAAGAAGGAGAAAGAGGTGAAGCAAATGCTTTTAGATATGACTGCTACAATTAACATGACACTGGAGAAGATGCAAAGTATGGACTCTCACATGGAAAGTAATAAACAGAGTATGGAAACTAACATGGAGAGTATTTCTCAAAAAATTGATAATACTTGCAGTGAGTTAAAAGAACTCAAAAAGCAGTATAAGGAATTTGATAAGAGATTAAACTCAGAGTGTGTCAGAATTGAAAATGATTACAACAAGAAATTTAAAGGTATAAGTGATGATATCGGAAAGCTGGATGAGATAATGGAAGAGATGGAGAATGAGATAAAAGAGATTGTCTCGGAAATAAAGAATTTGAAACAATCACAGAAAACTGAAGAGGAAAAACTTGGAAGAATGACTGATAAATGTCTGGACCTGGATTCAGGAAATCGGAGATATAACCTGAGGATTCTCGGAGTAAAGGAAGGACGAGAGGGACATGAATCTCAAACATGTACTTTCGTTACTGACTTACTCAAAGATGTGTTGGAATTGTCGGAAGAACCAAGAACAGACGTCGCTAAACGAGTTGGAAGAGGAACAAATGATTCAAGACAGATAATTGTGAAATTCCGTGACATCTCCTCAGTGGAATTTATATTGAAAAAGATCACTCATGGGAAAAAGCTGACATACCGTGGGGATGATGTGCGAATATTTCGCGATTACTCTCCTGAGGTAGTCCAGAAAATGAGATTGTTTACACCGGCAAGACACACTTTGAGGGAAGTCCCGGGAGTAAGATATGGAATTTTGTTTCCCGGAAAAATGAAGATAACTTATAACGGCGTTGAACGCTCATTTGCAGCTCCCGGAAAAGCTTTAAAGTATGCAGAGGATATTGTTAAGAAAACATCGGGTCAAGCTGCCGACAATGAAGAAATCTGAACTTTTTACAAAGCTCTGAACTGATTAAAATGGCCGAGCTACCCAGACAATTATAAAGCTTATCTCGTTGGAATGTGTTATTCAGAGAGCTTGGTTATATTCAACCTTGGATGCAAAGCTCAAAGTTTAACCCCTTGGCACCTGCTTGTACGGTAGTTAACCCTTTGGTACCAGCTTGTATGATGTATGGTAGTTATAGAATGGGATATTATGTAAGAATACAGGGTGGATATATATGGGAAAGTTTAGATTAGATTAAGATTGGATAAATTAGAGGGACATATATACTTATATAATCGTGTATATGTTTGTTCTATATTTGTTTTGTTTTTTTATTCCTTATGTCTCTTTTTTCTCTCGGCTGTCACTAGCACTGATTTGATAAACTCATATAAGAAAAAACACAATATGAAACGATATGTAACTTTTTATGAGGATTCGCCTAGGGGGAGGAGCTCAATGTATAACAACATCACGGAGGTCTATACATTTTTTGCCATCGTTGATGGCTATTCGTCCTTAAGGTATCCTCCTTTAGATACCTTAATAGCACCTTTTTTTTTAAAGCACAAACAAGATTTTTATCTGTTTAATTTTTTTGAAAGTAATTGTGTATCACATTCTTTTTTTCTTTTTCTAAGGCACTTTACAAGAAGGAGATGCAATATAAATCTAATAAACCAGGATGACCACCCAAGTCCTAAAGTTCTGAGGTATTTGTTTGCACCATATGATTCAGGAATATTACCCTGATTTACAATGCAAGACGATAGACAAATAAAGAATGGAGGAATTACATTTTGTAGTTGGAATATACGGGGTGCCAACGAACCAATTAAGAGGGGTAAAATTTTTGCCCAACTAAAATCGTTGAAAAGCGACATAATGTTTTTGCAGGAGACACACATGAAACAACAAACACAAATAAGATTAAAGGCGAATTGGATAGGCCAAACATACTACTCCTCATTTACTTCTAAATCTAGGGGTACAGCTATTCTTATTAGGAAAGGTATTCCTTTTAAATTAAAGAATACCATATCAGATAAAGAGGGAAGATATATTATAGTTTCGGGTGAAATTTATGCAACCCCACTAACTTTGATAAATATTTATGCTCCGAATTTTGATAACCCCCACTTTTTTGATAAAATTATTGACATAATATCAGAGTTTAATTACCAAAATGTGATAATAGGGGGGGACTTTAACTGTGTTTTAGATTCATATCTAGATAAATCAGCAAAACAAAAGAAGAGTAATTTAAAATCTAAAACTAGCGAACTTCTAAATACATATATAAAAAATACGAATATAATAGATGTATGGAGATCTGCTAATCCAGTTGGAAGGGAATACTCGTTTTACTCTTCGGTGCATAAAACTTATTCAAGAATTGATTATTTTTTAGTGGATATGAAATTAATGCCATATACAAACAACCCAACATACCACATTAGTAGTATCTCAGATCACTCCCCGTTGACATTCTCAGTAAAATTTGAGGGAATGCCGGGCAAAATTTTTTTTTGGAGGTTTAATACACATATTTTAAATGATGTGCAAGGCTATCAATATTTAAAACAACAAATGGAACTTTTTTTCGATACAAATGATATACCAGGTACTTTGCCTTCTTTACTATGGGAAACTTTTAAGGCATTTATGAGAGGAATTATAATTTCATATCAAAGTTTTCAAAATAAAAAGAATAAGACAGAACAATTGTTGTTAGAACAAGAAATCAGACAGTTAGAGATGGATAATGCCAAAGATTCCACGACAGATAAACACAATAAGATAATATTACTGAAATTTAAACTTAATCGAATTTTATCGGCAAGGGTAATAAGACTATTCCAAATGACAAAACAGGAACATTTTGAGTTTGGTGACAAACCACATAAGCTTTTAGCTCGCCAATTGAAAAAACAAGAAAAGGAAAATACTATAACCAAAATTAAATCAGAGAAAGGAGAATTACTAATACTACCTAAAGATATTAATAATAGATTTGCCCAATTTTATCAAAACTTATATACATCTAAAATTAAAAGAGAAGATAGTAAAATAAAAAAAATTTCTAGATAATTGTAATCTTCCAATACTGGACCTTTTGGAACAAGAGGAATTAGGAGCTCAAATTACAATCAAAGAAATAGGTGAAACAATAAAATCGCTGAAAAATGGTAAGACACCGGGACCAGATGGTTTTAATAATGAATTTTATAAAAAATTTCAGGAGATAACAACCCCTTATTTATTTAATTTATACTCCCATGCTTTTAAAGAAAACAAACTACCTGAAACACTAACAGAATCAACTATTACACTTATTCCAAAAAAAGATAAAGATTTAGAAGATCCGGGCTCGTACAGAGCTATATCACTTTTAAATACAGATCAGAAAATTTTAGCAAAGATTTTATCAAGAAGATTAAGCAAATATATTAGTAAATTGATAAACCCTGATCAAACGGGGTTTATACCTAAAAGACACTCATTTAATAATCTGAGACGTCTGTTTAATATAATGTACTCGCATAAAGTAGAGGAAGAAGATATATCAATTATTTCTTTGGATGCAGAGAAAGCATTTGATCAGGTAGAGTGGCAATACTTATATAAAGTACTACAAAAATTTAATATGGGAGAGAATTTTATAAGATGGGTAAAATTATTATATGATAAACCGATGGCAAGAATTTTAACTAATAACATGTTATCTCAAAAATTTCAACTATCAAGGGGTAATAGGCAGGGATGTGCACTATCACCCCTGCTATTTGCCCTTATGATAGAACCCCTGGCTGAAAGTATAAGAATTCATCCGAATATTCAGGGCTATAATACCAGAGACTCAAAGAATAAAATCTCATTATATGCAGACGATATACTTTTATATATTACAAAGTCACAAACGAGCATACCAAATTTATTAAACTTAATAGAGGAATTTGGGTCTTTTTCTGGATATAGAATAAACTGGAATAAAAGTGAAATCATGACATTAAAACCTCAAGAACCTACACACTTACTGAAGTTCCCCTTTAAAATCGCAACAGAAAAATTTAAATATTTGGGTATTCAGATTACTAGAAAATATAAAGCATTATTCAATGCTAATTTCATGCCTTTATTAAATAAACTTAATACGTTGATTAAATTTTGGAAAACACTTCCCTTATCATTATTAGGTAGAATAAATGCAATAAAAATGATCTTCCTACCACAATTATTATACCTATTTCAATCTATACCGGTATATATACCAAAATACTTTAAAAAAAAATTAGACTCTAATATTACTAATTATATTTGGGACTATAGATCACATAGAATCACAAAAAAACATTTATGTAAACCAAAAGAGGTCGGGGGACTTTCACTTCCGAATTTTATGTATTATTACTGGGCAGTGCATATTAAGAATATGATTTATTGGTTGGATAGTGCTACCCAACAGACAGAATGGATAAAAATGGAGAAGGAGGATTGCCATCCTAGTAATATAGGAACGATCCTCTTCTCCCCAAAAAAACTGAATAACACAATATATAAGAAGAACCCAATTATATATGGTACAATAAGAATTTGGAAACAAATAAAATTATCTTTAAAATTAAGAAATCTATCACTGTTAATGCCAATAGCGAATAACCCTTTATTTAAACCATCTCTTATTGATAAGACATATAACCAATGGGAAAGTCTCGGAATTAGAAGGATCGGGGATATGTATGAAATGGGAAACTTACTATCATTCCAACAATTACAATTAAAATTTAAATTGAAAAACAACCAATATTTTAAATATCTTCAGATTTGCGATTTCGTGAAAAAATATATACAAGGATATCAAAAAGTAACTCCTGACTTATTGGAAGAGGCAATGAATATTGAAGCTGACTCACAAAAATTAATATCATATTTATATAATAGTATTCTAAATATAGACCTACCATCGACAGAGGTACTTAGAGAAGAGTGGGAACGGGAACTAATGATAAAAATTACGAAGGTTAAATGGGAAAAATACCTGATATATATTCACAAATGTTCAATTAATGTAAGACATAATTTAATTCAATTTAAAATTGTACATAGATTATATTACTCAAAAACAAGATTGAATAAATTTTATCCAAATATATCCGCCACTTGTGATAAATGTCTAGCCCAAAAGGCAACTATAACACACTCCTTAGTCTCCTGCATAAAACTTTATAGATTCTGGAATGATATTTTTGAAATATTTACAAAATTATTCAAGACAAGAATGGAACCTAATACTGAAATGATTATATTTGGCGTAATGGAAGATGGGAATAAATTGAACACATCTCAAAATCTATTCCTTAACTATGGTTTAATAATAGCAAAAAAATTAATTCTTAAATTTTGGAAAGGTACATCAATACCAACGCTTAAAATGTGGATTGCAAGTATGTTGGACACCGCTCATCTTGAGGAAATGCGATTCCTCCTAATGGATAAATCAGACCAATTCATAACGAGTTGGTCTCCATTCGTCGTTTTTTTGGAATCATATGGTGCAACACAATTGTAAAAAATAACTCTTTCAGGACTGGACGAGGGTTGGTCAAGACTATAAATAATGATCTCCTCTTTTTTTTTTTTTTTCTTTTTTTTCTCTCTATTCTCTCTCTCAACTTTTTTCATTTACTCGTTTTCTTTTTTCACACACTATATATTTCACATCTTTCTATCCTTTACTATCTAACTTCTTTTTCTTATTCTAATCTTTTTTCAGTGTAACAAAAAAAAAAAAAGAAGTTGTACATAAAATGTATTATGAAAATATATATTAGGCACTTTGGTGCCATATGACTGTACTTACTTCTAATAAAATAAAATATTAAAAAAAAATAAAATAAAAGTCTGTTTTTAATGTTTCTTTGTGTGTTATGTGTGGGGGGTGGTGTGGGGGGGTAAGGGGGAAACCGTTTTGGCCGCCTCTTCCATGGAGAGGCAACTTTTTTCAGGTCGCCTCCCCCGTGGCCTAACAGCAAGGATCGGCGCGGACTTTCCCGGAGACGCGCCCGGAGCTTCAGAGGCGGGCGCAGCGTGGACTCTCGGCGCGGAGCAGGCGAGCCCTCGCTGGTGCTCGCTGGAGGGGAGCGCTCCGTTTTGTTGGCCCGCGGCAGCCGGCAGCCTGAAGCCGCAGTCTGCACAGCTCCAGCTGGTGCGGCGTCTACAGCCCGGGATCCCTCGTGGAGGACCCGGGGGGAAGAAGAAGCTTCCACCGCCGTCCCGCGGCCGTCTTCTACCGCGGGTGCGGCATGGACTTACCATCTCCCCTGGAGGGGAGCTTCGACCGCCGGCCCTGCAGACTGCGGTGCTTCCGGCTGCGGCACGGCAGGTACTTTAAAACTTTGACCGCCGGCCTGAAGCCGCGGTCTCTGGTTGGGAAGAGCCGATCCTGGACTCACCTTGACTTTGACTTTGTCCCTTACCATCTGGACGCCCGCAGCAACGGCTGTGGAGGGTGGAGGTCCCGACCACGGAGGAAAATGGAGGAGGACTGGCCAAGCTCTGTGCCTTCCACCACAGTGATGAATGCTGTGGTGGATGTTTGTGTAAATTTTTTATTGTGGTTGTGTTCTTTATTACTGTACCGCTGCTGGCAACCCAAATACCACCGACCTTGGTTGTGTGGCAATTAAATTATATCAATAAAGAGAGAAAACGTCATTGTAACAAGGTCTGCAAAACCTCATTTTTGACTATTCATATAACGATTCAAACTTTCTAGTCAAACACGTGGTGCTGACTGCTATGTAATTTGTCCTTAAAACGTTTAGCAACTTAATCTCTGTGCTGTGAGTTGCCCTTTTCCAATATTAGTTGCTGTCAAGAATCGCTCAAGTAGATCCCCAATGTTGAGCATTAAATACATCACCACAGTGTCTGAGCAGCAAATCCCATTAAGATGTCTTTACACATATTAAACCAGGAGTCAAAAAACAACTTTTAACAAACTGTTTACATCACGCTGAATCACTTTCCAGCACTGAAGGTTGCCTGTCAATAATTGCTATTTCGAAGGAACTCTTAGAACTATTGATCTTTATTAGACCCAACGCTACTGGCACAACTCGAGTATAAACAGAACATTGAACGTGGCAGTCAGAGTGGGGGAAGGTGGGAGAATGTTCCAGGTGCAGATGAAACTCTCCCCCACTCCCACAGCAAACGTCAAACTAACACTCAATCACTTGAGAACAAGCGTGAAGAGTTTAGAACAAGGACTCTGTTTCAAAGGGAGATAATGACAACTGTAATCATGTTTCACTGAAACATGGCTCCTGCCTGACTCAGCTGACCCAAAGCAACAATTTGAGGGTTGCTCCATTTATTGTATAAACCACATTGAATCCTCTGGCAAGGAGAGTGGCAGCAGCAGATGGGACGGTCCCAGCTCAATTCTTCTCTGCAGACGTGGCATACCTGTTCATAAAACATCAACCCTTTTACCAGGTGAGGGAATTCACCTCTGCCATCTCGTCTGCCTGCGTTTACTTTCTCAAGAGAGTCGTCAACTCTCTTGAGACAGTGAACCCTGATGCCATTTCATCTTCACAGGTAATTTCATGAAGGTTAACTTCAGGAATGCACTCCTCAAATACCAACAGCATGCCTCTTGTTCCACATGGTGCATTAACATTCTTGATCACTGATACACCATTGTCAAGTATCTCTATTGCACCATCCTTCCCCCTCATTTCAACTTTTTTTCAACAAAGAGTGTGGAAAGAATAAGCTACAAGAGGAGGTAGTTGAGGTAGGTACTATCACAATGTTTAAAAAACATTTGGGCCAGTACAAGGATAGGATAGGTTTTGAAGGGAATATGCCAAACGCAAGCAGGTGGGACTCGTGTTGATGGGGCATTTTGGTCAGCCAGTTAGGCCGAAGGGCCTGTTTCCATGCTGTATGACTATGACTCCATATTCTGACCTATAAACGCTACTATAGCCACCAAGTCTGAAGAAGGTTGCTGACCGGAAGTGTCACATAACCATGTCTTCCAGAGATGTTGCTAACGCTCTGAATTATTCCAGCACTTTGTGTTCAATGCAAAATACCAACATCTGCAGTTTCTTTTGTCTCTAATATGAAAGTTAGTTCAGCTCAACAATACAAAAGAAACAGCTGAACATATCTAGGGATAGCAATTTAGCAGCTGGTAGAGTTTCCAGTTTAAAGGAGTGATCATGTTGTGAGCACCATTGCCTGCAGATGCTTACAGTCTTCGGCTAAATTATTGTGTACGTGACTGTAGATATAGTTATGGCAGAATGACATAAATCTCTTAAGCTCCGTTATATTTGGCCTTATTTGTTCTATTCTCAAACAGCATGAACGGTAGCAATGAAACTAATCTCTGACACTCAAAATGGAAAGGTTGCATGAAAAACAAATACACGGTAGAGCTTCTGATGGACAAGATCTATTTGTAGACTTTAATACTCATTTAGTGATGCTCAGAACAAAAGTTAGACAGCAGGAATTTTACTTGATTCCCCCTTTTTTTGAAAAACTGTGTTGCTGTATCTATGGGGTACAACATGTATAACTGTGCCTACATTACAGAGCTGAGCAGCTGTATATTCTACTTGGGTAGCATATGTTCAATTCCAATGCTATATATTCTAATTTCTAATTTCAGATAATTTACACCTTACAATGTACACTGTAATTTACATCTTCTCCCTCATGTCCATCCAGGTTGTTCCTCCCTTTATTTATCTTCCCCAGTCTTTCTCCCTTCCCCTACTTGGTTCCACTTGCCAATTATCTAGTTTATCCCATCACGTCTTCTGCGTGCAAACTAAGTTTCTGACAGCTTTTCTGACTTGGGAATTAATTGGGTTACGCAGATTTCACAGCAACATAACCTTGCCATAACCTGGGAATTAACTGAATTATCACTGTAATTAATTTTGTCATTCATTAATTCCATGGGTCAGACTTGCACAATCAGCTATCATTCATTACCAGGCCTTTGAAAAACCTATTTGGCTGGGCTTATTCTTGTGTGAAATTAGATTTCAAATTATGCTTTGGAACACATGAGGAACTATAGGGGAGACAATCAATATGTATGTATCCTGTGTTCCAGGTGTGTACTCCTGTATATCGGCAAGTCCAAGCGCAGACTGGGTGATCGTTACACTGAATACTTTTGCTCAGTCCGCCTTGGCCTATGCGGTTTCCTGGTTGCCAAACATTTTAACTCCGCTTCCCATTCCTGACCTTTCTGTCTGGGCCTCCTCCTGTGTCAGAGTGAGGCCAAATGCCAATTGGAGGAACAGCACCTCATATTTTGCTTAGGCAGCCTATAACCTAGCAGTATGAATATTAATCTCTCTAATTACGTAACCCTTGCATTCCCTCTCTCTCCATTCCTCCCCCACACTAGTCATTCTACTGGTTTCACTGTCATCTTGTTTAGTTTACTGTTTGTATCTACTCGTTATCACCTTTTTCAAGCCAACAATGGGCCATTGTGGGCTCCACTTTTCCCTGATCATCGTTGCTGGCTTTGATTTGTTCTTTTCATACCTTTCATTCATTTTTATTTCGTACCTTTTCATATCTCTAGTTTCCCTCTCCCCTGACTGTCAGTGTGAAGAAGGGTCTCGACCCGATATGTCACCTATTCCTTTTCTCCAGAGATGCTGCCTGATCCACTGAGTTACTCCAGCATTGTGTGTCTATCTTTGTGTAAACCAACATCAGCAGTTTCTTCATACATGATCCATTAAATTAAATAGGATCTTAACCTCATTCCTGTCCATTACTGTGGGCACAATATACAAGTGAATGATTGCCAGCATTGGTGAGGATTTGATACTGTGGATATATATCAGTTTTTTTCATCAAATGGGTAGCATACTCCCTGGGAGGTGAAGAGATGCTGAACTGAAATTCAGCATTGGCCTCACTAAACTGAATTGGGGGAATTGTGGATTCAAGCTGGGCATCCTGATAAAGTTTGTTTGTCAGACCTGAAAATGTGACTGGGTCTGGCACCAGTCTGGCTTGCAAAGAGTTCCCGGAGTCAAGAGCCTTACAGTTGTTGTTAGGAATTCATTAAAACGGCACAGCTCACAAATTTTTATGGCCTTTCCATTTCAAGCTGTGAATATTGTAATAGTATTGCCTTTTACAAGGTACTACGGAAGAGAATCGATAGGAACCCCCAAGTATCTTCGTGATTCTGCATTTTCATTGTTCCCATGCCTGCTTTGTGGAAATCTTAAGGGCCTGTCCCACTTGGCCATCATTTGCGCGCCATTTACGTGACCTGGTAGCGCGTGGCTAGTGCGGGACGGGCGCATGGAGTGGCGTGGTGGAATGTGGAGTTGCCGCCAGGATTTCATGCTGCACAAAATCTTTGCGCGCCACCGGCCTGTCGCGTAAATGACGGCCAAGTGGGACAGGGTGACGTTTCAGGTCGAATGGGTAAAGTTTCGGGTCGAGACCCTTCTTCAGACTGAAACATCATCCATTCCTTCTCTCCAGAGATGGTACCGGTCCCGCTGAGTTACTCCTGCATTTTGTGTCTATCTTCAATTTAAACCAGCATTTGCAGTTCCTTCCCACAGATTAATTTGGTCTACAGCTTGCTACTATTCATTCACCTCTTTTTTTGAATAGGGGAATTACATCTGCAGTTTTCCCATTTGCTAGCACCACTCAAGAAACTGGAACATTCGAGAAAATCACCATAAATATCATAAACTGGATAAATACCATAAACTGGGTATTCAAATGACGTCACGCACTCCAGATGGCTGTGCGGACGCATGATGACGCGCGCCTGTCGCGTAAATGACGGCCAAGTGGGACAGGCCTTTTAGGGAGCTAAAAGGAACCCACTTACAATACTGTGACTTTACAGATCAGATTGAATGCAAGAGGCCACCAATTAAAATTTGCCGTGCTAAAGCAATTTTATGACTGATAAACAGGCAAAGCTGTGAATTCCATTTGATATATACTTTTGCAAGTCTTCAGATCAAGTAGTTGGCACAATATTTTGAAGCAGACAGGAAATACTCTTGAAAATAGAAAAATATATGCAATGATTAAATTTTCCAGGCTCCTGTGCCCTATGCAAAAAAATGTGAGCCTTGCTGTTCACATAATGCTTACTGCCCTTAGTTTATTTTAGTTTATTATTGTCATGTGTGAAAAGTTTTTTTTGTTGTGTGCTACCCAGTCAGTGAAAAGAGTATACAATCAAGATGTCCACAGTGTACAGATACATGATAAAGGGTCTAACATTTAGTGCAAGGTAAACTCAGTAAATTCTGACTGAAGATAGTTCGAAAATCACAAATGAGGTAGATGGAGGGTCAGGATCACTCTCTAGTTAGTGAGAGGAGGGGTCAGTCACCTTATAACAGTTAAGGCGAATGCAGCATTGACTCTCTTTCAACAAATTTATTAGCTACAAAACACTTAAAATCTGGTATTTTTAGTTTGCACATGGAGACCAATGTAGATATCCTAAATGCTGCCTCCATTTAACCATATAACCATATAACAATCACAGCACGGAAACAGGCCATCTCGGCCCTTCTAGTCCGTGCCGAACATGTATTCTCCCCTAGTCCCATCTACCTGCACTCAGACCATAACCCTCCATTCCTTTCCCGTCCATATAACTATCCAATTTACTTTTAAATGATAAAATCGAACCTGCCTCCACCACCTTCACTGGAAGCTCATTCCACACAGCTACCACTCTCTGAGTAAAGAAGTTCCCCCTCATGTTACCCCTAAACTTCTGTCCCTTAATTCTCAAGTCATGTCCTCTTGTTTGAATCTTCCCTACTCTCAGTGGGAAAAGCTTATCCACGTCAGCTCTGTCTATACCTCTCATCATTTTAAAGACCTCTATCAAGTCCCCCCTTAACCTTCTGCGCCCCAAAGAATAAAGGCCTAACTTGTTCAACCTTTCTCTGTAACTTAGTTGCTGAAACCCAGGCAACATTCTAGTAAATCCCCTCTGTACTATCTCTATTTTGTTGACATCCTTCCTATAATTAGGCGACCAAAATTGTACACCATACTCCAGAATTGGCCTCACCAATGCCTTGTACAATTTTAACATTACATCCCAACTTCTATACTCAATGCTCTGATTTATAAAGGCCAGCACACCAAAAGCTTTCTTTACCACCCTAAGAGCTTTCTTTAGCACCTCGTTCAAGAACATTAATTTCAACAGTGGAGCAGTCAACAAGATTCAAATTTAATCACAGCTATTTATCACACTGTTGTTCTTTGCATGAACTGCAACTTGAAAAAGAACTTCACCATATCTTGCACTCACCTAGTTTCTTATGCTCTCCTGCCCTGATCAACCTCATTGCCTACCTGCTTTCCAATTCCCTATCAAATCCTCAAAGATCCCCAAGCTCAATTAATGCAAACATATAATAGTAATCATTTTGAATTACAGTTGCCATTTATAGCAAGGCCAATTTCTAGCATGGTTCTTTTAAAAAAATAACACAAATGATTGCATTAACTCAAT
Source organism: Amblyraja radiata (assembly GCF_010909765.2). Taxonomy (NCBI): domain Eukaryota; kingdom Metazoa; phylum Chordata; class Chondrichthyes; order Rajiformes; family Rajidae; genus Amblyraja; species Amblyraja radiata. The sequence goes on along the minus strand of NC_045960.1, from coordinate 74,180,600 downwards.
TTCTATTGAACAAAATGTTGCCTTAAAATTGGTAATTAGGATGATATCCAGTGATCTCCCACCCACCTCATGAAATAAAGCAAAGTGCAAGAGAATTTCTGCTAGGAATCACTGGATAAATAAATAAATAAATCACTTTGGGTGACGATCATTGGGAATCACTCTCACATTAATATTAGCATTATTCGTGTTAGTTGAATTAAAAACTCTCTTTGGGAGTATTCAACCTATTTTGGACTGGATCAGACACAGCCATTCTTTTTGTTCATACCGCTTACAGGAATACGCAACACGTATTCACGAGAATTTTGATTAAAAATCTCAGCCAACCGCTCCACTATTTAAACAACTTGGGAGCTACAAAGAACCACTCAACAGTTTCATCAGTAAAAAGCAAAAGAGGAACTTTACACTTTCTCTTGGGTTCAAGCAAAGAAATAAAAACATACCAGCATTTTCTATTTCCCTCATCTGCTTGGATGGTGGTTCGTCAGTGTCCCAGGGAGTTGACTGATTGATAGGAGTTTGTCCCCATCTCACACTTTTACTTAGCATTTGTCCTTGGGTCTGACTGTTAATCTTAGCAGTGCTTGAAGTCTATATTTAAGAAGGCAAAAATAAAGAGATTTAGACATTATGGCTCCTATAATGCTCCACAATAAACCATCCGACTGGTAGACACTGGAAATAGTTGAGAATATATTACAAATATTAACTCTGTAGATGGTTAAGTTTCCAGTGATTATAACAGTTTTGAATTAATATTTTCATTTATTTTTTCCATACTAGTAAATTGAACGTCACAGTGAATTATGGTAGATTTTTGGCAAGGTGACTCATCTAGGACTATCGAGTACATTGTGTTCTATGGTTACCTGTTTACATTGTGGTCTCTGGCTTTCTGAAGGCTGCAATATAAAAGCCTCAATTCAACATTTGATTTTGTTTAATATTTCAATTTTTGCTAAGAGAAACATAAAACTGCAAGCCAGTTCTTATGTTGGTTGAAATTCTGTAAAAGTGGAAAAAGATGATTTGCCAATTTCCAGAGTACATTTCCTACACTAATAACCCTTGTATGTAATTAACGCAACAGATAGATTCTCAAAGAGTCAGCAAAGTAAAATTGATCGAACTTGGCATGAAATCATAGATGAAGATAGATTTTTTTCTTTGTTATAAGTCTTCCGTGTATCAACCAAAAATATTAATAAATGAAGACAAATATATTTTTATGCATTTTAACATGGTATAACACTCAACTTTTTTCAAACTGCGGTTATGTATCATCAAGCAAAGGAAGGAAGTAACAACAGGAAAAATCAACTAACTTTTGTGGAACTTATACTCTTGGTGCCGCAGATCAACTAATAAACAGCAGGAACATGTTGTGGTGTACGCTGTTTTGTTGGAGGTGCAGAATACAAAGTAAGCATTCAAGATCAATTGGTCACTGAGGTACATTAAATGCTTTATGGCACGAATTAAACTATAAAAGCAGCTAAAACACAGTCATGAGATTTCAATTTGAACAATTTCTGTCAGTCTAAAATAAGAATCAATTTGGGATAAAGGGCAGATTGGGAGTATAGATTCTATTTACCCAACAAAGATATGGTCATTTCACACAACATCCTACATCATTTTATGACTCAAACAGCTATCCTCTCCTTGACACCACCTAAATTGGAACCGTGCAGGGAAATATTTTCAAATTGCCCATCACCACTTTACATTTCTTCTGGCGAATTTTAGATGCTCTGGGAGAAATGTGATGTTGCTTTAAAGAGTAAAGGGCCTGTCCCACTTAGGTGATTTTTCGACGACTGCTGGCGATCCTCACAGTCGTAGCAGGTCGCCGAAAAAGCGGCGACTGGACCCCTCCACGACAATGTCTATGACAACATACCATCTAGTCGACGTCAAGCTAAGGCAAGTTACCGACAATCGGTGGCCCAATCGTCAAGACTTAGGACGACCACCTTGACTGCACCTACGACAACCTACGACCACACAGTTAACTGAAGTCAACCTACGTCCGCCCGGACAAGCTACGAGAAGCAACGATCCTGTTGGCGACTGAAGACAATTCAGTCACCGGTACCTGTTGCCGGTTGACGTAGGTAGTTGCCAATGGAATTCACCCGGCAACAACTAACGTCACCTGGCGCCAACCTGCATCATCCTGGCGACAACCTACAGCACCTACGACAGGAGAAGACAAGCTACGTCAAGCCCACTGTCGCCAAAAAGTTTTGAACATTTCAAAATCCAGCGGCGACCAGAAAAACGTTACGGCTCTTTAGGCGACTTGAGGGGACTACTCACGATCATACAGGCGTCACCCCGCCACGCCACCATGTGAAAACAGCATAGTCGCCTGAAGTCGCCGAAAAAAAATTCCCAAGTGGGACAGGCCCTTTAAGAGTCAAGAGTGTTTCATTATCATATGTCCCAGATAGAACAATGAAATTCTTACTTGCAGCAGCACAACGGAATATGTAAACATAGTACACTGTAAACAATAATAAATAAGAGAGAAAAAAAAGGTTTAGTGTGTGTATATACACACACTCACAAAGATAGTCAGATAGGTAAATGACCACTCATAGTCACAGCTTGGCCTTCGCTTTCTCTGCACTTAACAATGAAGTATCTTTAAAACCATTTTATCTCTGTAGAATTGTTTTACGCTTTGGTTCTGTTATGATTTCAATCCCAATTCAGCTATGAAGCCACATTTATGGGCCTGTCCCACTTAGGTTTTCGCCGGTGCTGACCGGTGAATTTGATTGGCATTGAAAAAACGTAAGTAAAAATAAAACAAACACAAACACAAGCAGTGCACTACATTGAAAAGCAAATTATTTTAAAAATATATTTTGATCACTAAAACAAACACAAACGCAAGCAGTGCACTGCAAATTAATCTCTTTTGGGAGGATGTGGGTGACCCTGACAAGGGACTTATAAGTAAAGTAAAGTAAAGTATCCTTTATTGCCATTCAGACATTTCAGTCTGAACGAAACTGTATACCTTGCAGTCATAACATAGAATAAAATAACAAAACACACACTTAACACAGTTTAACATCCACCACAGTGAGTCTACCAGGCATTAAAGTCCTTGTCTCTCCCCTCCTCGTTCTCCCTTTGCGTTGAGGCAATCCAGGCTTCCGATGTTCGGACCCCGCCGGGTGATGGTAAGTCAAGCGGCCACATCCGAGCTTCGCGAACGGGCTGGTTCAAACTCCACAGACCGGGGCGGTCGAAGCTGCCGAAGCTGCCACCCTCCAGTCCAGCGGACGAAGCTGTCGTTGTGGGAGCTCCGGAGAACCGGTCACCAAACTGGGCCCGCGGCCGAGTCCACTGGGCCCGCGACCGTAGCCTCCGAGGCTGCGAAGTCGGGTCGCCGCCGCCGCATTGCCACCACAGACCCGAAGTTGGTAAGTCCTGGCTCCGCCTCTGGAGCCTCGAGGTCGGTCCCAGTTGGAGGCCGCCAGCCATGCGATTAGGCCTCAGCGCATACGGAGACGGAGATGGGGTATACGACAAGAAAAGGTCGCATCCCCCCGAAGGAGGAGACTAAAAACAGTTTCTCCCACCCCCCCAACACATACACAACTAAAATAAATGAAAGAAACTAAACAACAAGACAAAATAAAACAATCTTGTGGTCTGTAGTGGGCTCTCTTCCTGGAATGGTGTACTTCTGTTTGCGGTGTGTGATGTTTGCTGCTGGTCTTCAGATCATGTCATTCTGTCATGGTACACTGCCTAGTTCGGAGTTGTAGTAAGTGCAGAGATGGTCTCTTTGCACCTTGGCTCTCTTTTTGCCGGTGTTTCCTGGCACTCTCTCCAGTGGCACCAAAGGTGCAGCCTGTCCTCCAGTTCTCAATGAGCCTGGTGTGATGTTGCCTGCCTGGTTGTTCACTCGGTCACCCGCCTCCATGACTGCTGCTGCTGCACTTCTGTTACGGATCAGGTTGTGGAGGACGCATGCTCCCTAGACAATGGTCTCCACATTCTTGGGCTCCTGCTCCATCGTAGTCAGCAAGCATCTGAATCTGCTGATGCCAAAGGCATTTTCCACGACTCTCCTAGCCCTGGACAGCCTGCAGTTGAAAATTCTCTGCTCCTTTGACATCTGCCTGTGAGTGTTTGGCTTCATCATTCATGACCTGAGTGGGAAGGCATCATCAGCAACCAGTGTGTAGTAGATGTCGGGGTTGTCTTCTCCTAGCAGAGGTTCTGGATCAGGAAAGCCTGCTGTTCCTTCTTCCAGTGCTTGCTCAATGGAGGTCTCTTTCCAGATCCTACTATCTGCGACACTACCAGGTGTGCCCACATCCACAAACAGGAAGTTGTAGTTTGCATCCACCACAGCTAGGAGTATGATGGAATGGAAGTTCTTGTAGTTGAAGCAGATTGAACCTCCCTTGGATGGACACCTGATGGCCACATGCTTGCCTTCAACTGCCCCACATGTGCGCTGGAAGTTCCATCTTGTATCAAAGTCCTGCGCCACTCTCTTCCACTCATCTGGTGTTCTAGGGCAGTCCATGGCTTCATCTTCACAAGCATTGATGATGGCCTCACAGGTCTCTCGGACAATCTTGCTGATGGTGTTGTGGGCCACAAGAAAGTTGTAGGAGAGGCTCTTGTAGGAATCACCTGATGCCAAGGTGATGGCTAGGCGCAGGCCTGGTTCCAGCGGCTTCCTCATGAAGGTCTCCTTTTTCTCCAGGAGAGGGCCCACCAGTGCTTTCAGCTCCCGAAACAGCTCAAGGGGGATTCTAGTGAAGTTTCTGAAAGCAGCCTGATCTTCCTTCTGGAGCACAGTCATCCGGTTCTCATACTGGCCCAACCTGGGTCTCCTTTGGAAATAAGGGCTTCAACCACAAGCAACAGGGAATCTTCTTCTACTGAGAGCAATGCCCTCTGAAGTTTCTTCATAGCAGTCATGCCTCAGAATGATTGGAAACCCCACCCTGCAAACCTTTATTAGTAAAATAGGGTGATGCCATTGCTTTGGTGGTCATTGTGACGCCTACAGGATCGTAGCTTGTCGTAGCTTGATGCTTATAGGGTCGTAGCTTGACTTCGGTTGTCGTAGGTGTAGTCGTAGGTGTGACGAAGGAGGATGTCCTAAAGGGCCTGTCCCAATTAGGCGACTCTTTAGGCGACTGTCAGGGACTAGTTTTAATGGAATTCACCTATGTCACCTGACGACAACCTACGACAACACCTACGTCAACCTATGACAGCAGAAATTGTCACCACTGTCGCTAAAAAAAATGTTCAACATGTTGAAAATTTTGCAGCAGTCGCCTGTAGTAGCCAAAAAAAAATTGCCTAAGTGGGACAGGTCTATAAGTCGCCACTATTGGGTCGCCAGTTGTCGGGAGCTTGCCGTACTGTGACTTCGACTAGGTCATAGGTTGTCGCAGGTTGTCGTAGCTTGTCTTAGACATAGTCGTAGGATGCGGTTTGTCGCCGGTTTTTTGGCGATCTGAAAAGAATGACAGTCACCGGCAGTCACCTAAAAAGTCACCTAAGTGGGATAGACTCATTAATAGGTGACTCGTCCAGTGGTTCTGACATTGCTTTGAGAAGCTGGCCATGGCTCAAGTAAATTTCCCAGATAACCTTCATCCAATGCAATAGGGTCACGACAAGCACCATCTCCCTGGCCTTTCATTCATCTCTCGAATATAGACAATAGACAATAGACAATAGGTGCAGGAGTAGGCCATTTGGCCCTTTGAGCCAAATTCAATGTGATCATGGCTGATCATCCCCATTCAGTACCCCGTTCCTGCCTTCTCCCCATATCCCCTGACTCCGCTATTTTTAAGAGCCCTATCTAGCTCTCTCTTGAAAGCATCCAGGGATCCTGCCTCCACCGCCCTCTGAGGCAGAGAATTCCACAGACTCACCACTCGGTGAGAAAAAGGGTTTCCTCGTCCCCGTTCTAAATGGCTTACTCCTTATTCTTAAACTGTGGCCCCTGGTTCTGGACTCCCCCAACATCGGGGACATGTTTCCTGCCTCTAACGTGTCCAAGCCCTTAACAATCTTATATATTTCAATGAGATTCCCTCTCATCCTTCTAAACTCCAGAGTGTACAAGCCCAGCTGCTCCATTCTCTCATGATATGACAGTCCCGCCATCCCGGGAATTAACCTTGTATACCTACGCTGCACTCCCTCAATAGCAAGAATGTCCTTCCTCAAATTAGGGGACCAAAACAGCACACTAGGTGTGGTCTCACTAGGGCTCTGTACAACTGTACAACCACCATTCATTGTGATCATGGCTGATTGTCCCCTATCAATAACCCGCGCCTGCCTTCTCCCCATATCCCTTGACTCCACTAGCCCCTAGAGCTCTATCTAACTCTCTCTTAATTCCATCCAGTGACTTGGCCTCCACTGCCCTCTGTGGCAGGGAATTCCATAAATTCACAACTCTCTGGGTGAAAAAGTTTTTCTCACCTCAGTCTTAAATTACCTCCCCTTTATTCTAAGACTGTGGCCCCTAGTTCTGGACTCATCCAACATTGGGAACATTTTTCCTGCATCTAGCTTGTCCAGTCCTTTTATAATTTTATATGTTTCTATAAGATCCCCTCATCCTTCTAAACTCCAATGAATACAAGCCTAGTCTTTTTAATCTTTCCCCATATGACAGTCCCGCCATCCCAGGGATCAATCTCGTGAACCTACGCTGCACTGCTTCAATCACAAGGATGTTCTTCCTCAAATTAGGAGACCAAAACTGTACACAATACTCGAGATGTGGTCTCACCGGAGCTCTATACAACTGCAGAAGAACCTCTTTACTCCTATACTGAAATTCTCTTGTTATGAAGGCCAACATTCCATTAGCTTTCTTCATTGCCTGCTGTACCTGCATGCCAACTTTCAGTGGCTTGCAGGTACAGCTTGCAGGTGCAGATATCTCCAGAAAGGCCTTGCAGGAGTGGAAACTTCACACAAACACACAGCTAGGGGCATTGTTAATATGTGCAGATATGTATATATTCATTATGTACATACACGCAACAGAGAACACGAACAAGTCCTTTGGTCTGCAATTTCTATGGTGAACACATTGTCAAATTAAATTTAACGCCATCTGTCTGCTCATCATCCATATTCTTTCAACCCTGCATATTCATGTGCTGATCTAAAAGCCACAGGCCTTTGTGATGCTCTGCCATCATAGCAAAGTCCTTTGTGAGTGTAAATTTGTGCACACAGAGCCAGCCAAGGAAAGCAAGAGCTGTTTTATACTACATTCTACCTGCTGCATCTCTGCGCCCAAATAAGATAGTTAAAGTGCCCCTATGAGATCCCAATCATTCCCTCATTGTTCACTCTGTTGTGGGCATATAACATGTTGTAGAGCTCATTTGAAAAGTAGCTGTGTATTTGAAATGTAGGATCATGGATCAAGTACTCGAAGAAAGGATTATTATGGATGGTTCTTTTTGACTGGAATAAGTATGAAAAGTCTAATGACCTCATTGTGTGTTGCAAATATTCTAAGATACTATGATTTGCTGCTGTTCAAGCAGCTTACATTCAGGTTGGCATCAATATTGTACAATATGCATTGTAGAAACTGTCTGTTTTTACAAGGTCAGCAGGGACAAAATCCAAAAGGCGTATACACTAAAATAAGCGCAGCAAAGTGCACCATTGTTTGCATCTGTTCACACATAAACTTGCACTCCTTTGAGAAATTTAATGGGGACAACAGACCACAGATGCTGAAATTTGATGCAAAAAAACCCCTCAAAGTACAGCATCTGGTGCAGAGCCTCGACCCAAAATGTCCACAATTCCTTTTCCCTCGACAGATGATGCTTGAGTCCTTCCAGCAGTTTGTTTTTTTGCGGAAGAATTTATCAAAGACATTTAAAAAATACAATGGAAATAGCTTCTAATATGGAGTGGAATTTGTGAAAAGTAAATACTTTCCTTAATCTAAAATATTCCTACATTGTTGCCCTCATGCTAAGATGTGTAAAAACAATCAATTACTATCTTTATTCACTCAAGATGTCAAATACCTGATTAATTCATAACCATATTGCAAACTCGCTGTTATGACAGACACAATTAGTGGATGCTTACAATGACTCGGTGCCCTCAAAATTCTTAGTATACTTCTCTTTCATTGCCATAGCCATGTTTATTATGAATGCTTAAATCTGGCTCTTGGTTCTTTTGCCAGGTTGGAAGAGCATCCTTTAGTGTCTTTGGCAAACTAAACTCATTCAAATTTTATAGAAGACTTATGAAGGTTCTTCAGGGAGGAACTGGTAAAATCTAATGGAATTAATCCTTTAGAAATACAGTATGAATTTTCTCACTTCATAAATAATATCATATGTAGGCTTGTCCATATTGCATAATATATCTGCTTTGAGAGACATACAGGGCAAGCTGGGTGAGGACAGTGTATCAAAATCTCCTGGTGACCTCATATCACCAACAGACAGGAGCAAATCAAAGACTGCATATGCTGAACACAAACAAAAAGCAATTCCCACATGTGGTAATTGCAAATCAATGTTGCAGGAATATATTGAAGTTGATAATCTCATCACTTTCAGCACTCTCAGCCACTGCTGACAGCTGCATCTTACATTTCCCATTCAAATTTACTCTTCATGCATTGCAAGACTGAATCACAAATTCAGATTGCAGTGCTATTGGCTCTCATTATCTTAATGAGATGTCTGGGGACTCTGTGGGCAAAAAGTGAAAAGTGTCAAAGGGTTTGAAAACTAACTAATGCATGATGCACCTATTTTGTTGCTTTAGCGAAGCCGCAGTTTTACACAAAACCAAACACCCTGTGTGGAACGTTGGTGCCTTACATATTTATGCAAACTCAATTTAGTTGCATCTGTCTGGAGAAACCACTGTTGGAATATTGGGAAAGGTTAAGAACGATGTAAGTTCTAAGTGATTGTGATATAAATTTAAAGGAACGTTTTCAGCTATGCTCAAACTATAGCTCAAAGATGTACTTTATATATTACCTCATCTTTTTGTACTTCCGTCAAAATACAATGCTAATGTACTGCTAAATTGAAGAATATAAAATACATTTTATACTCTTCATAATAAAATACATATAATCATCATTTCTTCTGCCATGATTTGAAATAATTTGACACCATGTCCGAACTATGAAGATTTTCTGATGCAAGTGCCCAAGGCTAGCTTGAGTACATCATTTATATCATATACGTTCAGTCAAGGACCATCATGCCACACATGAAAAAATCAATAAAAGCAAAGTGTCTGTCTTAAATGTTACACTCAAAATTGAATTAATTTGGTCTTGGCTTCAGCTACCTCACATCAGCAAACATAACATACACTATCCAGTACATCTCATGCTATCTTATGGAATGGAATAAGCGAGTTCGGTATTCCGACTGCGCATGCCCAGGTCAAAGGTCACTCTGCATAAACATTGCTGGAAGCAGTGGAGCTGTGTACTTATAGGCCTTCATTTCATCAGTTTTTTCCAGCTTTGTTTCTTCTAGGCAAGAAAATACTACTTTCAAACTATGAATTAGTTGTATTTATTGTTCCTTTGTTATTTATTGTTCCTTTGTTCCGGTCCGGCTTACAGCCGGAGCAGGTAAAAGGCGCTGGCTCTGGCTTCTGGGCTAGGGAATGTCGGCTGCGCCTCGCTCTTTGTCCAGTGGCTGTCAGTTGGCTCCCTCGGTGCCGGCAGGGGGCTTGGGCTAGAGTTTGCGCTTCTTCTCCGTGCTGGCTGTGGGCCTGGGGCCGCTGGTATCCCGTGTTTCGGGGGTGTCTGTTGGCCCGGCGGGACAGGCGTAGTTGAGCTGGGGTTAGCGCTTCTTCTCTGCGCTGTCTGTGGGCCTGGGGCCGCTGGTGTCCCGTCGATCCGGGCTGTTGGTTGGCCCGGCGGGACAGGTATAGATGAGCTGGGGCCGCTGGTGTCATCAGCCCCGGGTCGCCCCGGACGTCACCGGCCACCCCTCGGGCGGGGATGGGACACTCGGAAGGGGGGGGGACGGGGACGGGGCCAAGGATGGGGCAGTCCAGTGGCGGTTCAGCATCGCTTGCGGCACTGGGGCCCGGGTTAGATCTTGGCTGTGGATGAGGCACGGGTCTGTGTGCGTGCTCTCCCGTCTACCGCACCTCTCTCTCGCTGTTACACCCTGTTCTCCCGCTACCTGTTCCTTTGGGGGATGAGAGTTTTACACATAAATTATGAATAAAGATAAGAATTTATACACAGTTTCTTCGGCCATTGCTTCGTTCGCTTTTTCTTTATGGTGAATGACCTTTGACAAATCCCATGATTCCTTGCGTTTTTCAGAATGGCGAACTCGCTTATTGTCACAGTGCTTTTGAGTCACAATTCTGTTCCGTTCAGAAATATGTTTTATTCCTACTGCATTTTCTATTTCTACTTTAGCTAGTCATTGGCCAAACAGAACAAAATTCGTCTCAATAATATTCCCGTTTGTTCATTCAGCAAATAATCCAATGATATACTTTGCAAAATAATAACTTTGAGACAAAATGAAAACAAGATGGTAGCTATTTTCTAATTTATGTGGACTGCTACAGTAGAATGGTTTCTAAATGTTTTACATTAGAAGATATGGTTATGTAGTCTATGCACTATTCTACATTTGGTTCTTTTTTAATAATTGCACAGGCCATACCATGTGTTCTTCATAAACATGCACAGTTTTTATCCACTCCTGTTTGACATATGAATTTGCCTATTTCCTGTTCAAAAGTGTTTACTGATTCAGCACTATGTTCATTATTCTGCCAGGCTGTCAAATGTCAGATATTTGTCGAAAGTTTCAAAACAAGGACTAACATTGCCGAATCAAATTTCTTTGAGGTCTAAATGATGATTACATCGTTGGATTAGTCTAACTAATCTTTCGAAGATTCTAATGACTTAAAGAGATCAATATTAATTTGCACAGGCGATTGCCTGTTTCACAAGAAAAATTGAAAGGTAAATTACTGCTATTGTTTTTGTAATCATTAATTATGTAGCCAGTATTATAAAAGTCCAAATGTTGGTAAAGTTCACATGAATAGGTTACTTGCGCATTTTAATATTGAACACTGACAATTTTCAGACAACAATGGAAGTTTGAAATTTGCAATTTTTAAAGCACAATCACAGACACCACAAAACGTAGCTATCCTTCTGGGCAACCTATGTTCATCAGCAGAGACTGTCAATTGTACTGCTTGTAAATCTTAGCACAAGGAGTACCACACCTTACAGAAACTCAGGGTTGTTAGATGAAAGTGCATGAAGAGAAATGAATTCAAAAGCATTAAATACCAAGTTTGTTCTTTGACCCACTTGAGAGTGATGGTAAAATAAGCATAGTAAGAGGTCACTATAGCATACAACACATTTAAAGGTCATAATATAGAATGACACAATAACTATTGAAGAAAGAGTTATTTTAAAAACACTTTTTACTGAACTGCACTGATCTTAAATCATATTAGTGTTATGAGAACTGAGTGATATCCATCCATGCCAGTTGTAAAAATTAAATCGAAATAGAAATGAGTCTCTGCATTAAAATAAATTGCATGATAGGGACAAAATAGCAGTACCCTCCCTGACCCACAGATAGGCAAACATTGTTATGTTTACAAGCATACATTAAGCTGTAAAGCAAATGCTGAAGATACTGAAAACATGAACTAACCTCGTGAGAGTTTGTCTTGCTCTCATAGAAATGGATTGGCACTTCTAATTAACGAGGAGTTAAGTGTTTGCAGAGCTGTCATATTTATATCTCTACAGTGCACAATTGATTTTCTGACATGCTGGGGAAATTATTACATTTTGCTCAAGGTGCCAGTGCTGCAGAAATCTGTTCTGAACACCGTCCTTTTACTCAATTGCTATTTTCCAACTGACCATTGATATCTAATTTATAAAATGTATGTAAATATTTTAAAAAGTAAATAATCACCAGAAATGCTCTTGTCATGAAGTCCCAGTGTCGGGGACTTTAACCTCCAAATATTCAATATTTAGAATAAAGTGACTGTGGGTAATACTGGATAAATAGAAAGCAGTTATTTTCCAAATAGAGAAGCGCAAGAATTGTACTTTTGCAGTAATTTTCTTACTTTTGTGTAAGGCACAGACTGCTTTGACTGCTGCTTATTGACATGACAGTATTATCCACTCTCCTTGTTCTTGTATTGCACCCACTGTAACACTTCTGAGCACTTATGACAGGATTCCAACATTTTTTAATGTGAAATAATGTGCGCGCTGCGCACATCACGAGCGTGAAGCGTGAAGTCCCTCGATGCCGGGGTCCAGGTTCTGCTTCAGGGCTTTTAGATGCTCTCTGATGCATTCTAAGCCTTATTTTGGAGCATTTTTGCACCAAATTTATGACCAATATTTCAGAAATTAACAGGAATCTGAGAGGTAGCTTTTTCACACAAAGGGTGGTGGGTGTATGGAACGAGCTGCCAGAGGAGGTAGTTAAGGCTGGGACTATCCTAATGTTTAAGAGACATTTGGACACGTACATGGATAGGACAGGTTTAGATGGATATGGGCCAAACGCGAGTGAGTGGGACTAGTGTAGATGGGACATGTCGGTCGGTGTGGGCAAGTTGGGCCTGCATTATTCTATGACTAAAAAGTTAAGAAGAAAAATGCATGTAGATAAGTAGAGCAGATTTGAAAGGGGAGTGAAATGTAAAGGCAGAGAGAGGTTTATGGGTGGAAAGGAACATAGGAAAGGAGGGGGGAGAGTGGGCTTGGGCAGATGGGTGAAGGGAAAATAGACACAAAGTGCTGGAGTAACTCAGTGGGTCAGGCAGCATCTGTGGAGAATATGAATAGGTGACGTTTCACAGAGTGCTGGAGTAACTCAGTGGGTCAGGGAGCATCTCTGGATAACATGGATAGGTGACATGTCACAGAGGGCTGGAATAACTCAGTGGGTCAGGCAGCATCTCTGGAGAAATGTATAGATTATATTTTGGGTCAAGACCCTTCTTGAGTAATATTCATGATGTGACATGCATAGACATTCCTGAATGTTACCCAAACCATTGTGAGCTACTTTGTTATAGTGCTTGCCCTCTCCTATAACGTCTCTGCTACCTTGGGTGATGCAGGATAGGACCCAAGCTTCGGTGTGAAGCTGTTGCCGTCTTTCCAGCCTGGTAAAAACCTGGATGGAGTCGATGTGGAGAGGCTGTTTCCACTAGTGGGAGAGTTTAGGACCAGTGGCCACAGCCTCAGAATTAAAAGACATTCCTTTAGGAAGGAGATGAGCAGAAATTTCTTACGTCAGAGGGTGGTGAACTGTGGAATTCATTGCCACAGACAGCTGTGGAGGCCAAGACAATGGACATTTTTCAGGAGGAGATTGATAGATTCTTGATTGATACGGGTGTCAGAGGAAATGGGGAGAAGGCAGGAGAATGGGTTTGAGAGGGAAAGATAGATAGTCATAAAGTGGTACAGTGTGGAAACAGGCCCTTCGGCCCAGCATATCCCATCTACACTAGTCCCACCTGCCCACGTTTGATCCATATCCCTCCAAACCTGTCCTATCCATGTACTTGTCTAACTGTTTCTTAAATGTTGTAATAGTCCCTGCCTCAACTACCTCTTCTGGTAGCTTGTTCCATACACCTACCACCCTTTGTATGAAAAATATACCCCTCAGATTCCTATTAAATCTTTTCCCCTTCACCTTAAACTTATGTCCTCTGCTCCTCGATTCACCTACTCTGGGCAAAAGACTCAACCATATCTATTCAAATCATGATTTTATACACCTCTATTAGATCATCCCTCATCCTCCTGTGCTCCATGAAATAGAGTCCCAGCCTACTCAACCTCTCCCTATAGCTCTGGCCCTCTAGTCCTGGCAACATCCTCATACTGTACCCTTTCCAGTTTGATGACATATTTCCTATAACATGGTGCCCAGAACTGAATACAATACTCTGAATGCGGCCTCACCAACTTCTTATGCAACTGCAACATGACCTCCCAACTTCTATACTCACCCTGACCCGCTGAGTTATTCCAGCACTCTGTGAAACGTCACAGAACAGGGCAAGATTAGCAAGTTTGCTGATGATACAGAAGTGAGTGGTTTTGCAGATAGTGAAGATGGTTGTGAAAGATTGCAGCAGGATCTGGATCAATTAGCCAAGTGGGCAGAGGAATGGTTGATGGTTGCATGGTTCCTTGAAGGTCGAGTCGCAGGTACATCAGGTGGTCAAAAAGTATTTTGGCACTTTGGCCTTCATCAGTCAGAGTATTGAATATCGAAGTTGGAGAATTGGCCACTCCCTTTTGTTTCTAAATCATCCCGTGGGCCGGATTAGACCCCCTCACGGGTAGTTTGCCACCGAGGATAAAAAACAGACTCCCCCTCCTGCAACGCAATATTCCACTACTTACCTGGAGTAGACACGAGGCATCGAGCTGAATGTGTGGAGTGCAAATGGCAGTCTGATCCCGCCCGGGTCCACTGCGCACGCGCAGAGAGACGGCGTCATCTTGCGTCGCTTCCCCAACTGCACAGTCACGGATGGTCGCATTTTCTTCTGCCAAATCATCTAGCGGGTCGGAACCAGAATTTCGGGCGATTTCCGTCAAAGTGTAAACGCTGATTGCGCTCCGATTTATTTTTTTTCTGGGGATTTTTTCTTACTCTGGGGAAAAAAAGAGGGGTGCAGTCGCACCCAACACACACCCCCCTACGGACAGCCATGTATATGCTGATTACCCACAACTGATTTTCTGATGCAGACAAAAAGACCTCTGCATTAAGCCGTCTAAAACAGTTTGCTGTCAGTTAGTCTCATTTAGGTTTATTTTTAAAATACGGTGCTGAAAGAATGAATGAATCATTACCCAAGAAAGGGACTGGGGGGACTTGGGATCTGTGAGACCATGAAAACCACTGTGCACAGGGTAGGTCAGAGAAAAGGTAGGTCCACTCAAGGATAAAGAACGGAATTTGTGCTTGGAGTGTGGGATGAAGACTATGTACTAGCAAGTACTTTGCATCAGTGTTCACCAAGGAGAAGGACATGGAGGACAGTGAGATCAGTGTGGAGAATATTAATATGCAGAGCAGATTGAGATTAAGGTGTTGGTGTTGGCGGCCTTGAAAATCATAAATGTGGATAACCCCCCAAGATCTGATGGCATTTATCTCAGGATATTGAGAAGAGAAGAGATTGCAGGAAACATGACGAAGATCTTTGCCTCTTTGCTAGGCTCAGACGAGGTCCCAGAGAATTGAACAATAGCTAATGTTGCTTATTTATTTAAGAACGGAGCTAGAGAGAATCCGGGGAATTAAAGTCCAATGAGCCTCACTTCAGTGGTGGGGAAGATATTGAAGAGGATTCTTCAGTGTTGGATTTATTCCCAATTGGAAGAGAATGCATTAATTCGGGACAGTCAGCATGGTTTTGTACACAAAATGTTGGAGTAACTCAGCGGGTTAGGCAGCATCTCTGGAGCAAAATAATAGGTGACGTTTAAGATTGAGACTCTTCTTCAGACCCTTTTATAATGGTCCAAATACCAATTTCTACTTGAACAGGTATTTTGTTAAAGGATTCAGCTGTTAACTTGCTTGGTGAAAGTAGCTAATTCCCTTGATAATAATGTCATTCAAATGTTAGACTTAACAATTGATGTTTACATGCACTGTCACTCAATAAAGATCACAAAAGTTAATCTTGTGTAGCAGATACTGCAATCTTGGAAACTGCTTTGTTAAATCAAACCTAGTGACAATTTTGCCTTTAAATGCTTGAAATTCTTCCTAACTAAAGGTGAAAAAAGATATTTCCTATTTCAAATGTCTGCCTGATTCACATCGCTGAACATGGATCATTGTTCAGCTCCAAGTGCTAATTGTAAATAGGCACCTAAGGTGCCACTTACTTCTTATCAGCAGAGTGGTCATAACCGCATCTAGAGGCACCCCAGTTTTTTTACTATCCAGGTTTAGCACATAGTTGAGTAACAACAGAGAGCTGCTGGCAAATCAAAAACCTTTTCCACTGACAAATAGAACAAGACTTTCAAAAATATGTCAAGTAACTTGCTGGACACATAGGAAAATTGTTATTAAAAAAAACAATAACTTTCCTTCACAAATGCCACATATGAAGAATCACAACTGATTGCTAACTGATAGTACTCTATGTTATATCTATGTTCTCAGAGATGCTGCCTGACCTGCTGAGTTACCCTAGTACTTTCACATTCATGACCCTTTGAAAGCTTATAACCTCAGGAAAGAAAGTGTCCAGGTCATTTAATCTTATAGCCATTGGTTTGACTGCTTCACAATACCACACAACCAGATCCACTTTCACCCCAAACAAAATCAAACCGAAAATAGTAAATACATTTCACCAAAGTTGATCACGTTTCAGCCATAAAAGCACCATTAAGCCTTATATAACAAACCTTTCGTACATTTACACCCAAGCAAAATGCAAGCTGATATTTTGTTTGTATTTTCATCATGTCACTGCCTATGATGACAGACAATTAATGCAACTGCAACATTCTGTCCCAACTCCTGTACTCCTGACTGATGAATTTCAGCCTGCCAAATGTCTTCTTCGACACCCTATTTACTCTATTTCCAAGGGTGTGTACCATTAAAGGTTTTTATTCCAAATATAGCTTTTGAACATGTGATTAAGTATACGGTTAAACCACCAGCCAATGTATTCAATATTAGTTGTTCACAGACATATAAAGAAACATAGAAAAATAGATGCACGAGTAGGCAAATTGGCCCTTCGAGCCATTCAATATGATCATGGCTGGTCATCTGGAATCAGTATCCTGTCCCTGCTTTTCCCCCCATATCCCTTGATTCTTTTAACCTTAAATCTGCAATTATGGATTTAGTGGTTGCTTTTCAACATTGGACAATATTCATTATAAATGTATAATAGGTTTTAAAATCAAATTGAAAAATAAAAAAATCAGGACGGTCTGCATTGCTATTTGGTGTGCATATTGATTCAATTCAACTAGTGCTTGTGTAATGATAATTTAAAGGATCATAAGACTATTGGTCTTGGGTTCTTTTTATATCAGTCCAATGTAAATGATTCATCTATCCCGTTTTTAAGTGACAAATCTTTCCAAGATACCAAAAACAACCTATGAGATAATGTATAAAATTAAATTTAACATAAAATTGAAAAGGATTTGATGTTCTTTTTTTGAAAATTGGGCAGAATTATGGCCCTTTGCTGCAAATAAATTAAGAAAGTCTAAGTGACTCACTATTTCGAATGAACAGAAATTAATAATTTTCCAACTGCGTTGGAAGGAGCCCCTCACCTACTCAGAGTATGTCAGTAATGCAGGCTACAAGATAGATCGACAACTAATATCATAAGTTCTTAATTTAATTGATTTAAAATAAGTGTCAATATTATATGATGTATGTTGGCAGCATGCATGATATCAATACTCCTCTCCACCACCCTCCCCAACAATTGTACCAACAATCTTCTCCCCCTTGCCCCAATACAAAGGCTGAAACTAACTATAAAGAAGTCTTTGTCAGTTTGAAGAAGTGTCTCGACCCGAAACGTTACCCATTCCTTCTCTCCAGAGATGCTGCCTGTCCCGCTGAGTTACACCACCATTTTGCGTCTATCTTCGATTTAAACCAGCATCTGCTGTTCCTTCCAACACATTAAATATAAAGTATATTTTATATTTGCCCAAAGCTCTGCTTCTAATTTATCCTAAAGACACGTCACTTCACCCTGGACATGTGTCATAAATAAGTACAGTTGTTGAAACAGCCTCTAAGAAGTGATATTATTGGCCTGGTGATGGCATATCAGGTTGGACACCAGGCTTGATGAGCCAGACAATTTTCATCATCAAAGGAGCCATTTGTCAATGCAATTTCCAGTCACAAGAAAGTTGCTCTGACTAATTTGGCGACACATTAAATTTCATGACTAAACCTGTCAAGATGTTGCTGTTTTGTAATTTAAGTCAGTGTGAGCTTTACATGCCACTAACTTGATTCTTAGACCTTGACTGTAACCCTGCCCAACCCTTATCAATCTCCATTTCAACATTTTCATTTGACTTGGTCTCAACAGCACCAGGGTGTGGAGGAAAAATAATTCCATATTTAAAATATATTCTTGTGTGAACTCCTTTCCAAGGACATTGTTAATAGTCCAGATCAAAGCCTCTTGTGCTAAATCCCACCTCCACACCTCCAGCCACAGATCAAATCACTTTTCACCACCTGATCAAATGTTTTCATAATTTGAAGCATCTCAATTTAATCATCAATGTTCTCCAAGGAGGACTTTCATTCTATAAGCAAGTTCAAAGTACTTATCCCAAAGATTTGCTGGAATTTTGAAAAATATTATCCTTGTACATCAATAGAAAATTATGTCTTCAGCAGTGAGAAGTGGCTAGACATCAAGAACATTCAACCATGAATCATTTTAGTTTCCTCATCAGCAAAGTATTACCCATGAGAAGGAAAATGTTATTGCTGACAGGGCCTGAGTCCTTCGGGCATTACATCTTTCCCATTAGAAACAGGGTCCAAGTTAGCTAGATTTCTTCTCAAGAGACTTACCTTCCACACCTTTCACTCTTAAGGGTACATATTGGCACTGAATTCTTACTGTGTCAGATGTAGATTGACCCATGATGGAAGCTGACAGAATCACCATATCGGATTTTGTTTTTTGTTTTCCAAACACTGGTACTTTTGAGCTGTTCTAGAACTTTATCCTTGTATCTGGAATCACTTTGCCTTCTTGCAATTGTATGGGATTAATTTTTTTAGAAACATAGAAACAAAGAAAATAGGCGCAGGAGTAGGCCATTCGGCCCTTCGAGCCTGCACCGCCATTCAATATGATCATGGCTGATCATCCAACTCAGTATCCTGTACCTGCCTTCTCTCCATATCCCCTGATCCCTTTAGCCCCAAGGGCCACATCTAACTCCCACTTAAATATAGCACTCCCACGTAAATATAGCCTTTATATTTATTGCAAATCAAAGCCAACACTGGTATAACTAGGGAGATTTACTAGAAGGCTCTTTATAGATAGAGATTAGAAATTAACAAAGCAGTTGTCACATTACGGGATTATACAACAGGCCTCCTAATAGAGAGATTGCTGGAGGAGAGGATATATAGGTAAATCACAGAGGCATAAAAGGAATACAGCTCCAGTAGTTAGGGATTTTAATTTCTCCAATATTAACTGGTAATAACTTAGTGCGAAAGGTTTAGAGAAATTAGATTTTTTTAAATGCATCCAGGAGAGCTTTTTGAGACTATTAGAGAAGGAACGGTACGGACCTAATATTAAGGACTGAAGATGGGCAAGTAGTTGAAGTGTCTGTGGGTGGGCATTTTTTGGAACAGTGAACACTTACTGTACTATTTGTTATGTGCATTAACTTTAACAATTTTAAATTGTTCGTTCGACCATACTCCCAAAATCGGTTTGTGAATACTTTGCTGGTTGGCACACGCTCAGATGCTGAGCATCAAGCTACTGTTAACGCTTGCACTGAAGTACAAAAGGAGGGGCCTTATAGTCAATATCTGCATGATAAAAATCCTCTACAAACCTGCCCCAACTGCACCACATTGCCTTCTCCAAATAAAGGTTCACTAGCTTTCAAAGCTTATGAGGTTGGAGTGTTTAATAGCCTGTTGGCTGTAGGGAAGAAGCTGTTCCTGAACCTGGACGTTACAATTCTCAGGCTCCTGTACCTTCTTCCCGATGGCAGTGGTGAGATGAGTGTTTGGCCAGGATGGTGTGGGTCTTTGATGATGTTGGCTGCCTTTTTGAGGCGGCGACTACAATAAATCTCTTCGATGGTGGGGAGGTCAGAGCCGGTGATGGCCTGGGCAGTGTTTACAACTTTTTGCAGTCCTTTCCGCTCCTGGATGTTCAAGTTGCTGATCCAGGCCACGATGCAACCAGTCTTTACAGTGCACCTGTAGAAGTTCAAGCGAATCCTCTTTGACATGCTGAATCTCCGTAATATTCTCAGGAAGTAGAGGCATTGATGTGCTTTCTTTACGATTGCATCAGTATGCTGTGTCCAGGAAAGATCGTCAGAAATATGCACGCCCAGGAATTTGAAGTTTATGACTCTCTCCACCATCGTCCCATTGATGTAAACAGGATTGTGGATCCTCAACCTTCTTCTTCCAAAGTCGACAATCAGTTCTTTGGTTTTGCTGATATAGAGAGCCAGGTTGTTGTGCTGGCACCATATGGCCTTTGTGAGGTAGAACACGCAGGTATTACTGCACAGGTGCAGCTGACGGGCGCAGCAAGTGGAAAAGGGATTTATTAAAGCTTAAAATGTGAATAACTCTTAAAATACAACAATTTAAATGTTAAATATGAGATTTATTCAGTTCAGTTCTTGGTACGTTCTGCTGCTCACTGCGTCTCGATGTCTCTTTGCTGTTGATGAAAAAAAAGTCACACAATTTTAATATAGAACAGCAGCTAAGGTGAAGTCCAGAAACAATCTCCTCAGTAAGCTTGCTGGCTCAAAGTGGGGGGCAGCAGCCCCCACACTGCGCATTTCAGCACTAGCCCTTGCATTTTCTTCAGCCGAATATTGTGCCCCTGTTTGGTCCAGGTCATCCCACACACACCATGTGGATACCCAATTGAACTCAACAATGAGGATCATCACAGGAACAATCCGCTCAACACCACTCCCCTGGCTCCCTGTCCTATCCAACATAGCCCCTCCACACATCCGGCGAGTAGTCCTCACTCAAAGGATGCTCCAAAAGACCAAAAACTCCCCTCATCTGCCAATTCACATGGACATCTTCAACCCACCCACTGCTCGACTTCCATCTAGACGACCAATTTGGAAGAACCCACCACCAGCTGATTTCACCATCCAATCAGCTTGGAAAAGGGAATGGGAGTCCAAGGACGTCCCAAATAAACATCTGGTGTCAGACCCCACCCTACCGGTCCCTGGCACCAATCTCCCAAGGAAGCAGTGGACGACGCTGAATAGATTCAGGACTGGACATGGCCCCTGCTTGGCCAGCCTTCACAAATGGGGCAGCAGTCCAACCCCATGGTGTGCTTGTGGAGAGCAGCAAACAATGCAACACATCATTGAAGCATGCCCTCAACAAAGACTCAAAGGAGGACTTGTCACCCTTCATACAGCAGATCAAGAGGCAACTGCTTGACTAAAGGACTTTGCATTCGCTAAATAAAATATAGACATTATTGAGTGGTCAAACTTTAACGAAGAAAATCTGAGAATTTACCTCAGAAGTCATCGTTCAACCAAGCACGCGTTTAAAGACAACATTCTTGGTTGATGTTCCATCCTTCAGGAAAACTTTGACATTTTCCTTCACCTTTCCTCAGCCACATATAGTTGTCCATGCTGAAATACCGGTTTCTCGAGGTATATCAACAATTTCTCCATTATTTGTCCTTGTGCTTTATGGATCGTCATAGCAAAACTTGACGAAATGGGGCATTGGCTCAGCTGAAGGGGGATGTCTTTGCCTTCTGTCAAATTGAGCATTATCCTAAGAATGAGAACAATGTCATCTTTGAAGGCTCCCATGTTGATTCTTACAACGATCAGAGATCTCTTTTTCAACTCCAATTTGTGTGGTGGTAATCCAGAGATGTCAGGATTGTCAAATGCGGGAAAGATGAAATCAATAAAATGCTCCAATATTTTTGCTGATAGAACCATGTCTTCTGGCATTTCAATTTCATCGTCTTCATTCTTTAAAATCTCGTCTTTCAAGAAAAATTGAGATTAGTCGCCTTTTCCCTCTCTCAATTGCATATTCGTCTGCAATTGAAACTTGGTGAAAAGTGTCCAGAAGTAGGATTTC
Source organism: Amblyraja radiata (assembly GCF_010909765.2). NCBI lineage: Eukaryota > Metazoa > Chordata > Chondrichthyes > Rajiformes > Rajidae > Amblyraja > Amblyraja radiata. The sequence continues at coordinate 74,158,602 of NC_045960.1, read as the reverse complement.
TTGATGCAGGAATTTTCAACATCAGCATCATTTCCCCTTTTCACTACAGGAAGGAGTTGTCAAAAATCGCCACAACAAATGGTAAGAATGCTGCCAAAAGGCTTAGTGTTGGTGCATACATCTTGAAGAGTTCTGTCCACTGGTTCAAAGCTCTCCCTCCTAATCATTGGGCATTCTTCCAAACAATGAGTTTCACTTGCCTCATCAAACGTGCAGGGTGAGAGTTCTTCTCAATGTTGCCGAATGTATCCTCGGTCACTTGGATGGGTATCTTGAATCGAGAATGTGCAGTTCTTCAACCAGGCATTAATTTAGCTGCTATCCCAGAGGATGCTACAGCAATAGCCACATCACCCTGACCTCTAACTTTGGAGAGGATCAAATTGGTGATAAATGTTTTTCCCGTTCCTCCAGCTTCAAGCGGGGGCTATCGGGGGTAGTGTCCTGCAGCCGTGGGAGGGGGACGGCTTCAGGCGGGGGATGTCAGGGGCCGGTGGGGGAGAGGGGCGGGGGAGCGCTGCTCTGGCCTACTGCTGCTCTGGACTACCCCTGCCCTGGCCTAACGCTGCCTACCCCTGCCATGGCCTGGCGCTGTCGTGGCTTATCACTGTCGTGGCCTATTGCTGTCGTGGCCTACTGCTGCCATGACCTGTCACTTAAGGCGGGGACTGGTGGGAAGCATCCTGCAACTGGGGATGGGAACGGCTTCAGGCGGGGGCTGGTGGGGCATGGGGGAGCGTCCTGCAGCTGGGTACGAGACGGCTTCAGGCAGGGGCCGGTGGGGAGGAGAAGCGTCCTGCAGCTGGGAATGGCTTCAGATGAGGATCGGCGGGAGCATCTTGCAGCCGGGGGAGGGGGATGGCTTCAGGCAGAGGCCGGCGGGAGCGTCCTGTAGCCGGGGACAGCTTCAGGCAGGGGCTGGAGGAAGAGGGGTGTGGGGGGATGGTGGGGGTGTGTGGGGGGAGGGGGGGGGAAGGGTGTGTGGGGGTGTGTGTTGGGAGGGGGGGGGAGGGTGTGTGTGGGGGGGAGCGTGTGTGTGTGTGGGGAAGTGTGTGTGGGCGGAGGGGATGGGGTGTATGGGGAGGGAAGGAGGGGTGTGTGAGGGAGGGGAGGAGAGGTGTGGGGGGGAAGGGGAGGAGGGGTGTGGGGGTGCGTGCAGGGGGGCTGTGGAGACTGGGTGGGGGGTGTCGGGCGGGAGGGTGTGTGTGGGTCCGGGATGGGGTAGTGTGGGGGGGTGTTGGGGGGGAGGGGGGTGTGGGGGTAGGGGTAGGGGTGTGTAGGGGGAGGGGTGTGTGTGGGGGGGAGGGGGGTGTGGGGGGGTGCGGGGGAGGGGGGTTTGTGGGGGGGAGGGGGATGTGTGGGAGGGGATGTGGGGGGTGTGTGCGGGCTGGAGGGCACGTCGTGGCTGGGAGGTGCGTGAGAGGGGTGCATGGCGAGGGTGTGTGAGGGGTGCCTGTGGGAGGTGCATGAGGGGGGTGCGCGGGGGTGCCTGTAAGGGGTCCGTGGGGGAGATGGATGGGAGGGGGTGTGTGGGGAGAGTGGGGTGTGTGGGAGAAGGGGTATGGTGTGGGGGAGGAGGGGTGTGGGAGGTAGGGGAGGAGGGGTGTGGGGGGGACGGGGGTACGGGTGTGTGCTCCCGGCCGAACTCACTCTGCGGCTCCCGGCTGCACTCAATCCATGACTCCCGGCCGCACACACTCGACGGCTCCCGGCCGCATTCACTCCACAGCTTTGTGGCTCAGCACGGCTCACGGAATCAGCCCGGCCTCCAGGGCTTTATTCTCCTTGCCCTGGTGATTGACAGTGGGTGCCGGAAGGGGCGTTGCCGTCCAGGCGATTGACAGGCAATAAGACAAATCTGCTGATCATATGATTTATAAACCTTCATAATCTATGTAATATTCCACCGATCGGAACAAAACTTGATGCGCTTGGAGCACAGGAGAACGGTGAGTAATGTGGCGAAAAATCATAGCGCTATTGGGTACCGTTTTTGCGCCAATTTAAAAACAACGCAAACTGGAAGAGGACAAGAAGGGAGTTTTAGTTAAGTATAGATAGATAACAAGGTCCTGCAAAACATGAAAAAGTCAAACATGATTGGAGCAACGGCTCAGAAATGGTGGATGTAGACAATGAAACCCATCATTGTCTTCGAGTGAAGAATAAGAGCACTACCTGGCACTTTCCTTATGGTTATTGGACACCAATAATCCCTGGACTCCTTTATGCACATTCGATTTTAACCATCTACAGCAGCAACTCAAGGAACTGGAAAAGTATTGTGGCAAAAATCTTCCAAATTCAATGGAAAGATGAGAATAAGATTAAGATCCGCTCCTTGACCAACATCCCTAATGCCAAGAAACTAATCCCAGCTGTGCTGGGAGTGGATTACCTGGTGGACAAATGAAAAGATCCAAGAATGTGCTAGATGCTTCAGTGAAGAAGTGCAACATCTCACTGACTCGTGTGAATCTCTGACACATGACTGTTCAAAGTGGAGTTAAAGTATCGGAAACAGTTTCGTGAAACTCCAGGTCACTTATGGGACCCAACAGCAAGAGTACATTTACTCCACAAACAACATACCAGCCTGCCTCACCAGCCATCTTCCATTCCACCTGTGGAGGAATTTCTCACATTAGTCACGTCAGAACTCACAAAACTAAAATGGAACTAAGTTACCTTCGGTCACTAGGACCTGCCTGAGAAGAGGAATGAAAAATGAAGACAAAATGAATGGAATATATTCTATAAAGGACAAAGAATAATTAAGCCTCAAACAGTACACAAATAAATGCCTCTGGTTCAAATGACAAAATGAATCCATTGAATGAGAATAATAATAAAATGAAATAAAGGTCCTCGCAATAGTGCAGTAAATTTGTTTCACAAATTACCTAGATCCATTTACAAAACAAATTATTAGCAACACACAAACAAGAATACCATTAAGGGTTGTTGGTTCTGTTCTTGTGCTGCTGATAGATTAATGTTTTCATTGTGAAAAACATTCAGATGCAATATACTGCAAGGAGCTCTCTGAACTCTGAGCTGTTATAAAATTGATTTACAGAAGAAATTATGAATTTGATTTACCTCAGCATATTTTGTTCAATAGAGAGATCAGATAAAAATGGCTTTCATTGATTTTTCAGTAAAGAACATTATAAAGATATATACAGCAAACCCCCTATAATCCGGCACCTTTGAGACTTTGGTAGTGCCAAACTAGACGATTGTTTTGACTATTAATACTGCTATTAATACCCAACCATATTTTTATTATTGCAAAAAGAACTGCAGATGCTGGAAGCCCAAAATAAATACCGAAATTGCTGGAAATACTCAATAGGTTAAGATTCTTCTGTGGGAAGCGAAACAGACAGTTTTGAGAAAGATTATTTTAATTTCACTTGTTTTTAAATGTTACACAGAGGTATAATAAATATTCCAGTGAACTCAGTGAGTTTTAAAGGGAGTGAGAAATATAAAACACTCCAGACACTGCTCAAGCTGCAAATTCCCCCATAGTTCGTACCCCTGTTGTAACTTGTAACCTTAATCTCAGCTCGGGTTCCAAATCTGACCACAGTTCAAACCATATGCTGGAACACTGGTTCTGATTGCACTCCCCACTTGCACAATAGAATAATTCAGATGCTGCTCTATCAGGATTTTCAAACAATTGGAGTTTTACCCAGTTATAGTTGGGGCTATTGTAGGAAAAAAAAACATATTTGAGTCTAAGAGCAGGTGTATCTGCTAAAATGTGATAGTTGTGTTGCAAAGAAACTTAACGTTATAGAAAATCATGTTGTAAAAACAATTATATTAATGGTTACTATTTCAGATTCAAAATAAGTTTTTTCCCCTGCAAGATTTTCAAAAGTTAAGGTTTTTTCATGTTATCCTTTTTTAATGCAACCTAAAAATGCTGGTTTGTATATTACAATGATAGAGTATCATGGTGTAAGTGTCAATATAAGTGAATTTGTCCATTTCAGAGGCCAATTGTGATAGAACGGTGGTGATGATTGTGTATGATTCCTGTGGAATGGGGCTGTTCCCAAACCATGCAGTGATGCTTACAAAAAAAATGCTTTCTTCACGGCATCTGTAGAAGTTGGTGAGGGTTATTGGGGACATGCCGAATTTCCTAAGCTGTCTAAGGACATAGGTGTGTCGGTGTGCTTTCTTGGACATTGCTTCGATGTGGCTGGTCCAGCACAAATTGCTGGTGATATTAATTCCTAAGAACTTGAGGCTTTCAACCATCTCTACTTCAGTGCCATCAATGTATGCTGGGGTGTGTGTACTGCTTCACTTCCTGAAGTCAATCACAATCTCCTTTGTCTTGCTGACATTGAAGGAGAGGTTGGTGTATTGGCACCAGGTTATGAAGTTCTCAGTCTCCTTCCAGTATTCCATCTTATCATTATTGAAATCTGGCTCACTGTGGTGGTGGCGTCTGAGAACTTGTAACTTGATTTGGATTAGTATTTGGCTGCACAGTCATGAGTGTATAGTAGGGGGCTGCAAACACATCCTTACGGGGATTCAGTGTTGTGGACTGTTGTAGAGGATGATTTGTCACCTATCTGCACTGATTGAGGTCTGGTAGTGAGGAAGTTGAGGATCCAGTTGCCGAGGGGAGTGCTGACTCCAGGTTTCACGAGTTTGGAGGTGAGCTTGTTTGGGATAATGGCATTGAAAGCAGAGCTGTAGTCTATGAATAGGATTCTGACATGGTGTCCTTCTTATCCAGGTGTTCCAAGGATGAATGTAGGGTCAGGGAGATGGCATCAACCATGGATCTGTGTATTGGTGGACGAACTGCAGTGGATTAAAGTTGCTTGGTAGGTTGGAGTTAATGTGTGCAGTAACCAGCCTCTGGAAGCAAATGTGTGCCATAACCAGCCTCATGAAGTAATAATGTTTTGATTGTTTGCACTGTTATTTCTTACTCTTGCAGAATTTAAAGTGTAATTTAAGTATAATTTATATGTTCATGTGTGTATGAAATAATTTGATTGTTCTGTTTTGAGACATATGAGAATTAAACAATCTTGACTTGTCTGAGTCTATATGCCTGTAATACTGCTGCAAGCAAAATTTTCATCGTACCTGTACCTAACCATTTTTGAGCACATGATGACTTGACCTTCAACTTGATTTGAGGGTGATAAAATTAAAAGACTGGAAGAATATGGTATTGCAAATTACATTTTGTTAAAGAAAAAATATCTGGATCTGAACGACAGAGAAAAGATAGCGAAACAGTTTGACCAAATCTTTCTAGCGTAGTGTTTTTTATGCCCATTGTCAGATGTTGCTGCACATCCCGCAACAGTGAAGTCATCAAGTAGCCAAGCAGTCGATCACATTGGAAATTTTTTCCAGATAGCAAACCAGGAAGTACAAAGCTATAAGTTCCAAAAACATTTTTGTAGAGAATGAATAAAACATTAGGACCATGTAGCATTCAGACATCAATATATCATGAATGAACGCTAAGAAAATCAACAATTTAGCTGCGAAATTAGATAATTTCCACCCATATTTTAGATATTAATTGCACAATAATTGATTTTACTCTGTAGATCGGACTAAATATAATTTCTGTGTGTATCAGCCTTTTGATTTGTACACTTGAGTGCAACATGTTGTGATCTCTGCCTCACAGATCATTTTTTAACTTCAAGGTGGCTCTCAATATGGACTTAAAAACCAGAGTTTGTAATTGATAGATCTAGGTGCTTCATATGAAAAGAGAATCTCATGAAGAATGTTTATGTTGAGGGAAAACAAATGGCATTTTTTTTTAAACTCCATGTAAGATACCTCGAGTTTGAATGCAAAAATTGAAATTTGGCTCTGCAACATTTTCTCTCCCAGCTCCCCTTCTGTGCATATCTTTCATTCATTGATCCATATCTCTCTACATCATCGTCTATATCTCTAATTTCCCTTTCCCATGATTTTCAGTCTGAAGAAGGGTCTCGACCCGAAATGTCACCCAGTCCTTCTCTCCAGAGATGCTGCCTGTCCCACTGAGTTCCTCCAGCTTTTTGTGTCTATCTTTGGTTTAAAAATAGCCTTCACTTTCATCAATGGTACCTCCGATAAGAAAGTGGGTAGACCTACATGCATTTAAATTTGGACGCAAACTTTGGCTTTCAACAAAAAACCTAAAAATATGAAACTGATAAAACTGGACTTGGCAAACAATGCAACAGTTGTTATATAATTACTAACGAACCGTACATTACATTAAAAGTATCGTATACATTTGCATATGGTCTCCATCATAGTCTGGTTTGGCTCAGCCACCAAGCACGACATCCGGAGGCTGCAGCGAATCGTCCGATCAGCTGAGAAGGTTATTGGCTGCAACCTTCCCTCCATTGACGAACTGTACACTGCAAGGGCCAGGAAGCGAGCAGGTAAGATCATCTCTGACCCCTCTCACCCTGGCCACAACTCAAAGCTGTCAAAACAGTCAAAGCTGCCACAGCCAGACATAAAAACAACTTTTTTCCACAAATAGTAGCTCTACTCAATAACCAAAAATCTGTAGCCTCCTTTTGCTCTGGTATTTTATTTAATTCACATGTTTAATCAATAATGTTTTATTATTAATGTTTAATGTTTTATATGTCATTCCTAACTGTATGTCATGTTGTTACTTGCGGGCGGAGCACCAAGGCAAATTCCTTGTATGTGAATACTTGGCCAATAAACTTATTCATAAACTTATTCATAAACATATTTGTTGTTTATTCCAAAAGTAACACGATCAGTTTATCACTGGCAACATGACATACTTTAGACTTATTCTTTGTTACCATGTGGCACCAGAATCATTAGAGGAGGTTTTTTAAATCATTGTTCGCGAATGCAAGTAAAATGGGAGAAAAAATTATGGCCTTCTTAAGCTGACTAAGTCCAAGTGCTATACCCTAATTGTTAAAAGCATTATGTCCTGCCTTGCAGTGATAATCAAGTCAAGTCAAGTTTATTTGTCACATACGCATACGAGATGTGCAGTGAAATAAAAAGTGGCAATGCTTGCGGATTATGCAAAAAAAAAACCTACAAAACAGAATAGAACAGAATCAGTAATTACATATTTGTGAGAAGAAAAAAAACGCAATTTTAAAAAGACAAAACACAACAGTAAATTGGTACAGTAAGTTAGCCCCTGGTGAGATAAGTGTTTACAGTCCTAATGGCCTCTGGGAAGAAACTCCTTCTCATTCTCTCTGTGTTCACAGCATGATAGCGGAGGCATTTGCCTGACCGTAGCAGCCGGAACAGGCTGTTGCTGGGGTGGAAGGGGTCCCCCATAATTTTGCTGGCTCTGATGTATAATTCCTGCAGAGGGGCGAGTGTAGTTCCATAGTGCATTCGGCCGAACGCACTACCCTCTGCAGAGCCTTCCTGTCCTGGGCAGAGCAGTTCCCAAACCAGATTGTGATGTTTCCGGACAAGATGCTTTCTACAGCTGCTGAGTAGAAGCACTGGAGGATCTTCAGAGAGACTCTGAATTTCCTCAGCTGCCTGAGGTGGTAAAGGTGCTGCCTTGCCTTACTCACCAGTGCGGCAGCGTGTGATGTCCATGTCAGATCCTCTGAGGTGTGGACTCCCAGGTATTTAAAGCAGCTCACCCTATCCACAGGATCCCCATTTATCTTCATATAACCATATAACAATTACAGCACAGAAACAGGCCATCTCGGCCTTTCATGTCCGTGCCGAACACTTATTTTCCCCTAGTCCCATCTACCTGCACTCAGACCATAACCCTCCATATACCTATCCAATTTATTTTTAAATGATAAAATCGAACCTGCCTCTACCACTTCCACTGGAAGCTCATTCCACACAGCTACCACTCTCTGAGTAAAGAAGTTCCCCCTCGGATTACCCCTAAACTTCTGTCCCTTAATTCTCAAGTCATGTCCTCTTGTTTGAATCTTCCCTACTCTCAATGGGAAAAGCTTATCCACGTCAACTCTGTCTATCCCTCTCATCATTTTAAAGACCTCTATCAAGTCCCCCCTTAACCTTCAGTGGCGTGTATGTCCTCGGATGTTGTGCCCTCCTAAAGTCCACGATCAGCTCCTTAGTTTTTTTGACATTCAAGAGGAGGCTGTTGTCCTGACACCAGTGCCAGATCAGCCACCTCTTCCCGGTAGGCCTTCTCATAATTTTCGGTGATCAGGCCCACCACCACAGTGTCATCAGCAAATTTGATTATAGAGTTGGAGCTGAACCCAGCCACACAGTCATGTGTGTACAGGGAGTACAGTAGGGCGCTGAGGACGCAACCCTGGGGGGATCCTGTGTTCAGGGTGAGGATCTTCGATGTATTTCCTCCCATCTTGACTACCTGGGGCTTGGCGGTGAGGAAGTCCAGGACCCAGGCACACGGGGGGGGGGGGGTTTTAAGCCCCAATTCCAGCAGCTTCTCAGCAAGTCTGGTGGGGACTATCGTGTTGAAGGTTGAACTGAAGTCAATGAACAGCATCCTCACATAGCCTGTCAAGGTGAGAGAGTGGTGTGCAGAACCTGGGAGACCGCATCGTCCGTGGATCTGTTTGGACGGTATGCGAACTGTAGCGGGTCCATGTTGCGAGGGATGTGGTTCTTGACCAGCCTATCAAAGCATTTCATGACCACCAAGGCAAGAGCGGAACTCGCTATCAAAACACGGAGGGGACGGGGGACACAATTTTTTGGCGGCCGCGCGCGCATGCGCACACTCACACACGCGCGCGCGCGAGGCTTCGGAGGCTCAATCCAGCGCTAAATGCAGCTCAACTCTACCTGTCTCACCAGGTTAACCTACAAGCCCTGTCTGGACTGATGGGATACCAGCGCTGCTTCTCCGCGCTGGCCATATTTCCCGCAAGCCCAGGCAGGTTAACCTGGCGGGACAGACAGAGTTAGGCTGGGTTTAGCGCTGTTTCTCTGCGCTGGCTGTGGGCCTGGTGATACAGCTCGTGGCTGACTCCCGACCTCTCTGGTCACCCAGGGGTGGGGGGGGGGGGGCACTCGGGACATCGCCGGAGACACGGCCGGGATCGATCCTGCCTGCGGATGAGGCACAGGTCTGTGCCACGTCTCCCTCCTCCAATCGCTGCACTCTATCCTCAGTCCCCCCCCACCCCACCCCCCACCCCCCCACTCCTCCCTCCTCCAATCATCGGTGCCCTCGATCATCAGTCCCAGCTCCACTGGCTCGCGGAAAGCGGAGATTTTAAAATACGGATCACAAAAACTTGGGGGGGATGTCCCCCACCTCTCAAAACATGGGGGGGACATGTCCCCTCTGACCCCCCTGGGTTTTCCGCCCCTGCACCGAGGTGAGGGCCACCGGTCGAAAGTCATTCAAACAAGCTGGAGAGGCATTCTTTGGTACAGGTACAATGATGGATCTTTTGAAGCAGGCAGGGACCATGGACTTGGCCAGGGAGAGGTTGAATATTGTAGTGAGCACCGGAGCTAGCTGAGTAGCACAAGACTTAAGTACTCGCCCAGATATAACATCTGGGCCTGCAGCTTTCCTCATGTTCACACGTGTCAGATCCGTCCTCACGTCGCGCTCGGACAACGAGAGTGTGTATCCATCCCCAGCGGAGGACGTCCCTCCAGCCTTGTTAGCCAGCGCGCGGGCGGTGTTGTCGTTAGCCGGCACGCCTGGGGTGATGTTGCCCGTCACGAATCGTGCGTAGAAAGAGTTCAGGTCATCAGCTAGGGAGGTGCCGGCATTTCCAGTTGAGGGGGGGGGGGGGCTGCTCCGGTAGTTAGTTATAGTCCGTATCCCCTGCCAAAGGCGTCTGGTGTCCTGCTGCTCCATCTGTGACTCCATCTTATCCCTGTACCTCCTTTTTGCATCCTTCACAGCCCTTCGCAGTCGGTAGGACTCTGCCTTGTAGGCGTCCATATTTCCGGATGCCAGGCCGGAGTTGTAAGCAGTGGTGCGGGCATTCAAGGCAACACGAATGGACCTGTCCACCCAGGGTTTTTGATTAGGAAAGATGCTAACCCTTACCGTGGGGACGATGTTATCGGCTATTTTTGCAATTAAGTCCATGACCGCTTCCGTGAACTCACTGACGTTACTGGAACCTGCATGGAACATATTCCAGTCGACATCGCTCAGTGTATCTTGCAGCATGGCCTCTGACTGGTCGGACCACTGCTTTACGTCCCTCGTCACTGCCGCTTCCCGTACTATCCGCTGTTTATACTCCGGCAGCAGGAAAATGGCAGCGTGGTCAGATTTTACATAAGGAGGGAGTGAAACGGCCTTGTAGCCCTTCCGGAACGGCGTATAGCAGTGGTCCAATGTTCTTTCCCCCCTGGTGGCACATGTGATGTGTTGGTAGGTTAGGCATGGCCTTTTTGAGATTTGATTTATTAAAATCTCCAGCCACCACCATAGCCGCATCCGGGTTCTTGATTTGGCGACGACATAGCACATCGTGTAGGGCCGATAGTGCCATGTTGGTGTCCGCATGCAGTGGAATGTAGACAGCTGTGATGATCACTGAGCTGAACTCCCGGGGAAGGTAGAATGGACGGCATGAAATCATCAGGTGCTCCAGGTCCGGCGAGCAGGAACGAGAAAGCGTCTGAATATTTCCAGAGTTGCACCAGTTATTATTGGTCATGAAGCAGACTCCTCCACCCTTGGATTTCCCAGATTCTTCCGTTCTGTCAGCACGGTAAACAGTGAAGGACTCGGTTGGGCAGATTACCTGATCCGGCACCAGTGGGGTCAGCCATGTCTCGGTCAGGCAGAGGATGTTGCAGTCTCTTATGTCCTGCTGGAATCTAATCCTCGCCCTGAGGTCATTCAGCTTGTTCTCCAGGGACTGGACGTTCGCCAAAAGAATGCTGGGCAGTGGTGGACGGAAGGCTTGAGCTCTCAGCCTATTCCGAATTCCCCCCCGCTTACCCCGATGTTTTCTCCGGGTTTCCCTTGCAGCTGCGCTCCAATTGTTGTTGCCGCGGCGTGCTTTGTTGATCTCTGCTGGCCACGCTGGATCGGTGAGTACATTGTTTAAAAGGTCTCCGGTTACGCTAAAGTTTAGTTTTAAGAGAGTTTCCCTGTCATACGTTGTTAGTGCTAGAGAGTTAGTACTTAGAAATAAATTTTAAAAGAACATGCAAGTTAAAAATACGCACAGTTTCCGCGGAGCTACCACGACGGCGACTGGACCCGGCCGCACCATCTTGATAGTTAAAGCTTTCAAAAAATATCACAGTAATTTAAATGTTATATTCAACATTCCTCAAAAATAAATTGCTTGTTTAAGGATTGGTAAAATCTTTGTCAACAACAACAATCAACAATCAGTTTTATTCGTCACATTGCACATAAAGTGCAAGTGAAATGAATTTGCCAGCAGCGGTACAATGATAAAGAACACACAAAAACACACAAAAAAATTTAACACAAACATCCACCACAGCATTTATCACTGTGGTGGAAGGCACAACATTTGGCCAGTCCTCCTCCATTATCCCCCATAGCCGGGACCTCAACCCTCCGCAGCCACAACTCACCATCAAGTATAATCTTTGCATATTAATTTGGAAGACAAAATCATTATTGGATACTGAAAAAGGCAAAAATAAAGCTCATGCATAAAATTATCCTCTGGAATAGCAACTATAACTTTTTAATATTTAAAAAAATGATCATACGCGCGTCACATAGTTGCAAAACTCGTACAGATTATTATTTTACATGCCTCCCCTCTTCATCACACCATTTGCTTATTCTGCACTCGCAAGTACTCAAAATATATGAATAACATCCCATTGAATACACCTTTTGATTGCATCGATGGAAACTTTCCTAACTCTAAATCTTGGAAGGCTTCATTACGGTACGGATAGATTAAAGTACTCATCAGATTATCTTTAACTGCAGAAGATTTGCATATTATTTTGTCTCGCGCAGTATAACAGAAAGGTAGAAATATTTTTTGAACTGCAATACCTGCACTATACAGATTTGCACATTATCTGGACAGGTTGAGTGAGTGGGCAGATGCGTGGGCAGATGCAGTATAATATAGATATATGTGAAGTTATCCACTTTGGCGGCAAAAACAAGGGGGCAGATTATTGTCTCAATGGGGTTAGGTTAGGCAAGAGGGAGGTGCAGCGAGACCTGGGTGTCCTTGTACACCGGTCACTGAAAGTTGGCGTGCAGGTACAGCAGGCAGTGAAGAAAGCTAATGGAATGTTGGCCTTCATAACAAGAGGATTTCAGTATAGGAGTAAAGAGCTTCTGCAGTTGTATAGGGCTCTGGTAAGACCACATATGGAGTATTGTGTACAGTTTTGGTCTCCTAATTTGAGGAAGGACATCCTTGTGATTGAGGCAGTGCAGTGTAGGTTCACAAGATTGATCCCTGGGATGGCGAGACTGACATATGAGGAAAGATTGAAAAGACTAGGCTTGTATTCACCGGAGTTAAGAAGGATGAGGGGCTATCTTGTAGAAACATATAAAATTATAAAAGGACTGCACAAGCTAGATGCAGGATAAACGTTCCCAATGTTGGACGAGTCCAACATGTTAGAATAAAGGGGAGGCCATTTAAGACTGAGGTGAGGAAAAACTTTTTCACCCAGAGAGTTGTGAATTTGTGGAATTCCCTGCCACAGAGGGCAGTGGAGGCCAAATCACTGGATGGATTTAAGAGAGAGTTAGATAGAGCTCTAGGGGCTAGTGGAATCAAAGGATATGGGGAGAAGGCAGGCACGGGTTATTGATTGGGGACGATCAGCCATGATCACAATGAATGGCGGTGCTGGCTCGAAGGGCCGAATGGCCTCCTCCTGCACCTATTTTCTATGTTTCTATCTTCTATTATCCTCATTAGTCATTAATTTTGTTTTTTAAATCAACTGTTCTAACGCTTTTATTTTAAATTTAAAAAAAAAATCATATTACATTAAGAATACCATTATTTCTGTTTCATGGTCAATTCATTGGTGAATTGGCAAATGACATTCAAGAAATTAAATGAATGCATTACATTTTGGTAGAATAGTGAGAAATCATAGGACGGCAATTGTAAGGCGGCATGGTGGAGCAGCGGCAAAGTTGCTGCCTTACAGTGTCAGGGACCCGGATTCGTTCCTGACTATGGGTGCTTGTCTGTATGGAGTTTGTACGTTCTGCAAGTGACCTGCTTGGGTTTTCTCCGGGATCTCTAGTCACCTCCCACAACCCAAAGACGTACAGGTTAGTAGGTAAATTGGCTTTGGTAAAATTGGGTAAATTGTCCCTTGTGTGTAGGATGGTGTAAGTGTTCGGAGATCGCTGGTCGGCTCGGACTCGATGAGCCGAAGGGCCTGTTTCTGCACTGTATCTCTAAACTAAACTAAATTACTTGAAGCCGCAAACACAAACGGCATGTAGAAATAAAGCGATCCTTAGAAAGGTTAGCAAAGTAAGAGAAGAAAACACCAACCAAGCTCAAGACCAAGACAAACAAGATTGCAGATGCTGGAACCCTGATAGAACTGAGCGGGTCAAGCAGCTTCTGTGGAGGCAAAACATAGAAACATAGACAATAGGTAAAGGAGTAGGCCATTCGGCCCTTCGAGCCAGCACCGCCATTCAATATGGTTATGGCTGATCATCCAAAATCTGTACCCCGATCCAGCTTTCTCCCCATATCCCTTGATTCTGTTAGTCCTAAGAGCTATATCTAAAGATTTGACATTTTGGGTTGAGACTCTGCGTCATTACAGGGAGGGAAGAGGAAGAATTGCCAGAAGGGGAAGGGAGGTATGAGACGAGGAAAGAAGAGATGAACAAAAGGAGAATAAATTAAGTTTACTCGTAAATGTGTGAGAAAGGAGAGCATGGGGATGTCAGCTACTAAAATTAGGTTTAATATTCATACCATTGAACTATGTACACAGGATAAGAGATGTTGTTCCGACTTGTGTACTCCTCAAGGATGCATTCTCAGTCCCCGTCTTTACTCCTTGTCCACCCACGACTGTGCAGCCAAGTACAAATCCAATTCAATTTTTAAATTTGCAGACAACACCACCATTGTGGACCGGATATCAGATAATGATGAGACAGAGTACGGGAACGAGATTCAGATTGTCTTAGTGTTGAGACAACAGCCTTTCTCTCAATGTCAGCAAGACAATGGAGATAGCGATCAACTTCAGGAATTGAAGTGGTATACATGCCTCAGTTTGCATTGTCAGCACCGAAGTAGAGATGGTTGAAAACCTCAAATTCCTAGGAGTCATTGTCACCAACAACTTCTCCTGGACCACCCATATTGAACCAACGACTAAAAAAGGACACCAACACCTCTACTTCCTTATGCCCCTGTCCCACTTAGGAAACCTGAACGGAAACCTCTGGAGACTTTGCGCCCCACCCAAGGTTTCCGTGCGGTTCCCGGAGGTTGCAGGTGGTTGCTGGAGGTTGCAGGTAGTGGAAGCAGGTAGGGAGACTGACAAAAACCTCCGGGAACCGCAGGGAAACCTTGGGTGGGGCACAAAGTCTCCAGAGGTTTCCGTTCAAGTTTCCTAAGTGGGACAGGGGCATTAGAGAGCTTAGGAAGTTCAGCATGGCCCCTACAACTCACACCAACTTCTACAGATGCTCCATCAGCATTATATCAGGATGCATCACCTCTTAGTTTGGGAACAGCTCCACCCAAGATTGCAAGAAATTGCAGTGAATTATGGACGTAGCCCAGACCATTACACGGACCAACCTCCCTTCATTGACTCTATTTATACCTCACGTTGTCTCGGCAAGGCCAGCAGCAAAATCAAGGACGAGTCGCAACCTTGGCCACTCTATCTTCTCCTCTATCCCATCAGGCAAAAGGTATAGAAGTGTGAAAACGCACACGACCAGGTTCAGAGACAGTTTCTCCAAGCTGTCATCAGGCAACTGAATCATCCGACCACAACCAGAGAGCAGTGCTGAACTACTCTCTATCTCATTGGTGACCCTCGGTCTATCCCAGACTTTGCTAGCTTATCCATGCACTAAATGTTATTCCCTTATCATGTATCTATACACTGTAATGGATTGATAGAATCATGTATTGTCTTTCTGCTGCCTGGTTAGCATGCGACAAAAGCTTTTCACTGTACCCTTGACAATAAACTAAACTGAAACTGAGGTGACATGAAACCATAAGCTCAGGATGGCCATTGCAGAGCGCTGTTGCTCTGCAAAATGACCACTTAATTTGTGCTATGTTTCACCAATGCAAAGGAGATCATACTGTGAGCACCAAATGTAGAGGGCCATGTTCAAAGAGAAGGTGAATCACTACCTCACCTAAAACAACTGCTTAGTTACCTGGATGGTACTATGGGAGGAGGCAATGGGACAGGTGTAACATATCCTATGGTTGCAGGGGTAAGTTTTAGAAGACTAGGAAGGGTGTGTAGGTAACGACAGATGTGCAGATGAGGGAGTCACAAGGAGGATGCTCCCTGTGGAAAGCTGAAAAGGTGGATGGAAAATATGAAAGATAATGTGTCAATGCTGAGGCTGGTGGGGTGAAAGGTGGTGACTACGGGAACTCTATCATTATTCGGTCTGGGGAGGGGGTAGCCTGATCTATATATATATATACTAGACCAAGGGGGACCCGTTGGGTCCTGTCCCCTCAATGCGCAGTTGTGGGGGGAGGGGGGGGGGGGGGGGGGGGGGTTATGGTCACAATTATGGTTGGACCAAATATGGTCACAGAACTAGATGAGTAAACACAAGTGAATCGAGTGGAGCATAAACATTGGCATGGATTGGTTGAGCAGAACAGCTTGTTTCTGTGCTATGTGCTCCATGCAATTCTGAAAGATGCAGATTAGCAGTTGAATACTAGTACAGGTATCAGGACTATCATGATTTTATTCTATTATTCTGATTTGCTATTTTGAATTAATTTTAAACTTTGCCAAAAAAAATAAACTACGCTAAATGAAACAGGAAATTCACTTCAGGTTTTATTAAAGATGGATTTCAATAGATGCTCTAAAATGGCATCAAGAAATAAAAATGAACGTATTTCCTGGCATGCATGAAAATTTTCCAGGCTCTATAAACAATACTGGTAGGGAATGTTTGCCCTGAGTGTCTCAGAATTGTCAGACGGCTATATTCATTAGCTGGATGGCTTGATGAAATGACTCAATAAATTGAAAATACATACCGTAATAATAACATTTACATCCAAAAATCTATTATTTTTTAAAATCAGATTGGTTGAATATTGTTAAATTGATCCCCAGGTAGGTGCTCATGACTATATGCTGATTATATTTCCATAATGAGCAGCAATTGCCAATAATTGTAGTAACGGTTCTACTATAGTATCAAAACTGAAATATTCAAAATAAAAGCCAATTGATTTTTTCAAAATGTGGGTAACCAATTCAGTATAAATCAATTAATCTTTGTTATTTTGCACGAAGCTTTAATTAATAAAAAAATAGTAATTGTGTTCAAATTTTTCTTTACAATCTGTATCTAGAAAAAGTACCACAATTAGTAAAATATTGTAAAGCATAATTCCAGTGACTGCTCCTCCGTGAAGCAAGTTTTGGATAAATTCACATGCAAGATTATAATGTCTGCCCTATGACACTGACACGACAACTTATTCTGGGGAGCATACACAAATGTTTAAGCCCTATGATACAGCCATACAAAGTTTTGTTTAGCTATTGTCGACATAAATAAAGTAATCAAATGTTTACAATTAAAAGGCAGAGGACATGCTTCTGGAATGCATTCAACAACGTACTTTCATGTCATTAATACACATGGGATAGAATTCCACATCTAATTTACAAAAAGCATGAGAATGGTTTTCCATTTCTTCATTTGCACTTAACAACGCACAAATTAAATTACATGAGTTTAATGCTTTGAAGTAGGTGATTTCTTAGAATGTAATGTTGTTAATGGGCCATTAATTACATCAGCTTTCATGTTAACTGAGATCACACAGGCCTGAAATTTAAATAAATGAATGGTCTTGAACCTCTTTGACTTTCTTATGCATCACCTGCTGCAAATTCAGCAGAAACACTTATAAAATAATTTACTTTGCCAATGTTAGTTTTTCTCCAAAGGCTAGGTCACACTTTCAACAGTGAAACCCTGTGGGAATTCCAACCCATTTATAGTTCTCACATATCAGCAAGCGTCATCATAATAATCAGCATTTTTTTTCTGAAGCAAATGCAATCGAATAATTTGCTGACTGCATTACAAGGTCAAACCTATTAAGGCAAAGTCATTAAAAGGTTTGAATAGAGGCATTGCACACCTCATAAAAATAATATCCATTTGCAGTTGGTTCATGTTCTCAGGCATTTGAATAACATTTGCAAAATAGTTCCCATATTTAAAACACATTTGCATTTGTGTGACACCTAATCACAGCTATCATTTCCAAAGTAATCATTGATCCTCACATCTCAGTTCCATCCTGACCTCCCACAGAAAACAATATTACACTACAAGCTGTAGCTGCTATTCAAGATGCAGAACCTTGCTTTACCATCGTCTCATAAATAGCAGAACTCATCATTCCCAAAAGCAGTCTGTGTATGTTAAGGATATATCTGCACAGCCGATGGCAAAATCCATGAATGTTAAAATACGAATCTCATGTAATCTGAACTGGACATTTTATTTGCACATTCCCTCTTACATATTTCCCATTTTCTATTAAATGTAAAGAGAGCAAACAAGTGCAAAATATATGCCAGAAACAAATGATTAAGCAGTTTAATTTCACAGGCAGTGAAGATACAGAGCAATATTTCTAACCATTAATTCGACCATTTTTTTCATATTACTCAAGCATGATTTCAAACAAGTACTATTGTGCTCCAGAGTCTATCGTTCTATAATTTATCAACGGATATATTTCAACACCGTGCAAATCCACAGGAAAGCCAAGCCACAAAAGCAACTTCAGCTGTAATTCAAAACAACACAAACATTTTGTAGTTTTAAAGTTTATTCAGACAATGAGGAAGTGATCAAATGGGATCTCTGCTACAAGCAAAAGGGTAATAAACAGGTAGACTCTTAATAACTTATTGACATCAAATTAATGGCACTGAAGACCTTGATATGAGTCAACACACTTATGCCCCTGTCCCACATAGGAAACCTGAACGGAAACCTCTGGAGGCTTTGCGCCCCACACAATGTTTCCGTGCGGTTCTCGGAGGTTTTTGTCAGTCTCCCTACCTGCTTCCACTACTTGCAACCTCCGGCAACC
This sequence comes from Amblyraja radiata, assembly GCF_010909765.2. NCBI lineage: Eukaryota > Metazoa > Chordata > Chondrichthyes > Rajiformes > Rajidae > Amblyraja > Amblyraja radiata. The sequence goes on along the minus strand of NC_045960.1, from coordinate 74,140,273 downwards.
ACCTGCAACCTCCGGGAACCGCAAGGAAACCTTGGGTGGGGCACAAAGTCTCCAGAGGTTTCCGTTCAGGTTTCCTAAGTGGGACAGGGGCATTACTGTATTCTTGTCAGTACATTTCAGGTCAGTAACCTTCATCTGATGCAGAATGGACTTGGCCACAAACATGCAGACATACAAAGTTATTATGTAGAGATAATTAGATGCCCAAGATTTTTCAAGCTACCATGGATAGATTCATGTGAGGAGGGAATTATTGCTTTAGTGACTGTAGTGGCCATTTGGCTTAACTCAGTATGTTATAAATTATGGCAATTCGCCTTTAAATTTTTTCTGCCTGTATGTGGGTGGGATTTATTACGTAGTCGGAGCCGTGTTGCTGCTGTGATTTTTGCGCAGACACTAGTAGTTTTTAGTGTAATTGAAGAAGCATGGGGGGAAGGCACAGCTTTGACCATGCCGGAGTTCTGCCATGCATGAGTTTGACTACGAGTAAGATTAAAATGTTCTTAAACAAGAAGAAGTTTGGATGAATATTTCACTGTTTTTACTACGACAATAAAGAAACTCTTAATCAAGAGACGGTGTTTTGAAGATTTATATTTGGATGGCTTTGAATGTCTCGTGGTGAGCTCCCATGCGTAACGAAGCTATCACCTTACCCAATTGTCTTCAACATAATGGCTAGAAGAAAAAATTACTTTGAACGATATAATAATCTGCCACTACATCTAGTCAAAAGCTACCTTACGGACAGGAGGTAGAAGAATTGGTCCCAAAGAAGAGGGGCAGAAGATTGGGCTGGATCTCCGGAGAGAGATTATTGCCAGAAAAGAATTAGTTCCAGAAGAGGAACTGAAGACCGGTTCCTAGGAAGAGGAACTGAAGAAAATAGATCTTAGCCAGGGATTGGCTTCGAGATTTATGGACAGCCACATGACTTATCTAAGGGAGGAAAACTTCCAAAATTGTGAGTAGAACAGCTATTTAATTATGCTGTGAATTTAAAAGCTGGAACGCTTTAATTCGGAACAGCTTCTTAATAAGAGGCTGTGAAAGTAAAAATCGATGTCGTGTTTTTTAGAAGTTACAGAAGTTAATAAGAGTCTGGAAAATCCATGGAACAAGATAGAGCAGGTGAGGCAGAAGAGCCACAAGGTGGCAGAGAGAAGCCAAGAGATGAGATGAGATGAGAGATGTCAAGCTCAGCCAAGGACAAGCAGCTTACCTGGAAAGCTACCAGAACAAGGGAAACTTGATATGGGAACAAGTTAGCGAGTCAATTGAAGGCTGCAGAGAACTCATGTATTTTGAAGAAGCAAGTAAGGCCCGAGTTACCTACCTGAAAAAAACCCAGAAGGAGAGAAACCAGTTATGGAAACAGGTTAACAAATCAATTGAAAACCAGAAGAAACTAATGGAATCAAGATGAGAACCGTGAAGAAAGTACAATCTAATCTGGTTCAATAATCACCCTCTGCCATGAGGTTGGATTAAAGCCAAGAGTCACTGCTGGATTCATCAGCTGCCTCAGGAAGAATGCGTGAAAGATATATCCAGTGGTTCGAAGAAAAGGTGAAGTTATTTGATGATTCTATGGAAGATACCAAGAGATGGTTAGCTGAAGTTGAACAAAGGATCAGCGTGTGTTATAGAAGGAGATGCTCCTCAGCAAGGTGTCGAAATCGGACAACTTACTTATAGTGCAGTTGAAAGTGCGATGCAACAAGGTGCTGAAATCGGAAGAGGAGATTACACCACAAGATAGTATCTCGAATGTATCTACACGAAGATCAGACTATAAATCTGGTTCTATAGCCAATTCAGCAGTCAGGGGCCTCTGCTCAAATGGAAATTGAAGCTGATCTAGTCACTCTCTCAATAGAAGCGGATGCCTTGGGGAAGAAACATGAGATTGAGCGACAAGAAGAACAGCTGAAAGGAGAGATGAGGTGACAAGAAGAAGAGATGAGGCGACAAAAAGAACAGCTGGGACTAGCCACAAAGTTGGCGGTTGTCAAATCGAAGAAGGAGATAATGGAAAGTGAGGGTTCAAGATGCGGTTCTAAAGCATCTGATGGGATGAGCTCTTATTACAGAAAAGGAACTGCTCAAAAGGAAACAACAGCTAAAGGAAATCTGCAGCCAGAGGATATCTGGCCTCGTGACTCGGAACTAGCACGTAGCCAAAAGATGGCAAAACTTCAACTCAGCAACTGGGTGCTAGACCGAAGCAAATTACAATGGGGCGTCTGTCGAGACTTGGGACAAACCACCAACTCAGTACCTTTTACCAAGGCCTGATGCGCAGGCTTGAGCAAGCCAGTATGATTATCAGGGGCCTGTCTATCATTCGTTTGTGCCAAGCCAAGGATCTCAAGATGGATTCCTTGAATTGGCGAAGAATCAAGCTGAATTCAACAAGCTCATAGCTCACCGAAATCTCTCTTTCACCCTGCCACCAATTGAAATTCCTACATATGATGGTGATCCTTTGCGGTATGAAGCTTTCACAATGGCGTTTCACCAAGTAGTAGAAATGAAAATTACTGATGAAAAAGAGCGCTTACGATTTCTGGCATATTCCGCAAGCAGAAACGCTAAGGTACTTGTAGAAAGTTGTCTAAATAGGCCTGAAAGCCAAGGCTATCGAGAGACAAGGAGGTTACTTAAAGAACGTTATGCTAACGAACAGAGGATTGCTAACACATACATGAAGAAGGCCTATGCTTGGAAAGATATCGTCAGAAGACGTGGAGGCATTGTGAGTTTTCGATATTTTTTAGAGGTTTGTTGTAGCTCGATGAAAAATCCCAACCACATGGAGGAAATGAATCTTGTTACTAATACTAGAGTCATCATTCAAAAACTGCCCAGCAGACTTAGAGAAAAGTGGAGAGATAAAGCAGGCCGAATAATTGGATAAGAAGAACGAGTAGCCATGTTACCAGACCTGGTGGATTTCTTGGAAAGAAGTACGGTACATGTTAGATCCACACCACGGGAGTATTGAAGATCATAAACCAATTGCAACTGTCAAAGGTTCTACCTTTACCAAAACTAAAGGAAGATCAGGACCTAGGAGGCAGTTTTGCTACCGCTATAATACATGTGGAAACGACAGGTGGAATGAAAGGAGATGTATCTACTATCAAGCAAAAGGATTTTGTTTGTATGTGATGAAGTTGGTCACACCATAAGGTGGTGTCGAAGATTCAAGAAGAAGGAATATAAAGAAAGGTGGATTTCTTAAAAGAGAATGGAATCTGGTTTGGATACTTGAAAAAAGGACACATGGTTAAAAACTGTAAGAGTCCTATAATTTGTGATAAGTGCAAGCAAACTCATCCTTAAGCAGTTCACACTGTAAAGAAGAAGCCGGGCCAAATAGAAGAGAAGGGGAATCCAGCTACTAATGATGCTGTCACCTCACCTCAGATAACTGCTTGTATTAGGGCCGGGGTAGAAGCCTGTATCTTCTCGATCTTACCAGTTTAGGTAAGGAATAGCAAGACGAATACAGTGTGGTAAACATATGCATTTTTGGATCACGGAAGTTCGGCCGCCCTTTAGCACAGAGAGCCTGATGAGAAGGCAGGACATCACAGGAGAAGAGATTAAGATTCGATTGCGTCCCATTAATGAACATAAGGAGTGCATTAGTCATTACATTACAAGTATGGAGATAGCCAGTCTGGGTGAACATAATTTTATACCAATATCTGAAATGTTTACACATGAGTCCATGCCTGTTGGTCATCAAAATATACCCAGACATGAGGACTTGAGACAATGGCCTTACTTGAAGGATGTCAAAATATCTAAAATGAATTCTGGTATTGACCTACTTATCGGAACAAATGCTTTGAAGGCATTGGAACCTATACAGATTGTGAGGAGCCAAGGTGATGGACCGTTTGCTGTGAAAACCCTACCAGGATGGGTTATCTATGGCTCCTTGGAACAACGAAAGCAGGAACCAGAAGAACTACCCTGCCGCTGCTGTTAATCAAATATCTACTGTTAAATTAGAAAAGCTATTGATCAAGCAATACAATCATGACTTCAATGAAAATACCAGTAAGGAATCTGAAGAAATGTCCAGGGAAAAGTTATAGTTCTTGGATATTATGAACTACTCAGTAAAGATGATAGACGGGCACTATTGTCTGGACTTAAAGGAGAAGGGACTTTCAAACAACAAAGTGTTAGTCTGCCGAATAATCGTCGTATGGCAGAGCAACGCACCCAGAATTTGAAATGCAAGTTTGGCAAAAATACAAAATTTGATGAGAAATATATGTCCTTCCTAAAGGATATGATTGACAATGATTATGCCGAAATGGTACCAACAAACCAACTGAATCAAAGTGATGGAGAGCTTTGGTACATTCCGCACCATGGGGTGTATCACGCGTAGAAAGGGACCTTGAGGGTGGTCTTTGACTGTGCTGCAGTCTTCAAAGGAACATCACTTAACTGTCAACTACTGCAAGGTCCAGACCTTACCAACTCACTCATTGGGGTTCTCATTAAATTCAGACAAGAACCAATTGCTTTGATGGCTGAATTAGAGCGATGTTTCATCAAGTCAAAGTATCAGAAAAACACATTGACTACTTGCGTTTCTTATGGTGGCCTGATGGGGATGCACAACAAGATCTTGTTGAATACCGTATGAAGGTACATCTCTTTGGAGCAGTGTCATCACCAAGTTGTGCGAACTTTGCATTAAAGAAGACCGCAGAGGACAATAAAGTTCACTTTCCAGAAGATGTTATATCCACTTTGAAGAATAATTTCTATGTGGATGATTGCTTCAAATCCATGTCTACTGAGCAGGAAGCAATTCAAATGGTAAAACATCTGACTTCCCTCTGCAATAAAGGAGGATTCACGCTTTCCAGGTGGATCAGCAACAGTCGTGTTGTAATGGAAAGCATTCCACCAGATGATAGAGCCGAAGAGACCAGGGAGTTGGATTTGGACAAAGACAATTTACCAATGGAAAGAGCACTGGGACTGCAATCGTGCATTGAAACAGATGTGTTCAAGTTCAGAATCTCAATTCAAGAGCGACCATGTACTAAAAGGGGTATCCTATCCGTGATTAGTTTAGTTTACGACCCTTTGGGATTTCTTGCACCATTTACACTGCCAGCCAAGTTGATTTTGCAGGATCTTTCCGAGGAAAAACTTGGATGGGATGGGAGAATAACACAAACTTCCTCTCACTGAAGGACAGAATGGTTAGCAGATCTCAACAAGATCTCAGAATTCAAGGTGGACTGGTGCATGAAGCCTACAAACTTTGGTAAGATCAGAGGTGCATAGCTGCATCATTTCTCAGATGGCAGTGAAAGTGGCTATGGTACCGTTTCAAATCTAAGACTGGAAAATGATAACAAAGAAGTACATGTCGCATTCTTAAAGGGCTGTCTCACGGGAGGAGCTGACCTACGAGGTACCCCGAGTGAAAGACTCGTGGTTGTGTACGAGATTCCAAGTGTATGATCAAGAGTTTAACCGAGTTCCCACGGGTATGACAAGTTTGCCGTTTACTTGTCATTTCTGCGATGTTCCAAGTTCGTCTCCCGAGTTACTCTTGAGCCAATCCTGATTGAAGGTTTGTTTTAATAAACAACAGTGTTATGTTTTAATAAGCAACAGTGTTAAAGAAGGTACACAAAATTGCTGGGGAAACTCAGCGGGTGCAGCAGCATCTATGGAGCGAAGGAAATAGGCGACGTTTCGGGCCGAAACCCTTCTTCAGACCTTCTTCAGTTAAAGAAGACCTCTCCATCCTATGGCTTTGTTTTAGACAGAATTCAGCGCGGCCGCATCTGTTGATGTGACCTACAAAGGGAAAATGCGCACCATCCAGTGCCAGAGCAGTTATACTTATGATTTGTTTGAAACACACAGGTTTGATATGTTTTAATTGAATTTACTGCCATGTCTACACACTGCGGGGAGACGGGAGATGAAATCTTTGAATGTGGACGGATGTGCACATCAGATTGTTGTGAGACGGAGCTCAGGGTTCGCCTCCTGAGCTGCTTTGGTGCCCAGGCATGAGTTGAGGTGGAGAGAGGTTGGGGGGGGAGGGGCGTCATTAATCTGTCTGGGGTGACATGGCTCTTGGGTTAGGCTGGGATCATTCTCTGCGGGATGATCTTAGTGCGGGAGCAAGTGTAGGATAGGTGTACTGACTGTGTGGGCAGACACTTTGGAAGTGATTGCCCACCAGTCTCAAAAGCCGCTGTGTCTCCCTGTCCCTGGGATAGCAGGGGGGCGATCAAACAGCACAATACCCCCCTCCCACTCCACGCCAACACGACGGGCAACGATCCCAAGGCTTTAGCGTCAGGAACAGCGGGCAGGCGACAATCACCTGCCATAACGCGAGAGAGATCATGCACTGTTGTAGGTCTCCTTTGCACATCGGTGTTTCTGTCTTTCTCCACTCATTGTTGGCCCTGTCTGTCGCCACCCCCACCCCCACCCCTCTGCTTCCTGGCCATGTGTGTGACCCCTTCCCTCCCCTCTCCAGCTCCCCGCCCATTGCACCGGGCGCGGGGGCTTTGCACTGTTTTCACGTCGGCGATGCCAGCAGGTCAGTGCCAGTCGCCCCGGGGCAGTCGCTCCCTTCAGTTTCCCAGGGGGTCGGCACGGGACTAGAGTTGGGAGGGAAGTTCCAACGTTACAGCTACGTTAATCGTACGTTATTACCACAAGTTTTAACTCGGGTACCTCTTGTGTCAACTCGCAACGTGAGACAGCCCTTTAAATGGGAAAGGCCAGAGTGGCACCATTGAAACAAATGACAATTCCCTGAATGGAACTTACTGCCACAGTCTTAGCTGTTAAAGTTGTCATATTGCTGTAAAAAGAACTACAACTGGAAGAATCTATCTTTTGGACCGATAGTACTACGGTGCTTAAATACTTCAACAATGAGAACAACTGTTTTTTGACATTTTTAGCAAACAGAATCTCTTTTGTATTGGGAGCTACAAATGTTTCACAAAGGAAATATGTTAAACCAAAAGAAAATCCTGCGGATGAAGCTTCTAGAGGACTGACAGCAGACCGCTTCTTAAGCAATAAGAGATGGATCAATGGACAAGAATTTTGCTGTAAGCCGGACAGAGAATGGCCAAAACTTGAGCTGGGATTTGAAATCTCTGAAAATAATCTTTGAAATTAAACACAGTGAAAGTTTTTGCTAAAAATCCTATTATTCTCTCGAAGGACTTTCACACTTCAATATTATTGTTACAACATATCCATGAATTGATCGGAAATGGAGGAAGAAGTTTCATGCTGTCAAAACTTTGGGCTTTTGTGTTTTGGACTATATACTGGGTATCATGCCAGACGGTAAGAGTTTGGTACACACGGTACGACGGTACACGCTAAGAACACTGTTTTAATACGAGCAATAACCAGGTTATGCTTGCTTCTAGAAGGCGAAGGTGAAGATGGAAGAATCACTGAAGAAGTCTGAATGCGGATATATAATGCATGCTATTTTTGTTTTTCATATATGTTAAGCCTTTATAGCTTCTTTTTTGATGTCTATTAGTAATTGCCTCGTTATATACTCAGAACAATTAGGGGCCGGTATGTAGTGGCCATTTGTCTTAACTCAGTATGTTACAAATTATGGCTATTTGCCTTTAAATAATGTCTGCCTGTAATTATGTCGGTGGGATTTATTACATAGTCTGAGCCGTGTTGCTGCTGGGATTCTTGCGCAGACGCTAGTAGTTTTTAGTGTAGTTGAAGAAGCATGGGGGGGGGGGGGGGGGGGGAAGGCACAGCTTTCGACCATGCCGGAGTTCTACCATGCACGAGTTTGACTACGAGTAAGATTAAAATGTACTTAAACAAGAAGAAGTATGTAAAGCAGCACAACACTCTTGGAGTCAAAAGGTATAAGTCGATGTAGACAAAATTGCTGGAGAAACTCAGCGGGTGTGGCAGCATCTATGGAGCGAAAGAAATAGGCAACGTTTCGGGCCGAAACCCTTCAAGTCGATGTTTCAGGTCAAGACCCTGCATCAGGAACAGTATCAGCCTGTAAAGTTGACCTTGCCCCTGCACTTGGCCTATTGAGTTCTTCCAATGGATTTTTTTCGTTTTAGATTCCAGTTTATGCAGTTTCTTTTCTCTGCTAGCCCACTTCTTTTCTCTTTGCATACATGTCTGCAATTTTCTTCCCTTCAGTTATTTATCAATCTTCCTTTTTAATCTTCCTTTTTAATCTTCCTTTTTAATCTTCCTTTTTAAAAAAAAATTTTATTAGCAGTACGGTAAATTACAATAATACACAACACATATATCTTAATACATTTTTTGTACCGCTTCATTTTTTTGAGCTTTAAGAAAAAGATAGAAGTAAGGAAAGTAAAGAAAGTGCGCAAGAGTCGTGAAGTGCAAGAGAGTGTTGGGAAAAGAAAGCCCCTTAGAAAAGAAGTTAGAGGAAGTAAAGTAAGAAAGTAGACCCTAGAAAAGAAAGAAAAAGAAAGTAGGGACAATCGCTCTATTATAACATTAAACTCCGCAGAAAGGGGACTACCAACCAAGTCTGTTTTTGTTGTTTTACCTCCCATTGCCAGGTCCTGATACCATATATTTATTTATTTATTTTTTAAATTACTATTGCACCTCATGCTTGTAATAGGTCCATAAACGTAGACCACGTCTTTTGGAATTGGTCTGCTTTACCTGCTAAGAGGAATCTCATCTCTTCCAGATGTAATGTTTCAAACATATTTGATGTAGTCTAATATCCATATTTCATACAGTGCCATTGGCTAAATGTAAACCGTTTATTAAGGAGGCAGCAGAATTTTTTCTGCAATACCATTTGTCATTAAATTGTTCAGGATACATATTTCTGTGTTTCATTGAATTGAAAAGTCTGTTCATTAGGCATTGAAATTATCACTTCTGCTCACAAAAATAAACATAAAGGTATTGAGATGGTAAGTTATTAGGATAGACTGTTTACAGACACAGTTGAATTCACTAATGATAACCAGCATGCCTACTTTCATAAAGAATCCAGGAACAGAAACAATCCAATTCCTATGAAAAGTCAAGAGTTTTCTTTCCTTAACTTGTTAAGGTGACATTTAATTGAAAATATATCAGAGGGAAATTCAAACAAGCTCTATCTTAAAGAGAACAAATGCAGCATTGCTTTAAAAATGCAAAAAAACGATGTACTGTGTCTTCAAATTGGATCAAACCAATTCTGTAAGTTTATTTCACATTTCCTTTTTTTTTAAAGCACGTTTTCCCCTTGCATATATTCTCCTTACCTCCTTCAGTGGTGGTATCCATGGTCAGAGCAATGAAAAGTTGGGAGAGGATATAGAGGAATATAGAATAGTAAGGAGGCAGAAATTAATTTTCAATGTGGAAAGGAGGATCAAGAATTTGAGGGATGAAGAAACAAGGGCAAGGGTAGGGAGAGTGATTATAGACAATTGGGTCTTTGCATGGATCGCAAAATTGAAATAAAATTTGATGGAGAATGGATTACTGAAGAAGAGTATTTTTATGGTTAAATGTGAAGATGATGAAGGAATTGTCAGACCCAATTAAGGATACATCTTGAAATACATGCATACTTCCATTCATTTACTGAATGATTTTTGTCTTAAGGCAACATTTAGAGCAAGGTCAAATTGCAATTTACAATCAAATGTCAATTGATACTAACAAAGTGAGAAAACAAACTGCTGGAGCAACTCAGTGGATCAGGCAGCAAGAAGGGTCAACACGAGGTCCAGTTTGAAATGTCGTCTGCCCATTCCCTCCACCGCTGCTGCTGACCCGCTGATCCTCCAGCACTTTATTTATTGCACAAATTCCAGCATCTGCAGTTTCCCGTGCCTGTCCATGTTACTAACCAAGTATTGTATTGCCATTGAAAGAACATTGTCTGTTACTTCTGAACTGGATATGTAGTTGTAATTAAATTTTATTAAGACTTGTTCATCCTAACCAAAGTTTAGACAACTAATACTTAGGATATCATGTTAAGAAGTGAAAAAGCTTTTAAAATAAATTATTCAGAATTTTTCTACATTTCATTTGTTCCATTGTGCTCACTAATCTTACAACTAATCCTTTCTATTCATGTATATTCATCTTCTTTCTTTTCTCAAGTTGGGTCTGACACACCAGGTGGATGAGTTCCCAGATACTATTAACCTCCCTTCTCAGGAAGCTGCTGATGAAATAATACTTCATCACATCGTGGGCCAGAATGGCAAAGTTATCAGAGCACCAATTATTGTACGTCAAAATAGAATGCAAAAATGAAAACCATTTTTTAAATACATGTCCTTATGCCATGAGGCATAAAATACAATAAGATTAAAGAAGACCAGGGAACTGGGGAATATTAATGGGGGTATCTAGGGATAGTTTGCATTACAATCGAGGTGATGTTGGATGTCTTAAAATGTATGAAACTAGATAAATATCCAGGGCTTGATCAGGTATGTCCAAGAACACTGAGGCATGTTACTGAGATATATGCATTGTTGTTAGCCACTGGTGAAGTGCTGGGGAACTGGAGGATGGCTAATGTTGTGCCTCTATTTAAGAAGAACTGCAACAAAAAAACTGTGGACTATAGACCACTAAGCAGGACCTCTGTGGTTGTTATCTACATTCACACGTTTTAAGACATTCAGCCCCTTGAGGAGATTATGGAGGATTAAGATACACATGCATTCTAAAGACAGAAATTAAATGCGGATGCTCACCATAGCTTTGTGCGTGGGAGATAATATCTCACAAATTTGAACGTTTTTAAAGTAACCAAGCAAGTTGGTGTAAGTTGGGTATTAGACATAAGAGACAAAACATGCTCGAGCAACTCATCGGGACAGGCAAGTATACCCAGCGGTATGAACATTGACTTCTCTATCTTCAAGTAACCCTTGCTTTCCCTCTCTCTCCATCCCTCCCCTTTCCCAGTTTTCCGACCAGTCTTACTGTCTGACTACATTGTATTTCTGTTTGTTTTGTTGTTATCTTCTCCCAACTAACATAAATGATATAGTCTACATTTTCCTTGATCTCCATTCCCTTTGTCCTGTTTACCCACATCTTACACTTCCTTATCTATACACTTTCTTATTTATGTACCTCCCTCTCCCCTGACATCAGTCTGAACAAGAGTCTTGACAACAAAACGTCACCCATTCCTTCTTTCCAGAGATGCTGCTTATCCCGCTGAGTTCAGCATCTTTTGTCTATCATCAGTTTAAGCCAGCATCTGCAGTTCCTTCCTACACATTGGGTATTAGACATTGTTTATATGGCCTTCGGCAAAGTCTTTGATAACATTCCACATGGTAAGCCTCTTGAAAGGTTAGACCACATGGGATCCAGGGAAAGTTAGCTAATTGGATGCATGATTGACTTGATGGTAGGAAGAAGAGAGTGATTACGGGTCGTTGTTTTATAGTGGAGGCCCGCGATTAGTACTGACCTTCGAGTCAGTGCTGGGCCAATTGTCATTTGTCCTTCACATCGACGTCTTTGATGAGAATATTCAAGGCATCATTAGTAAGTTTGCAGGTAAAACTAAAATAGGTAGTATTGTAATTATCAAGATTTACACCAGGATCTTGATTAGCTGGACAAGTAGACCGAAAAATGGCAAATTAAGTTGAATTCAGATATGTTTGAGGTGCTGCATTGTGGGAAGTTAAACCAGGGCTGGATCTTCATAGTGAACGGTATGGCGCAGGGGAGTGTTGTACACAATTCCCTGAAAGTGGTACGGAGTGGCGAAAGTTTTTGACATGCTGACCTTTATCACTCAGGCCACCGAGAATAAAAGTTGGGATCTTACTTTGCAGTTGTACAAAACGTTGGTGAAGCCAAACCAATAGTGAGAATGGTGGAAATCAGTATTGCTCTATTGCTTTAGGAAAGATGCCTTGAAACTGGAAAGACTGCCGAGAAGATTTACATGCATGCCTCCAGGACTCAAAAGTTGCAAGGAGAGGTTGGGCAGGCTACTTTATTCCTTGCTACTCCTTTATGCTATTTTATTCCTTCAGCATAGACCAAAAGATAACTTTATAGAGATTTTAAAAATCATGAGGACAGAATGGATGCACACAACCTTTTCCCTATGGTTGGGTAATCAAGAACTGGAGAGGATTGGGCAGGTACAAGGAAAGAAAAGATTTAGGGGGATATGGGTCAAGTGGATGGCGGCACCTGTCGGCAGCAGCCTCTACAGTCCGTCTGTCTTTTTTTTCTTTTTGTCCTGTTAAGTGGATGTCTTGGTTTTGTTTTTATATTATTTTTGGCTGTGTATATGTCGGGGACGGGGGGGAACTTTTTAATCTATTCCCTGTATGGGGACCCGACTTTTTCCTTGTCAATTCCCCGTTGCCGTTGTCGTTAGGCCTAACGTCATGGAGTCGGCGGCCTCCAACTGGAATCGACCTAGGGCTCCAGTTGCGGAGCCTGTGGACTCACCATCGTGGAGCTGGCCGACTTCGGAGTGCGGAGCGCTGTAGTGGCGTGCGGCTGCGACCCGCCTTCAGAGCTCGGGGGCTCCGGCTGCAGGCTCGATGGATGGTAAAATCAGGAGCTTGCAGGTCCCTGGTGGGAGACCGCTTTTCGGAGCTCCCGCAACGGCAACTTCGCCCGCCCGAATCACGGGGTTAAAAACGACCCGGAGCGGGGCCTTACATCGCCCGGTGAGGCTTTAACGGCCGCGGGACTTACCATCGCCCGCTGGGGGCTCCAACATCAAGACCCGGAGCAGGGCCTTAAATCGCCCGGCGCAGCCTTAACGGCCGCGGGACTTACCATCGCCCACCGGGAGCTTTAACATCGGGAGAAGGATAAAGAACAGGGGAGAGACAAGACTTTGCCTTCCATCACAGTGAGGATGTGTTTGGAGATTCACTGTGATGGATGTTTGTGTAAATTGTGTTAATTGTGTGTCTTGGTGTTTTTTCTTGTTCGTATGACTGCAGAAATGAAATTTCGTTTGAACTTAGATTCAAATGACTGTAAACGACATTCTATTTCTGATTCTGATTGTCAAATGATACTAGTTTAGATGGGAATCTTGGTTGGCATGGATGAATTGGGCCTCAAGCCCATTTCCGTGCGGTATAACTCTAAGCACTAACCACCTCTTCAGATGACCATTGCAATTCATTCAATTTTCATCCTATTTACTTAACCCCCTGACATAAAGGTTCTTTAACATTTTTATGCATTTATGAAACAAAATATGTAAATTGTCAGATAATCGCATAACTTCAGAGGGTAGATTTCAGCAGACGAAAAGTTACATATCAACTGTGTGGCTTTTTACACAGTTAACACTCTACTAACTCTATCAATCCTCATCTATATAATCAACAGTCTAATACTTACACAATTTTCACCCAGATTTTCTTTTCTGGAAATCACTACAATAAGAATTACATGGTGATAGCCTATTCTCAGAATTATAATTATTATCTATAAAATAATTTATTCGAATCCAAGATTAATCTTAGATTTGACGATTTCTAATTTTATACTCATGTACTTTGATTCTTTGTTCAGAATAATTTCAATAGCCTGCGTGCTGATATTATCCTCTCCTTCCAGTTCTTTATAACGAGCAACACATTTCCATTTTACAATAAATGGAAGGGTTTATTGTCAAGAATTGTACTTTGTGACTTCAATACAACATTATTACTGTCACTTCAAACCAATTCAATGATTATCAAGTGCATTTTATCACTGGGTGCTAATGTTGTTAACATTGCTGAACTGTGATAACAAAGTTCATTAGGACTTGGAGAAAAGCAATCGTCGACTACTTGTGTTTATATTGCAACTAAAATAGAAATAGATAAATATAGCACAGGAACAGATCCTGCTAATCTTATCCCGTAGGTGATTCGTATCTCCCTATGCCTTGCTTGTGTCTAAATGCCTCTCAAGCATTGATACAGTGTGTGCTTCCACCTCTTTATGTCACAGGCTCCAAGCATCTGCCACATTGGAAAAATAGTTGCTTCGGAATTTTCTTTAGAATTTACTCCGTCTCACCATAGATCCATGTTTTTTAATATTTGACCTTTCAATCCTGGAAAAATCATTCTGACTACTCTAACTGTATGCTATCTCATAATTTTACACACTTCTTTCACCTCTCCCTTCAGCCTTGATGTTCCAGAAAAAACAATCCGAGATTGTCCAACCTCAGTTTATTGTTAATATCCTCTATTCGAGGCAACATTCTGATGAACATCGTCTGCACCTCTCCAAAGCCTTCACATTCCTCCTGTAATGGAGCAACCAGAGCTGCACACAAAATTATAAATGTGGTCCAATTATAAATGTGGTTAAACCTTCAGCCAGCTGCAGTGTGACTTCCTGACGTTTGTAGTCTACATCACAACTGATGGTAAAAATGGTGTATGCTCTCTTTACCACCTTATCAACTTTATCTGTTGTTTTCAGGGAGCTAAGGACTTGCACCCCAAAATCCCAATATCCAGCAATGTACCAAAGGCTCTAACCACTTATTATATACTTTTCTTTTACATTTAACCTCTCAAAGTTGCGCACCACACTCTTGTACTGATTAAACTCCGTCTGCTATTTCTCTCCCATTATTTCCGATTGGTATATAGCCTGCTGAATCCTTGGACAACTTTCCTCATTGTCCACAACTGACAATTTTCGTGTCATCTGCAAATTCACCTATCAATCCACCTCCAGTGTTGTCCAAATCAATTGTATTTTTCACAAAAAACAGAGGCAACATCACTGATTCTTAGAGATCATCACTGTCCATGCTGACCAAATATTCCAAGTAGGATTAGGCCAATATGCCAATTTATATGGCATAACTCCCATTTCCATGCTGCAAAGCTCTACAACTCTATAACACGACTGGACACAGACCTCCGGTCAGAATAATACCTTCACCGCTGCCTTCAGTCTTCTATAGCCAAGCCAATTTTGAATCTGATCCCTTTATACCTTGTGTAAGCAATCAAATAATTTCATTGTGACATGTCGCATGTGACAATAAAATATTCAATTCAATTCAATTCAAGTGCCTTAATCTTCTGGGTAATACTATAAAATGTCTGCTGCAATATGAACAAATCACTGATTCACTGGGAAAGTGGGAACGGAAAAGGTAAAGCAAAGATGGGATTGCCTTTGTTCGCCATGGGAGATGTTGCCACAAAGAGGGGTTGTGGACGATGGATATTGCTGATGATGGTAATCTAAAGTATCTTAGAAGCAATGCTACTTTTAGAATACTGAATGGGGAATTCGGCAGAAGGAGTGGGGAAAACATGTGTATTGCGGTTGCATGAGCTTGGAGGTATCAGAAATTGGGAAGGATGATCTGTTCAAAGGGGAGTTGGGAGTAGTGGGAGGGGAACTCCACCCTTGGTCTAAATGGAAGGAGAAGGGGTGGGAGCTGAAGTGCAGGTAATTAAACAAATGTTGAGAGTCCTGTCAAGTATGGCAGAGGGGAAACCATGGTTGAGGAAAAGGAGACATGTTGGAAGTACTTGTATCTCTTCCAGTATTGTATATTGAACTTGGCACTTAGGATGCAGTCTCCAAATGGGAATCCAAATGTAAACTGGACAATTGCTTTGCAGAATAATTTCATTTAGACTGCAAGGTCAATTCTTATCAACTCTCAGCTCCACACTTAATGTGATCTTGATGTCTTTGCCCTCCTGCTGTGGCTCCCCCAAGTATTACTACCACTCAATCCTCCCTCTCCAATCACCACTCAGCCCTATTAAAAGTCTACCCCCCACCCCCCCCCTCCCTCTCCAATCACCACTCAGCCCTATTAAAAGTCTACCCCCCCCCCCACCCCACCCCCTCCCCCCCCCCCCCCCCCCCCCACCTCCTCTGCAGCCAATAATTATTTTTCTAACTTCTCCCAGTTCTGATGATAGGTCATTGACCAGAAACATTATTTCTACCTCCACAGATATTGCCTGGATACACCCCCATTTTCTGTCCTATTTTCATTAAACAAATCACATTCCTTCTGAACAGCACTTTGTTGAAGTTGGGAGAGGCTATTCACGCCATTGCGTATAATACTCAGTAACACAACATTTAGACAAAATATTGCCTGCACTGTGTTGCAAGTAGCAGAACAAACACTAAGCATCATTACATAGATGATCCTACTGAATTCACAATAAAAATGTACATGCCTGTCTCTGAACTGACATTTGATATTCATAGGGAAAGATAGGCTAAGTAGACCATGGTTTAGATAGAAATCAAAATTCACTTTAAAACACCCAACAATACATCCCAACCCCAAATCTACCTGCTGCACTAGCATTCTGCACCTTATGTTAGACTGGAGAAAGCAGCTTGGTTGTTTCCCTGGTACATAACAAGGTTGAGAGGAAATTTGGCAGAGGTGTACAAGATCGTAGGTGATTTGTCTATGAATTTACAGGGCCGTGGAAAGGAAGTGAAGGAGGACAAACAAAATTGCTCATGGAGAGGCCTGGTATGGGCTCAACAGTAAAAACAGTCTCCTTTCATGTTGGAGCCATCCTAAGATCCCGTGACATAATTACTGCCAGCTACTTTCACATGTCCCACTTGATGGCCAAAATGTCTTTGCATCTTGCAAACTGAACTAAATTTATCCAAAATACAGTTCATAGTTAGCAAGGTCAATTATTGGACAGTAGCACATATAGCAGGAAATAATGTCAAAGTGTTGTAATCATCCACATACCTCGACTGAAACAACAGTTAATAAAACAACTATGAATTGTGGTCACATACGTGCAGCAGTTCAGCCAATATGTCAAGCACCTACTATTGCAACAGCAACAAAGATACATTTTAGCGTCCAAGACATGGTCACTAACTGTGTTTCCAAGCAAGAAAATGGATGCTTCAGCCAGTGGTGCCTGTAATATTACTTCGCATTCACTCCAGCCTTCACGTCACTAGCACTAAATTAGTTGTCAAACATGCTGCCTGAAACATGGCCAGAAGATTTTGCTTCCATGGATAGTTCCTTGGCAAGCGACTCAACTGACTACACAGGATCTTTGAATGCCATCATCAAAGACACGCTGATAGACTCAAGCTGACATGGGTATGGATAATGGAGAGTGACCTCAAACACTATGGTCATAGTCTGTACTGAGTGCGCAGCATGCAAGATGTAGGACTGTCTGGCCATTGGTAAATGATGATGTGAATTGACAAAACATTTATTAGCTGAATATTCTTGAAGAATTTTGTTTTCATTTTATCCTGGCACGTGGACAATGCTGGCAAGAACACACTCATTACACGTTCCTAGTTCCCTCTAAAAGGGCAAGACAAAACCTAACCCAGTATTATTTAGTCAGGTAAGTAGAACTGCCAGATTTAAGTTTCACTCGGATGCTTGAGCACATAATATATGCATGTTGAGGGAACGCTGAACAGACTTGATGAGATTATTGAGCAGGCTACTGAATTACTTGCAGAAGGAATGTTGAAATCAATTTCATATTTACAAAGGCAGTGGAATAATCAATGATTTTATTTAAAAAAAAGCTCTGATAGCTGCAATTAAAAAAAAACATATTCCAGAATTTTGTCATTCTTTCAATAGACACCAGATCCTGATTTACTTTAATTCAATGGAACTATCCGCTGATTTATTAATAAAGTTCTAAGCTACACACATTTAAAGAATGCACATTAATGTTGGTAATTTTAAATCAAAGGCTGACCCATGCGTGACTCCCCATCCCAGCACCTCATCCCCAGATTCGTCAACATATACGTACTTGGTCGGGCTTTATATTAAATTTTTGGAGAATAATCCTTAAAGTTACCACAGTGGAGTTTACACATGACATTAATAATGAACCATATTCATTTATCCATGAACCAATTTAAATTGATCTCAAACATGACTGTAGTGTATTTTGGGTACTTGGAACTGACTCAAAAGAACTCTCAGATACAGAAGTAAACTAGCAAGCTTCTTCATTGCTGGACGCCACTGAGTCTCCTCCAGTGCATGCGTCCCCTCGCACAAGACATAACATATGCTAATTACATTATATACATTACACTGCTCCCCCTTTAGCTTGGAGGCGAATAACACCATTACGTTAAATATAATTGATTAACACAATTGCAAAATTATATTATTACAGTCATCTTACATTACATCCTCATAACTGTAAACTGTATCTAAACTTAGCACTTATAATGGTTCATTCCACTCATCTTTCTAATCACTCTAGCTCTACCTGTATCTCTGCCTCTTCCCTTTTTAAATATCCTAATCTAATTTGCAGATTTCTTCCTGTTCTTGAAATTCTGCTAAAGTTAACATTTCCTCTGTTTCTGTTCTTTATTTGTAGGTGGGATCTGACACATGACTGCAGGTTTTCGTTTTTCAGTCGCTCTCTGTCGCTCAATTTCCTGGCGCTACGTATTTATCTGCTCTTGTTGTATAATGACATTCTGCAATGCATAAACATTTGTCCATTGCTCAGTGAAGGAAGCTCCATGCTGGACTATACTGAAGTGTCCTAATCACAATCGGTCCTGCATACTTTTGTCTCGACCGACAAGCCTCTCTTCTTTAGACTTTTCTATTAACAACGTTTTGCTCATCGTCACACATTTATTTAACCGTTCTTTGCAACGTTTAAGCCTTTTTTGCTGTTCGTCTATTTGTCTTCTTAAATCACCTTTCTGGTTATTCATCAAGAAGTAGGATCTATACTGTCCTTGCAATACAGCACTGGCTTTGATTTGCGCTCTGTATATTTCTCTTACTATATAAGCACGGTAGTGATACTGCACTGCAACTGCTGTATAAATCGGTTTGAGGAAGTCTTTCCTATATCGTTTAAGTCTTTTGTATCGTTTCAGCCTTTTCTGTTGTGCGTCTATTTGTCTCCTTAGGTCTTTCCTATACCAACTCATACGGAGTACTGACTGCACTTTTACAGTAGCTCTCTTTTGCTTAACCACCATACTCTTGTAGGCAGTTTGAATGGTAATAGTTGCATCCCTCATTGACTGATATTGCACAAACTGGGAATGCCCTATTTTACATGCTTTGTACCATCTCTGGATCGAAATGACTGCTTGTCGCATAGCTCTGTACCGTACCCTTAATCGGTAACCACGGTATGCAGCTTGCAGAGTGACTACTGCCGCCTTTTGCATCAAGAAATGCTTTCTTGTAATGCACATTCTTATGAATGACTTAATACAGCGTGCTGGCTTGGTTTTCTCTACCAATACTCTGGCTTTGATCCCGCGGTATAAGGCCTGAATACACACCACTGCTTCTCTCAAACTCTTATACAGTCTCACTTGGACAACTCTTATCTGGCATGCTCTGTATCGTTGCTGTACCGCAATGGCAGACCAGCGTAGTTTCTTAAAATACTGACGCTGTTTATACATCTGATAATAAGTCTGTATGACCTTGACAGATTTATGCATGCCCCGCAGTTGCCTTCGAACAAGCATTCCACGGTAGGCTGCCTGAAGCAGTACAACACTTCTCCGTACCTTCATGTAAGTTTTGCGATCACTTTCCATTTGAAGGTGTGCCCTATAATGGGTTTGCACTATTATAGCTGCCAATCTCATTGCCTTGTATTGACGGTAAACTCTGTGCCTTCTAAATGCTGCTTGTATTAACGTTGCTGCCTTCTGTTTGTACCGGATTTCTTTCCGTACATTCATACCCCTGAATGCAGCTTGAATAGCTAGGGTTGCCCTTTGGATGGCAATTTCTCTTTGCCTTTGACTTCTGCCACTTTGCATTTGCCCTTTGTCCCTTAGCACTTGACCTGTGTCATTTCGCACTTGACTTGTGTCCCTTAGCACTTGACTTGTGTCCCTTTGCACTTGACTTGTGTCCCTTTGCACTTGACTTGTGTCCCTTTGCACTTGACCTTTGTCCTTTTGCACTTGACCTTTGTCCTTTTGCACTTGGCCATTGTCCTTTTGCACTTGACCTTTGTCCTTTTGCATTTGACCTTTGTCCTTTTGCACTTGACCGTTGTCCTTTTGCATTTGACCTTTGTCCTTTTTCACTTGACCTTTGTCCTTTTGCACTTGACCTTGATCCTTTGAGAGACTCTCTGCCCTCTTTAGTTCAGGCTCCTTGCCTCTGGATACCCTTGGAGGTTTTGGCGAGAAATGAGCCATTAAAGCCTCCTTACACTCCTCATACATTTTATCTGTGGGCTTTGCTGGCAGGAGTAACTAACATACGTAAGGTTTGATAACCCTCTCTTCCTAAGCCTAATATGAACCATGCTCTCTTCTTCTCCTCTGCAGCGATATCATTGGAAATGAAACAAGCCTCCAAGACTTTGGTCCATTTCACAAAATTACACCCATAATCTAACTGGGGCACGTTTCCTACAATTTGAAAAGCCATGCTACCTGTTGCTATTCAAGTGCACTATCTTCTTTTCTCTCACTGTGTATTCTGCACTAGACTTAATCCTTCTACACACTAAGAAGTGATCCAGCCCACTGACTATTACTAATTCTTATAATAATAGATTTATACTATTAACCAACATTTCATGTTAATAGACATTTAGAACATTTTAACCATATTCCTGCTATGCACACAGATTTACTATTAATAACAGTGACCAATGCATTACATCCAAACAGTCCCGCTTTTACTGTGAAGGAATAGTGAACAATGCATTACATTCTACAGTCCTGCTTTTACTTTGAAGAATTTCACCGGTCCAGCTTGTCGGCCTATGGACTCCGGTGCCTTCTCGACCTCTCGAGCTGTCCCCACCGGTACTTTTGCTGCTGGCCTCGCCAGACCTCCACTTTTGCTGCTTTTGCTGGCTCCTCCGGGCTTCACCGTTAATTTTGCTGCCGCTGGCTCGCTGCCAAGTCGACCACTGCTGCTCTGCTGACTTGCCTGCCCGCTGTCTCCACAGCCCTCACGACCAGGCTGACTCTACTCCCCACCGGGCTGAAGTGCTTGAGTGCTGTCCTGCTTCTCTCGTGCGGACCCACTCTTTGCTCGGGGCTGGACTTCCTCTCACGTCAGGGCTTTCCCCCTCGGCCAGTCCGCTTCTCTTGCGTGGCCGGACCCTCTCTTCTGCTCACGGTCGGGCTGACTCTGCTCCCGACCAGGCTTTCTCTGCTCACGGACGTCTCTTGCGACCGGGCTTTCTCTCACGACCGGTCCGTTTCTCACGCGTTGCCGGGCTTTTTTTTCTCGCTGCTGGCCCGCTTCTCACGCGGCCGGCTTTCTCCCTCGACTGGGCTGACTCTTCTCCCAGCCGGGCTGACTTCGTTTCGTCGGTGGCTTCACTGGACCTGTCCGTGACCTACCCGGTACTAGGCCCTCACTCGACGTCGTTGGCGGCTCCTGGGCCTGGCTGTACGCTACACAGCCCTGGAAAACGTCCGAAGTCGGTGGCAGCTACTGGGCCTCTTCTGCCCCTTTGCCTTGGCTACACAGCCCTGGAAAATGTTCCAGGTAAGTTGACACCGTCGCTGTCCTGCTGGTTAGGCTTCCAGCTTTTGGCTGCTTTCTTCGGTGACACTTACTTACTGCCCCACTTGTTTTCCTTGCTTCCTGTTCCGACCTTGCTTTTCTTTGGCGCCAATCCAAAACTGTTTGGCGCCAAATCTTTTGGCTTGGTGCCGTTCCACTTTGTTTCCAAACACAACCTTATTTTTTTCTGACAGTCCTTCTTCTTTCCTTTTCTGTTCTTTTATCCTCGTCGTGCTGTTGTTGTGTGTTTTGGTGTAACAATTCACCTAAAACTTATACAAAGACTATTCAGCTTGAGGAATTTGACAAAAAGAAAACAACTCAGTCTAAAATGAGTAACAATCCAAAGGACGACATCTTGCCACATAGACACAACATAGAGATAGCCTGACAAAACTCGCAGACTTGTACAGCTGATGTTTTAAATGCAGTCCCCGATATAGAGGGATCTGCAGGCCTCTCTTGTCCAGCTCGCAAACAACTGCGACACAACTCCGTATCTACAGTTCAAACTGTTAAACAATCCTGTGTGTTGCAAAACAGTCCTGTGGGTGAGTTCACAAACTCTATCCCACCCTCGTCGCCAATTGTAGTGTATTTTGGGTACTTGGAACTGACTCAAAAGAACTCTCAGATACAGGAGTAAACTAGCAAGCTTCTTCATTGCTGGACGCCACTGAGTCTCCTCCAGCGCATGCGTCCCCTCGCACAAGACATAACATATGCTAATTACATTATATACATTACATATACATTAATAATCCTTAAAGTTACCACAGTGGAGTTTACACATGACATTAATAATGAACCAAATTCATTTATCCATGAACCAATTTAAATTGATCTCAAACATGACTGAAGGAATTGTTTTGTATGGATAAATTATTTTTTCCACAAAGACCAATGACACATGTACTTAGACAGAAAAGGAGAAATTAAACTACCCTTAAAACTACTCTTAAAAGTTACTTTTAAGAATCATTTTGAGGGGCGATTTTAATCTCTCTATTTCTGGCCGCCTCTCCCCCGCAACCATGCATTGAGGGGATGGGACCCAACGGGTCCCACTTGGTCTAGTATAACTCTAAAACGCTGATCTTGTATGTGTGTATATGTGTGTGTTTTTACATCTTCGCGAAAAAACGACGCAGTAACTATAACATTTTTACATATTCCGGTTGACATTTTTCCCGTCAAGTCCTAAACACCTTATCTGAACATTTCATGCTTTATTTCTCGACATTATTGAAAATGTTTAAAAATATGAAAAGACTTTGAATTTTAAACAACGAGCTTTCACTGATGAGGTCACAATGGGTCTGCTCGGTGCCGTCACACACACAGAATCTTCCACCCGCTTCGAGTGACGTCACCCCCCCCCCCCCCCCGACCCCTGCCCCCTCCCGGGTTTTTCAAAAGACAGCACCTGTGGAAGAAAGGATGAGTCCGGAGATGGAGTCGGGCCCTGGCCTGGAGACTGCGGCGGCCGAACTCATGGTCCTCGGGTCGACGCCAGCTCGCTGCCTCGCTCGAGGTCCTCGGGTCGACGCCCACCCACCAGCGGCCTCGCTTGTGTCCACGCCCGCCCGCAGCCTCATTCGGGTCCGCCGCCCAGCACCTGGTGGGGAGGCTGCTCCTGCAGGCGAGCCAGGCACGACACCTGCCCGCTGCCTCGCTCGAGGTCCTCGGGTCGATGCCCCCCCCGCCTGCGGCCTCCCTCGCGCTAAGAAAGAAGCCGCTGGTGGAACAAAGGACGAGCCCGGAGATGAAGTCGGGACCTGCCCGCAGATTAAGTCGGGGCCCGGACTGGAGACTGCGGCGGCCGAGCTGACGGCTGCAGTCTACATCCAGAGTCGGGCTGAGTACGAGAACTAGGCCGAGTTCCAGGCCCTGTCACTGCTCTACAACCTGGGTAGGTGCTGCCTATAACCCCTCCCACTCCCCCTCCCTCTCTACTCCTCCCCCTCCATCTCTACCCCCTCCCCCTCCCTCTCTTCCCCCTCTGCCCTCCCTCCCACTCTGTCCCCTCCCTCTCTGCCCCCCCTCTCTCTCTGCCCCCCCTCCCTCTCTGCCCGCCTCACTCTCTGCCCGCCTCACTCTCTGCCCCACTACCTCTCTGCCCCCCCTCCCTCTCTGCCCGCCCTTCCCTCTCTGTCCTCCCCTCCCTCTCTGTCCTCCCCTCCCTCTCTGCCCCCCCTCCCTCTCTGCCCCACCCTCCCTCTCATCCCCCCTCCCTCTCTGACCCCCTCCCTCTCTACCCCCTTTCCTCTCTAGGGAGTAGTGAGTATTGGGACATGGGTGAGTGGTGGAGTATTGCGTTCAGGAACCAGCCCTCCCCTGTCACGCCACACGCCACCCCCCACCCCTCAAACTCTACCCACTCCCTATCCCTCTCTACCCACTTCCTCTCCCTCTCTACCCCCCTTACCCTCTTCCTCTCTAGCTGCGCCTGCGCAGTTGGGGTCTATGCGTGAGTGGATAGGGCGGGGGAATGGGGTAAAAGGAGAAAATTAATAATATTAATATATCAGGGGGGGGGGGGTTAGTGTGTGTATGTGTGTGTGTGTGTGGGGGGGGGGGGGGTGGTTAGTGTTCGACGGCACAGCCCCCCCCCCCCCCCCACCCCACAACCGCGCATCTTGGTTGGTCTAGTATTCCCTAAAACCCAAAGGTTTGAACAGTGAATTTTCCAATTTCAGGTAACCCACACTTCCTGTACTTTTTACTCTATCATTCTGATCCTCTCAGGTTCTTCCCTCCCATAACTGGACCCATCTGTCTATCACCCATACTCTACCTATTGGTTCTCCAATCCTCACCTCCAACTGCCCATCATCCCTTCCTCATCTGGTTCCACTGAAAATCTACCTTTGTTATCAAATTCCAGCATCTTCAGCCTTGTGCGTCTTCACTTATCACCTCCCAGCTTCCGTCTCCCACTCCACCTTCCCTCCACCCACCAATATCAATCCGTCATTATTTTCTCTTTCTCTGTCTCAACCCATCACACACCAGCCATTGTCTTTCAACTCCACTACACAACTCCCCACCCCTTCCCTCCCTCACCTGGCTCCCTCATCAGCTAATCATCACCCTTTCTCACTCCACCCTCTCACCTATTTTTAATGATGATCTCCCCTCTATACCCCCAGCCCTTATGCTGGGTCTTAACATGCAACTCAATTGTCCCTTTACCTCCATGGTTAACATAGAAACATAGCAAATAGGTGCAGGAGTAGGCCATTCAGCCCTTCGAGCCTGCACCACCATTCAATATGATCATGGCTGATCATCCAACTCAGTATCCCATCCCTGCCTTCTCTCCATAGCCCCTGATCCCTTTAGCCACAAGGGCCACATCTAACTCCCTCTTAAATATAGCCAATGAACAGGCCTCAACTACCTTCTGTGGCAGAGAATTCCACAGATTCACCACTCTCTGTGTAAAAAATGATTTTCTCATCTCGGTCCTAAAAGACTTCCCTCTTATCCTTAAACTGTGACCCCTAGTTCTGGACTTCCCCAACATCGGGAATAATCTTCCTGCATCCAGCCTGTCTAAGTTTCTATAAGATTCCCCCTCAATCTTCTAAATTCTAGCGCGTACAAGCCGAGTCTATCCAGTCTTTCTTCATATGAAAGCCCTGCCATCCCAGGAATCAGTCTGGTGAACCTTCTCTGTACTCCCTCTATGGCAAGAATATCTTTCCTCAGATTAGGAAACCAAAACTGTACGCAATACTCCAGGTGTGGTCTCACCAAGACCCTGTACAACTGCAGTAGAACCTCCCTGCTCTTATACTCAAATCCTTTTGCTATGAATGCTAACATACCATTTGCTTTCTTCACTGCCTGCTGCACCTGCATGCCTACTTTCAATGACTGATGTACCATGACACCCAGGTCTCGTTGCATCTCCCCTTTTCCTAATCTGCCACCATTCAGATAATAGTCTACTTTCCTGTTTTTGCCACCAAAGTGGATAACCTCACATTTATCCACATTATACTGCATCTGCCATGCATTTGCCCACTCACCCAACCTATCCAAGTCACCTTGCAGCCTCCTAGCATCCTCCTCACAGCTAACACTGCCCCCCAGCTTCGTGTCATCCGCAAACTTGGAGATGTTGCATTCAATTCCCTCATCCAGATCATTAATATATATTGTAAATAGCTGGGGTCCCAGCACTGAGCCTTGCGGTACCCCACTAGTCACTGCCTGCCATTCTGAAAAGGACCCGTTTACTCCTACTCTTTGGTTCCTGTCTGCCAGCCAGTTCTCTATCCACATCAATACTGAACCCCCAATACCGTGTGCTTTAAGTTTGCATACTAATCTCTTATGTGGGACCTTGTCGAAAGCCTTCTGAAAGTCCAGATATAACACATCCACTGGTTCTCCCTTATCCACTCTACTAGTTACATCCTCGAAAAATTCTATAAGATTCGTCAGACATGATTTACCTTTCATAAATCCATGCTGACTTTAACATATAACAATTACAGCACGGAAACAGGCCATCTCGACCCCTCTAGTCCGTGCCGAACACATAGTCTCCCCTAGTCCCATATACCTGCGCTCAGACCATAACCCTCCATTCCTTTCCCATCCATATAACTATCCAATTTATTTTTAAATGATAAAAACGAACCTGCCTCCACCACCTTCACTGGAAGCTCATTCCACACAGCTACCACTCTCTGAGTAAAGAAGTTCCCCCTCATGTTACCCCTAAACTTCAGTCCCTTAATTCTCAAGTCATGTCCCCTTGTTTGAATCTTCCCTACTCTCAGTGGGAAAAGCTTTTCCACGTCAACTCTGTCTATCCCTCTCATCATTTTAAAAACCTCTATCAAGTCCCCCCTTAACCTTCTGCGCTCCAAAGAATAAAGCCCTAACTTGTTCAACCTTTCTCTGTAACTTAGTTGCTGAAACCCAGGCAACATTCTAGTAAATCTCCTCTGTACTCTCTCTATTTTGTTGACATCCTTCCTATAATTAGGCGACCAAAATTGTACACCATACTCCAGAATTGGCCTCACCAATGCCTTGTACAATTTTAACATTACATCCCAACTTCTATACTCAATGCTCTGATTTATAAAGGCCAGCACACCAAAAGCTTTCTTTACCACCCTATCTACATGAGATTCCACTTTCATGGAACTGTGCACAGTTATTCCCAGATCCCTCTGTTCACCTACATTCTTCAATTCCCTACCATTTACCATGTACGTCCTATTTTGATTTGTCCTGCCAAGATGTAGCACCTCACACTTATCAGCATTAAACTCCATCTGCCATCTTTCAGCCCACTCTTCCAACTGGCATAAATCTCTCTGTAGACTTTGAAACTCTTCTTCATTACCCGCAACCCCACCTATCTTAGTATCATCTGCATACTTACTAATCCAATTTACCACACCATCGTCCAGATCATTGATGTACATGACAAACAACAGTGGACCCAACACAGATCCCTGTGGCACCCCACTCGTCACTGGCCTCCAACCTGACAAACAACCATCCACCATTACTCTCTGGCATCTCCCATTCAGCCACTGTTGAATCCATCTTGCTACTCCACCATTAATACCCAACCATTGAACCTTCTTAACCAACCTTCCATGAGGAACCTTGTCAAAGGCCTTACTGAAGTCCATATACACAACATCCACTGCTTTACCCTCATCAATTTCCCGAGTAACATCTTCAAAAAATTCAAGAAGATTAGTTAAACATGACCTTCCAGGCACAAATCCATGTTGACTGTTCCTAATCAGACCCTGTTTATCCAGATGCTTATATATATTATCTCTAAGTATTCTTTCCATTAATTTGCCCACCACTGACGTCAAACTAATAGGTCTATAATTGCTAGGTTTACTCTTAGACCCCTTTTTAAACAATGGAACAACATGCGCAGTACGCCAATCCTCCGGCACTATTCCCGTTTCTAATGACATTTGAAATATTTCTGCCATAGCCCCTGCTATTTCTACACTAACTTCCCTCAATGTCCTAGGGAATATCCTGTCCGGCCCTGGAGACTTATCCACTTTTATATTTCTCAAAAGTGTCAGTACTTCCTCTTCTTTGATCCTCATAGTTTCCATAGCTTTGTCCAATGAATTCACCACTTTCCAAATGTGCTGTTATCCCATCTTTAATAACTGACTCCAGAATTTTCCCCACCACCGATGTTAGACTAACAGGTCTGTAATTCCCCATTTTCTCTCTCCCTCCCTTTTTAAAAAGTGGGGTTACATTAGCTACCCTCCAATCCTCAGGAACTACTCCAGAATCTAAAGAGTTTTGAAAAATTATCACTAATGCATCCACTATTTCTGCGGCTACTTCCTTAAGTACTCTGGGATGCAACTTATCTGGCCCTGGGGATTTATCGGCCTTTAATACATTCAATTTACCTAACACCACTTCCCGGCTAACCTGGATTTCACTCAGTTCCTCCATCTCATTTAACCCGCGGTCCCTTGCTATTTCCGGTAGATTATTTATGTCTTCTTTAGTGAAGACAGAACCAAAGTAGTTATTCAATTGGTCTGCCATGTCTTTGTTCCCCATGATCAATTCGCCTGTTTCTGACTGCAAGGGACCTACATTTGTTTTAACTAATCTTTTCCTCTTCACATATTTATAAAAACTTTTGCAGACAGTTTTTATGTTCCCTGCCAGTTTTCTTTCATAATCTATTTTCCTTTTCCTAATTAAGCCTTTTGTCCTCCTCTGCTGGACTCTGAATTTCTCCCAGTCCTCTGGTAGGCTGCTTTTTCTGGCTAATTTGTACGCTTCATCTTTTGTTTTGATACTATCCCTGATTTCCCTTGTTATCTACAGATGCATTACCTTCCCTGATTTATTCTTTTGCCAAACTTGGATGAACAATTGTTGTAGTTCATCCATGCAGTTTTTAAATGCCTTCCATTGCATATCCACTGTCAACCCTTTAAGAATCAATTGCCAGTCTATCTTGGCCAATTCACGTTTCATACGCTCAAAGTCACCTTTCTTTAAGTTCAGGACCCTTGTTTCTGAATTAACAATGTCACTCTCCATCCTAATGAAGAACTCAACCATATTATGGTCACTCTTGCCCAAGGGCAGTGTGTTGCTCAACACACTGAGTAATCCTTCAGCAGTTTGTTTTGTGGTACACAGTTTAGTATATTGCAGGGAAACAGCAGCACTATAGTTGATCGCATAACGACACAATAGCAGCTCTGCAAACTAATTATCCCCAACGATTATGCAATTCTTCAAAAAATTATGTAAACTAAGCAATGGCCAAGAAAGCACAACAATGCCTCAACTTCCTTAGAAGGCTTAGGAAGTTTGGCACATCCCCAACAACTCGCACCAGCGAGTTTCTACAGATGCACCTTAGAAAACATTTTATCAGGATACATCACAACATGGGTTTGTATCAGCTCCATCCAACATCGGAACTTACTGGACTTCATCTTACACTAAACGTTATA
This sequence comes from Amblyraja radiata, assembly GCF_010909765.2. Lineage (NCBI taxonomy): Eukaryota > Metazoa > Chordata > Chondrichthyes > Rajiformes > Rajidae > Amblyraja > Amblyraja radiata. The sequence continues at coordinate 74,111,185 of NC_045960.1, read as the reverse complement.
CCCTTTATCCTGTAGCTGTCCACTGTGGACGGCTTGATTGCAATCATGTACAATGTTTCTGTTGATTGGTTAGCATGCAACAAAAGCACTGTTGCTCGATACACATGACAATAAACTAAACTAAACTCATTTTTGGTACAGGGTTGTCTTAGCAAGTCCATGAAATACCAGAACATACTAACAGATTCACTAGTTGGAATCTATCAACAGATCCAGGACTTTAGAATGTGTATAAGGAAATGCTGACATTCTAAACTAGCTGTTGCCCTAAATGACCAAGTAAGCATGGCATAGGAACAATGATCAGCCATAAACACAGGAACCTACTTATGGATGTCTGCATTACCAAATTGGAAGACATTTATAAAAAAGTCAGACTGTAGGGAAAACAATATATTTCACAGTTGGAAGAACTTTATCCACGGTAATATAAAACACAATAAATAATTTAACTTTCACATGTGCATGTTAACTGCATGAGAGTCCAACATTTACACAGGTCCTTCTGGGAGAGTCTTAGAATGCAAGAAAGAGTATTTTTTCTTCACTGCCTGGAATCTGGTAGCTCATAGAACTGCAAACTATGGAATCCTTTTGATTTTTGTAACACTGGAGAAGTATAGGAATGCTCTCAAAAAGTGGTTATATGAAAACATGTAAATTACCATTCCTGTTAGGTCATTACCATTGTCTGATCTTAGATTAGTCATATGAAATGCAGAGGAAAAAATAATGGTATTTTTATATAATTTTCAGATTTGTTCATAATATTTTGCTTTTTTTGCTGATTTCATATCACCCTTGAATAAATTCTCTCTCATGGGTCAAATGCACATGATCATGACCCATTATTGTAAGGAAGGAATTCTAATGGTTTGTTCTCTACTATTCATGCAGAAAAAGAGCAACAAATATACATGATGTGATATTGAACTGAGGAAGTGTTTGGAGTTTAAATGTAAAGATGGCTAATCGTTATAGAAAGAATTGAAAGAGGAGTTACAGGATGAAACCCCTTCCTGTGACAGATCGGTTTTCAGCACTAAATGGAAATTAATATGTTTCATCAGTCGCAGATCTGGAAGATGGATTCATTATTAAGAACTTCTAATTCTTGGGATATACAGCTTCAGTTAATGTATGATTTTGCTGTTGAAGCAACTTTTAACATATCTCTTTTCATTGCATAATGTAACACTGTCAAAGTAACATTTCAAATAACCTGTAGATGAAATGACAAATGATATGAAAAAGTGGGTGCAATTTAGTGATCAGTAGTCATCCAGCAGTAAGATGGTCATTAATAGAAGCATACAATTATGAGTGGTTTTCATATATTAAACTGACTGCCAGTTGGATCATCTTGAGTTCACGTTTAAAATGGAGGATAAAAATTGTCACATTAATACATGGAAAAATGTACACAGATATTTGTATAATTATGGCTTAGAATTCATGAAATTAAAATTAAGTCAGGCATAAAGATATGACACACTTCCAGTTGCCAAAGAATTTTGAAAATTATTCAGCATTTGTGTTTTGTTCACCAGATCATGAAAATCAGCATAAAATGAGCAGTAATCACAATAACCAAAGGAGGTCAGAATATTTTTTCAACTGTATGCAATATAAAAATATACAAATCAATGGACAGTATTATCTGATAGCAATATCCCAACCTTAGACGTTGTTGTTGTGGAGGAAACGGAGCTGGACATTAAGCTTGTCATCATCTCATTGCTTGCTGTGGTGGAGACAGGTGTGACTGCAGTCAAGAGATGGGAGGGAACCATTGGCAGTGGCAGAAGAGCAGGTCGGTTGGTAATGCTGTTGGTGCTGGCAATGCCACTGGCGCAGTTGGTATTGTTTACATTGTTACAGCTGTTGATGCGCTCTTGCCAATCCCACCCACTGCGATAATCCCTCTCATACCGGCTGTGATGCCGTGACATCTCCAAAGTACACTTATATCCGTTCAAGGGAAGTCAACAGGATCTGGAATTTAAAATGAACACATATTAATGAATATAGGTATGGTTGACATTAAAAAATAAACTTTTGTTTACAAATAAGAATGCAGCTTATTGAGTTGCCAACTAATAAGTGATAAAGCCAGCGTAATTGGAGCATATTATGTTCCTGAATGCTGTACGAAGTTAACAGTTATTTTGAATGGTTTATTTTGACTGGTGACTATATTTCAAGCCACAAGTTAGTTTTAATGCATCTCCAATGCTAAGGTCAAGTACAAAATAAATAAGGCATCTTTGAAGGTAACTTTCTTGAATAGTTTCACCAAATTTCCATATTACCTAGAATATATGACCACGGGCCCCGACCACGGGTCCACCGAACGAGGAAGACTGACTGAACATTTGTGCCTTCCATCACAGCGGGAGGTGCTGGTCCCAATGTGGGGAATGTTTTATGTTTAATTTCTGTTGTGTATTGTGTTCTTTCTTTCTTGCTGGGAGAGGACTGCTCATCTGCCCAGCTTCCTTACCCTTGAGCAAAACTGCAAAATGCAGATGGCACCACTCAACCTCGGTTGGAGTGAAAGCCACTTAATAATGTAATGTTAAACATGAAAATAATTCTAACAAGCACAAAACAACTGGAATAACTTAGCGAGACAAACAGCTTCTCTGGTGAAAAGGAATAGGTGACGTTTCAGATCGAGGCTCTGAGTCTCGACCAGAAGTGTCACCCATTCGATTTCTCCAGAGATGCTGTTTGACTCACTAAGTTACTCCAGTTTTTTGTGTCCATCTTTGGATTAAATCAGCATCTGCAGTTCCTTCCTATACATAATTTTAATAAGCAATTTATTTCAGTGGCAATTTTATTAAATACATATTTAAAGGCAGGAAATGACATTGAATCTTTAAAATGAATGCTGGTAGGGTAACAAATGAAGAGGAGTCTGCTCAGTGCAGAATGACCTCCCCACTGTGTACATAAGTGAAATTATTTTTTCAATATGAAGGTGTAAAGAGACAAAACTTACAGACACTGTGCAAAATTTTTTTTGATGAAGCATTATCTGACCTAATAAGTTATCTCAATTTATCTCTCCAAGATCTCCCATTCCTTCTCTCCAGAGACGCTGCCTGTCCTGCTGAGTTACTCCAGCATTTTGTGTATTTCTTTTGTTTAAAGCAGCACCTGCAGTTCCTTCTTACACATAGAGTATAAACCTGTTGAGTATTTCCAGCAAAGAAAGACACAAAACTCAGCAGGTCAGGCAGCATCTCATAGGTGATGTTTCAGATTCAGATCCTCATTAGCATATACATGAATATGCATGAATACATTACAATATCCTTGGCGTAATTTGCAAACAGCCAGACCCTGCACCCACCTCTTCTCATTTAAGTTCTTCAGACAGAGCTCCCCCACTCCCTACCAGAGTTTTAACAATCAAGTTAGCTTCTGAGCATTCAATCTGATTTTAGGTATAATTTTTCAATAGTACCCTACTCAGTGAAAGTAGGTTCTGCTCGATATATGGTTATATGGTTTAACTAAATACAATCTTAAATAAAAAATCACTGCTAATTTAATTGCTAATAGAACAGTTGGTGCCTGTCTCCACAACAGATAGCGATATCAATTCCAGAAAAGCAAATGAGCTTTGCCGCAATAATGGATCACCTCTCTCAACTTTTCAACAATACACCAAAGGTTACATTGTTATTTCTTAGCATCCCTGAGCAGTGAATTATAATTATATCAGGGATAATAAGAATGTAATATATAATTGCAGTAGGCTTGTGTTAGAATGTGGCAGCCTGCCCACCACATTGCTTGACGACTGACGACAATTTCTTCATCTACGGTGAAATGCTACTGAAGATAAGCAGCTTTTCAAGATTCAAAATTGATGCACTTTCTCACCAGCTGACAGTGTTGACTATTCCAAAACCTTTACTTAGTTCTAATAATAAAGAAACATCTATGGAGAAAAAAAGTATCCACATGCACCAGCCAGCTCTAATTAGGTAGGCAAACGTTTCGGATGCATAGAGGGCACCTGCTGTGAAATTTTGTGAATTACTTTTGTCAGAGTAGTTTTAATACAACCTCTGCGTTAAAATATTTCTAAGTATTCTGAGCAGACTTGGTGACTGTGTGCAGAAGTCAATTTAAACTTCATTGTTAAAGGGCTCTGCAAGTGTAGAAAGGGCTCACACAAGATTCAGTGACTCCTCACCTGATTTTATGCTGTGCAGTGTAGATACTTGGAATATAACATTCTTAGTGATAGGAAACAGCCTGCCAAAGATACAAAGAACCTCTGGTCGAAGGTAGCCCAGAAGTTTAGCAAGGCTGGAGACACAAGAAATTGCAGATGTTTGTTCAGAAATGAAGACACACAGTGCTACAGTGACTCATCGAGTCAGGCAGCATCACTGAAGAACATGGATAGATGGCATTTCAGGTCTTCAGACTCTGACGTCTTGGATCAGAACCCTTCTTCAGACTCTTCTTCAGCGTCACCTACCCATGTTCTTCAGAGGTGCTGCCTAACCAGCTGAGTTACTACAATAATGTGTGTCTTTTCCTGAGTAAGGTTGGCTTGTTTTAGTATAAAATTGAGGTGGTGAAATGGGAAAAGAAGTTTTGACAGATTGCAGGTACTTTAGTGGCCTTTATGTGATGAGAGCACCTGGGAATAAATGTTACCTGCTGCTCTTTTATTGTCTGTGTCAACCTCCTCCTTCTTACCCTCCTGATCCAGCTCTTCACTATTCAGTCTGATAAAGGGTCTCGACCCGAAACGTCACCCATTCCTTCTCTCCAGAGATGCTGCCTGACCCACTGAGTTATTCCAACATTTTGTGTCTACCTACCTCTTCAGTTTACAGGTTCTCCCTTTTTTCAGCTTGTGTCTTTGATCCTAGGTGCAATGCAATATTAAGCAGCATGTACAATGCCAACATCAATTTTAAAATCTTGATTATTACACACCGAAGGAATCCTACTAATCCCTCAAGACATCTTCTGCAAGCCCAAGTTTAAATTTTTTTTTGTTGACAGATAACTTTGATTATGCTATAGACAATAGACAATAGACAATAGGTGCAGGAGTAGGCCATTTGGCCCTTCCAGCCAGCACCGCCATTCAATGTGATCATGGCTGATCATCCCAAATCAGTACCCCGTTCCTGCCTTCTCCCCATATCCCCTGACTCCATTATGTTGTAATACGCACCGATTTGGTTTCTTACATAAGCCATGTTTAAAGAAGGTAACCACCATCTCTGAAAAGCTACAATGTCTGCTTGGAGATATGAGAAAATAATCCGGCAGAAGGAGGACACCACGCCCAAAAATATTGTGTACACCAGTTCCGAACCAAACATGAACACTACTTACAAGTCTCTTAGATGGGAAAGTGGTCTGTATCATCTGATTTCCCTGACAAGATTTTAAACCCCATTTAATGATGTTTCAGTGGTTGACTGGCAAGTTCCAGGAAGCCTGGGAAACATGTGTGCACAGAATTACACCCCAAACTCCTCACAAAAGCCCACACAATTAAGTATCACCAAATTGAAATTGCCAATCTACATGATTTGAGTGGGTGTGTGGGGAGGTGGATAGAGGTTTTCCACATGCTTACTACTTGATGCGCCAGATATAGCGTGGGCAGAAGATAGGCAGGGGAGGTTAGCTTCTGATTATTGCTTTCATTGCATTCAGTCCCCTGTCTGTCCGTATCTATTCCCTCAAGGTTAAAATGTAGCCTCCCCAAAACCACTTAATGTTTAATGACCTCATGTTTAAAAATGAATTACTGTAAATATGATTTCTTTGTACATATTAGTCAGAATATGTTCAATGCAAATTTTCATCTGGAATGGTACAGTGACCTTTATGGATTATTAACTATCTAGCTATTAAGTCTGTGGTATGAAATACCTTTCAATCGATTATAGCACAAATGAACCATTAATTCACATTCAAAGCAAAGCTAATGTGACTAACCAAATTCATTATTTTCCTCAAAATAGTGTAAATAATTCAGGAGTAACCTTTATTTCCTGTTTTTAGCAGAAAACACTATTTGTCTTTCAGGCAGGAATAGTCTTGGCTTGTTTTTTGTTATGAAAATAAGTGAATAGAGGAAAAAATATTCCCTGGTGATAGATGGTCCAAGGAGAAGAAATTACACTAATATCATCTGAACATTTCTGTCCATCACTTCAGGGATGAGTCTTTTAAAACATATTTTGCTGTGTCATCAAGAACAGAACATTAGATTGCCTCACGTTATTTAATAGCTGCAAGCAATTATTTTGCTGTGAAAAAGCAATGAAAATCTGTCACTCACAGCCTTCACTTCACTCGTTGAGGTCAGAATGGCACTCTGAGGATTTTCTGTATTTGCAGTACATTTTGAAACTGTTACGCATACAATATTTCATAACCAACATGTCCAAGATACAAGAGAAGAAAAGCTGACAGAACTGAATGGTGCACTGTTGATCTAGTTGGGATAATTTACAACACAGTGAAGGGATCAAAATTATTTCAACATTTGTGAAATTAATTTAATTGCAGAAGCTTAAAAATCAAGTTTGTCATGGGCATCAAAATAGTTAACTAATTGTTGTTTATGACCATATTCCAAAATCCGTCTGGGATATGGAAGTTTATGAAAGATTTTAATTACTGTTATGCAAATGTACCATGACAATAATTGCAAGATAATCTTTCGATGTCATGCAGTTGTGTTGGAGGTTGGCGGTGTACCTGCTTCAATGGTAAATCCAGATTAATTCCATTGATGTTTCATATTCTGTACCAGCCGATGTTATATTTCTTGTAGCTAGTCTTTGGTAGAAAAGTCTGTTAGGGGCATCTATCATATCTTTAGCTAAGAATGTGGTATTTTGCATGTTTACTGGGAATTAAAATGTCGGGAATATCAAGAGAGTACATAAAGATTTCCATCTCAGTAAGTTCAACTACTGGTATTTTTTAAATTCAATATATCTTCCATTTTCAGGTTTCCTAGTTTTCGTCAGTAAATACAGACAATTGCTTGGTATGTCAAAGTTTACATTCAATGTAACATTACCACAATGCACTAAAATAAAAATTTGTTTCTGTTTTATGACAAGTTCAATGCATCACTTCACAGCTACCAAACTCTATTCCCTATTACTTACCTGTGCCACACAACATGGCCCAGATTTTGAGCTATGGATTGGTGGGGTTTATAACTATAAAGTGGGATTTCAGACAGCATAGAATAAATTTGTGCAGTTAAATAAGAAACCAGAAGGCGCTGCTCAGGTATACCTGTTCCCCTGAGATTAAGCTGCAATGATGGCATGGCAAGAGACCTGGTATGGAGATCAATGTAAAGATACGAAATTGTGGAACCAAGGAAAAAATAATTAAAAAGACATGCTGAGTCAAAATTACTACAATTTCTTGACTTCCAAAGATTTAAATGTCAACTCCATGGTATTTAATTTTGTTTGCTGCAGATGGATGGTGTTGACATGATGTTCATTTACTTCATATCTCAACCAAGTTATTCACCGGGTGGCGCCAGTAACGGCTGCCTTGCGAACAGTCTGTCCGTCCTTTCTTTCCTTTATGTTTAAAAGTATGTGTTAAATGTATGTTTTCCATGTTCCTTAGCTTGTTTTATGTGGGGGTTGGGGGAGGAGTTTGGGGGAAACGTTTTCTAATCTCTTACCTCGATGAAGTTGCGATTATTTTCCGTATCGTATCTCCATCCGCACTGCGACCAAACGTAGAGGAGTTGGCGGCCTTTGCCGGAGGTCGCCGAGAGCTCCACCGCAGAGCCTGTGGACTTACCAAGCAGAGCTACTATCCCTTTGCCAGGGATCGGCCATGGCTGATCTATCTCTCCCTCCTAACCCCAATCTCCTGCCTTCTCCCCATAACCTCTGCCACCTGTACTAATCAAGAATATCTCTGGTCAGAGACCAACTTCAGGGACTTCATGTCGCAGGAGTTTTGACCACCCTGAGGCGGGAGTTTTTATCGCTCGACGGATGCTTCGACCTCCGGCTGCGGGAGCTTCGATCGGCCCGACGGAGAATATGAAGGTGATTGAACTTTTTTGCCTTCTATCACAGTGAGGAATGTGGGGAATCCGCTGTGGTGGATGTTTATGTTAACATTTATGTAATTGTGTGTCGTTGCTTTTTTTTCCGTATGGCTCTATGGTAATTCGCATATACCTGTACCTTAATTGGTGCATGTGACAATAAAAGTCCTTTGAACCTTTTGAACCATGGAGTCAAAATTGTGAAGGGATAGCATCACTCATAACCAGCCTGCATTTGTTAATGGGAAGGTCACCCCAACCCCCCCCCCTCCTCCCCCCACTCCACTCCCCTCCCCTCCCGCCCTTCCCCCCCCCCCCCCCCACCTTTCCCTCCAAACTCCAGTCCCGTCCCGACCCCCTGGGAAACTGAACGGAGTGTCGATCAACTGCCATGGATACAAATAATGTCATACACAAGAAAGGGCAGATGCTGGTTGACAAAAAAGTGCTGGAGTAACACAAAGAAGCAGCAGAATTTTGGAAACGTCATCCCGTCACCCATTCCTTCTCTCCAGAGATGCTGCCTGTCCCGCTGAGTGACCACTGAGGGAATTCCCACATATATGAAGCAGAGAGAAACGCTCTGGCACTGGATGGTGCACATTTTCCCTTTGTAGGTCATATCAATAGATGCGGCCGCGCTGAATTCTATCTTTAACTCAAAGCCGCAGGATGGAGCTGTCTTCTTTAACACTGTTGCTTCGCTGCCACCGCCTCCTTGCTGCACAATGGCAGCGAGTGCGGGGCCGAGATCCTGCCTAGTTTTTTAAAGTTCTGAAATTGAATAACTTTCAATATTGAATCAGAATATACTTACTGTATGAGATGCTGTCCATCTCCTTTATGTGATACTTAAAACAGGCCTTCATTCACGGTTGGCTCAAGAGTAACTCGGGAGAGGAACTTGGTAACTCGGGAGAGGAACTTGGTACATCGCAGACATGAGAAGTAAACGGCAAACTTAGACATACACGTGAGAACTCATTTAAACTCGTGAACATAAACTTGAAATCTCGTAGTGTGATTTTTTCTTTCACTCGGGATCACTCGTGGATGGACTCGCACCGTGAGTCAGGGCCATAAGAATTTAATTGTTCTGGAACATATGATAAATAAAATACTCTTCTACAAATTTTAGAAGCCGCTAAAAATGGAAAGATAAAATCTGACGGCTTCAAAGCTTGGGCTGGAACCACCCTTTTCCTGCTGTGTTTACTTCTTTGTTCACTCAGTCAATGGCTTACAAGTGCATGGTGCAGCCTCGAGCTGCTTGTGTTGTGGAAACCCAAGATATATTCTGTCAAAATGCACTACCCAAATTCTTTCAGATTTTAGGCCACAGCGTGTGTGAGTAGAAATAGTGAAGTGTAGCATGAATGAGGAAAAGCAAATGGAATTGGCAGCACAGCAGGCAGAACTCCTTGCTGAAAGCCAGCATATGCCGTTTTGCCTAAGGAATGCAAGCCTCTTATCTCTCAGATTGAGAAAGATGATTTTCTGTTAGCTATTAAAATCTTGCTTTAACAGGCAATATATTGTTTGCATTGTAATATATTTTGGAAGAGACATAGATGCGCCTCATGATAAACAATGGTTCCTTCCAGAGCAGTGACAATTTACAATAGTTATAATTTTGTGCATACGGTCATAGATCAGCTACAAATGTTTAAAAAATACTTATTCATGAGATGTAAGATAGGTATATATGTGAGAAATGTAAATGTTGGTTTAAAGTTGGTTTAGAGTTGTTATTACCTTGAGACATCATGTTACATTGTTACCTACTTCATGCTGTTAGGTATTAACTGCTGAACTAAAAATATGTGTTTCTCTGACACTTTGAATATAATAAATGTGTAATATCCAAGTGTCAACACAGGAAGAAGTTAGAACATAGAACAGTGCAGCACAGGAATAGGAACGGGCTCTTCAGCCCACAATGTTTGTGCCAAACATGATGCCTGATCTCATCTGCCTGTACGTGATCCATATCCTCTACCAATTCTCTGCATTTTTGTGTGCCTATCTAGTGTGCCTATCTAAAAGCCTCTTAAATACCATTATTGTTTCTGCCTCCATCACCACTGTGGTAGTGCATTCCAGGCCCCCACCACTTCCTGTGTGAAAAATAACTTGCCCAGCACATATACATTAAACATGTTTAGATTTACACTTTGTATTTTATATGTTGTATATTTACACTATGGGTAAAAGTGCCTACCCTTTCATAATTCTCTCATAATTTTACATATTTCTTTCAAGTCTCCTCTCATACTAAAACGCTCCAGAGAAAACAATCCAAGTCCATCCAACCTCTCCCTGAAACTGAAGACTGAAATTCCCCCAAGGTGATGCAGATCTTCAGTTTAGGTTCAGTATGATCTGGGCTGGAGAATTTGTTCATACAGCATAGTGACATCAGTGCCACATATGCAGCTGCCAAATAGAAAAGTCATATGATGTCGGTCCAGTCTTGTAGTCTATTCCCTTAAGGCACAGAAGGAAAATCAGTATAAGATGGAAAGGTGTGGAGTGGTGGTTAAGGTCCAGATGATGGATTATGATTCAGTTGACAGGAAAAATAATGTGTTCTTCGGTATTCACCAAGGAGAAGGATATTGAATTATGTGAGGTAAGGGAAACAAGTAGAGTAGCTATGGAAACTATGAGGATCAAAGAAGAGGAATTACTGACACTTTTGAAAAATATAAAAGTGGATAAGTCTCCAGGTCCTGACAGGATATTCCCTAGGACATTGAGGGAAGTTAGTGTAGAAATAGCAGGGGCTATGACAGTAATATTTCAAATGCCATTTGGAAATGGGAATGGTGCCAGAGGATTGGCGTACTGCGCATGTTGTTCCATTGTTTAAAAAGGATTCTAAGAGTAAACCTAGCAATTATAGACCTGTTAGTTTGACGTCAGTGGTGAGCAAATTAATGGAGAGGCTACTTAGTGATAATATATATAATCATCTGGATAAACAGGGTCTGGTTAGGAACAGTCAACATGGATTTGTGCCTGGAAGTTCATGTTTGACTATTTCTATTGAATTTTTTGAACAGGTTACTAAGGAAATTGATGAGGGTAAACCGGTGGCTGTTGTCTATATGGACTTCAGTAAGGCCTTTGACAAGGTTCCACATGGAAGGTTGGTTAAGAAGGTTCAATTGTTGGGTATTAACAGTGGAGTAGCAAGATGGATTCAACAGTGGCTGAATGGGAGATACCAGAGAGTAATGGTGGATAACTGCCAGGTTGGAGGCCGGTGACTACTAGGGTGCCCCAGGGATCTGTGTTGGGTCCACTGTTGTTTGTCATATACATCAATGATCTGGATGATGGTGTGGTAAATTGGATTAGTAAGTATGCAGATGATACTAGGATAGATGGTGTTTTGGATAATGAAGTAGATTTTCAAAGTCTACAGAGAGATTTAGGCCATTTGGAAGAGTGGGCTGAAAGATGGCAGATGGAGTTTAATGCTGATAAGTGTGAGGTGTTACACCTTGGCAGGACAAATCAAAATAGGACATACATGGTAAATGGTAGTGAATTGAGGAATGCAGTTGAACAGAAGGATCTAGGAATAACTGTGCATAGTTCCTTGAAGGTGGAATCTCATGTAGATAGGGTGGTAAAGAAAGCTTTTGTTGTGCTGTCCTTTATAAATCAGAACATTGAGTATAGAAGTTGGGATGTAATGTTAAAACTGTACAAGGCATTGGTGAGGCCAATTCTGGAGTATGGTGTACAATTTTGGTCGCCAAATTATAGGAAAGATGTCAACAAAATAGAGCGAGTACAGAAGAGATTTACTAGAATGTTGCCTGGGTTTCAGCACCAAAGTTACAGAGAAAAGTTGAACAAGATAGGGTCTTTATTCTTTGGAGCGCAGAAGGTTAAGGGGGGACTTGATAGAGGTCTTTAAAATGATGAGAGGGATAGACAGAGTTGACGTGGATAAGCTTTTATCCATTGAGAGTAGGGAAGATTCAAACAAGAGGACATGATTTGAGAATTACGGGACAAAAGTTTAGGGGTAACATGACGGGGAACTTCTTTACTCAGAGAGTGGTAGCTGTGTGGAATGAGCTTCCAGTGGAAGTGGTGGAGGCAAGTTTGATTTTATCATTTAAAAATAAATTGGATAGGTATATGGACGGGAAAGGAATGGAGGGTTATGGTCTGAGTGCAGGTAGATGGGACTAGGTGAGAGTAAGTGTTCGGCATGGACTAGAAGGGCCGAGATGGCCTGTTTCCGTGCTGTAATTGTTATATGGTTAGATGGTTATGTCATGTTTCTTAAAATCACTCTCACTAAAAAAGCATCAACTGTAAATAACATCCACTATTCCCTTGACAGGATCCATATGTGGAGCTTTTACCGAACTGGACCCGTTTCATGCCTGACAACTGGTGTTGGATAGACTGATGGGACTGAAGGCTGATAAATCCCCAGAGCCTGATGGTCTGCATCCCTGGGTACTTAAGGAAGTGGCTCTAGAAATCGTGGATGCATTGGAATTTTCCAATGTTCTATAGACTCAGAATCAGTTCCTGTGGATTGGAGGGCAGCTAATGTTATCCCACTTTTTCAGAAATGCGGGAGAGAGAAAACAGGGAATTATAGACCAGTTAGCCTGACATCGGTGGTGGGGAAGATGCTGGCATCAATTATAAAAGATGAAATAGCCACACATTTCGATAGCAGTAACAGGATCGGTCCGAGGTTTACAAGGTTAATTCCCGGATGGCGGGACTGTCATATGCTGAGAGAATGGAGCAGCTGGGCTTCTACATGTTTAGAAGGATGAGAGGGTATCTTATTGAAACATATAAGATTGTTAAGGGTTTGGACAAGCTAGAGGCAGGAAACATGTTCCCGATGTTGGGGGAGTCCAGAACCAGGGGCCACAGTTTAAGAATAAGGGGTAAGCCATTTAGAATGGAGACGAGGAAACACATTTTCTCACAGGGAGTTGTGAGTCTGTGGAATTCTCTGCCTCAGAGGGCAGTGGAGGCCGGTTCTCTGGATACTTTCATGAGTGAGCTAGATAGGGCTCTGAAAGATAGCGGAGTCAGGGGATATGGGGAGAAAGCAGGAATGGGGTACTGATTGGGGATGATCAGCCATGATCACGTTGAATAGCAGTGCTGGCCTACTCCTGCACCTATTATCTATTGTCAATTGGTATCACAATGATATACTTCCCATAGAGGTTGCCAAATCTCTGGAATTCCCTACATGGGAACTCTCTACTCGGGAGGGCTGCCGAGCCTTGATCACTGGGGTGTGTTAAGAGGAAGTAGTTATATTTTTGAAAGATCATGGGGAACTAGTACAGAAGAAATGACAAGTCCTGGGCCAAAGCTGCCAGGATCATATTGGATAGCAGAGCAGGCTTGAGCTGCCAAGTGGTCCACTCCTACTCCTGTATTCTCAAAGCCCTGTCCCACAGTATGAGTTCATTCCAAGAGCTCTCCCGAGTTTAAATCAAACTCGTGGTAAGCACGGAAAATGAACGTAGCGGGTACGTCGGAGCTCGGGGACGTCTCTTAGCGGCTCGTAACGCTAATGGCAGGTACTCTGGAAGACTCGCTAACGGCAGGTAAGCATGGGAAGACTCGTGAAGATTTTTCAACATGTTAAAAAATGTCCACGAGAGCCCCGAGTACCTACGAGTGGCCATTACCGTAAATCTCCGAGTTCGAATCAGGGCAAACTCGGGAGAGCTCTTGGAATGAACTTGTACCGTGGGACAGGGCTATTAAGCTCTTTCACAATGATTGCAATGTGGACAGAACAGGAGCAAAACGCTTGAGAGACAGCTTTAACACATAGGTCCTCCCCAGTTTGAGTCCCTGTGTTTGGAAGACCTGCGGTGTGGATTTGCCATCATCTGCCATGTGGAAACTCTGTGTGGACCAATATAATTGCATCATCCAGAGAAATCTGAATGGCTGTGTAAAACGCCCTGGTTCAACAACACTTTGCCCTTGGTTGGCTTATGTTTTTATTTCAGCCACATTTCTGACTTGCAAACTGTTCAGTTCGAGAACAATTCTGTTCAGCTCAGTTTATTGTTCCGTGTACCGAGGTACAGTGAAAAGCTTTTTGTTGCATGCTAACAATACATGATTACAATCAATCCATTTACAGTGTATAGAAACATGATAAAGGAATAGCGTTTAGTGCAAGATAAAGTCCGGTTAAGAATGGGACATCAAAGAGGCAACTAGTCACAGCTCTCTGGTTGTGGTAGGATGATTCAGTTGCCTGATGACAGCCGGGAAAAAACTCCCTGAATCAGGTGGTGTGCGTTTTCACACTTCTATACCTTTTGCCTGGTAGAGAGGGGAAATAGGGAGTGACCGGGCTGTGACTCATCCTTGATTATGTTGCTGGCCTTGCCAAGGCAGCGTGAGGTATAAATGGAGTCAATAGAAAGGAGGTTGGTTTGTGTTATGATCTGGGCTGCGCCCACAATTATCATCAACATAACCCTGTCGTAACCTGGGTGAGATCTACATTCACGTAAATCAAAGCAGGTGTGCCTTTATCCAACGCAAGTTCAGACAACTTCTGTGCCTCAGAAGGATGAGGATGGGCTGACTTTAGTATAGGTCAAAGTATCCACAAAAATAAAGGTTAGGGAAATGAATCATGTTACAATGCTCTGACCTTTCCTTGGGAGTTATAGTGAAAAGCTTTGTTTTGCATGCTGTCCAATCAGATCAGATACTATATATAAATACAATCATGTCAAATACTAGATAAACACAATCATGTTAAACTCAAGTACAATAAGTCGAGCAAAGGGGCAGATGCAATATAGTTACAAAATATAGTTCTCAGCATTGTAGTGCAATAGTTCGATAGACAAATGCCAATGTCCACAATGGGGTAGAGGTGAATCAGACTGTACCTTAGCTTGTGGAAGGACTGTTCAGAAGCCTGATAACAGAGGCGCAGCAGCTGTTCTTGAGTCTGGTGGTGCGTGCTTTCGTTTCTGTATCTTTTTGACTGACTGGAGCAGGAAGGAGGAATGATCAGGGTAGGACAAGTCTTTGATTATGTTGGCTACTATTCCGAGCTGCATGCTGTAGATGGAATCAATGATGGGAAGTCTGGTCTGTGTGATAGACTGGGCCACATCCATAACTCTCTGCAAATTCTTGTGGTTGTAGTCAGAGTTGGTTCCAAACCAAGCTGTGATGGAATCTTACAGTATTATTTCTATGGTGCCTCTGCAGAAGTTTGTGAGAGTCATTGGAGACAATTTCCTCAGTATCCTTAGGAATACTGTTTGTCCCCATCTCCCATTATGGGATAGGGATTCAAAGGTTCATTGGTATAGTAATCAGAAATGAGAGGTTTGTTTTAGTCACAGAATATTAAGGTTGGTGGCATAACTATTTACCCTAAAACAATAATACCAATGCATGATTGCAACATACTTCAGGTGCCTGAGTATCCACTGCTGTAATAAGCAGACATATTTCCATGGTACTGCTGGGTATTAGTACATCACCTAATACTCCACAGTGCAATTATGAGAAGAATCCAATACACAACAGGCAAATCTGGCAGTTGTCAGCCTTCATTTTCCAATCCCAATTGCCCCAGGAGATGGTGGAGCAGAACTACCTTCAATAATTAAAGCTATGGTTTCGTAATGAATTGATATGAATGGTTGCATACAGAGTATCTTCTTTAATACAGACACTTATCTGTGATGTTACCTGTCTGCTGGCCAGGAAAGCACAAGCCGCCAAAGGACTGTATCGCTCCGCCGAAAACTGAGCGGTGTCAACCAGAGGCAAGGAGCTGAAGGTTCATGCGAAGACTAGCTGTTTCTCCAGCACAAGTTCATAGAGCACCTGAAGATTTGTGGGATCCAAAAACTACAATTAATCAATCGTAGTACCACCTGTAAGCTTCATATTAATTTAAAAAAAAATCATCTTTTCTTCTTAGAAAGTTCCATGGGATCGAGGTTGACTTGCATGCACTCCATTTCCATGGGTCTGAGTTGATTGATGAAATCAAGGTGAGACCTCCCAATTACACCAGCGGTGGCACAGTGCTTGCAAGAGAGGGCATGTCAGGTGGAAGGAACATGGTGCACCACTTTGACCATAATACCAGAGTTCAGTATGTTCATTAGGAAGGGAGAGTGAATACAGAGACAAGTAAACGTCGGAGGGAGCAATGACAATAGCCTCAAAGCACACAAGGGAGAAACTGTCGGCTAGGCCAGACTAATAGGGCTCTATATGAATGAAGTGGGCCTAATGCAGCATCTATGTAATGCAAAGATGGGTATTTAACCAGATGAACACTTACCAGTACTATTTGTAGATAGACACAAAAAGCTGGAGTAACTCAGCAGGACAGGCAGCATCTCTGGAGAGAAGGAATGGGTGTTTCGGGTCGAGACCCTTCTTCAGACATTCAGGGTTCGGGGTTCAGTCTGAAGAAGGGTCCCGACCCAAAATGTCACCCATTCCTTCTCTCCAGAGATGCTGCTTGTGAGTTACTCCAGTTTTTTGTGTCTTTCAATGGTTTAAACCAGCATCTGCAGTTCCTTCCTGCACAGTACTATTTGTAGACTGTTTTACAAGAGATATCATTATTCTCCAGAATATTATTATTTTGTGGGTCCAGACAAAACTATTATAGTTTGAATACTTCAAATTGTAAAAAATAAGATTTCTACAGTACAACCAATGGAAATTTTTCCTCCATCATAAACAATTCTCCATCATTTCTTTAAAAAAGTTCCATGATATTCTCAAATAACATTTTAAATAATTCATAACAACTGTTTTATTGATAGAAGAAGCATGCTCCCAGAACAATTTTTAATATACTTCTGCTAAAACAAACCTGTCATTTATGATTACGGTTAAATGAACCTTTGGAACCCTTTCCTGCAATGGATGATGGAGCCAGACAGTTTTCTAGTTTTACTTTTCTAAATCATCTTATTTCTGGTCAGAAATGTGGACATGCTTACAGGGGTTTGTTGGGAAGAGGGGGTGGTTGTGGGGGTGCAGGGGTCAGCACAAGTGAACTTTAGAACTTGCTTCCAGCAGGATATCTTTCAGTGAAACAACGCCATACGGTAGGGTGGTACTGGTTCTGCACAATCTCACTCAGGCAGGGATGGAGGAAATAGTCAAAAGGGGCTGCATTATTGACGATTATGGAGTTGGTGATAGGAAAGGAGTAGAGCAAACCAATAGTTTGCAGAGGCCCAGGTTTTTGGAAAATGGGGCAAAGAAAAAAGCTGTTGGAGAAACCCAGCAGGTCAGGCAGCATCTATAATCGCAAAGGGATAATTGAAGTTTCTCATCGAGAACCTGCATCAAGTTATCTTCAGTCCTGAACCAGAAGTTCGACATGAAACGTTGACCATACTTTTTCCTCCACAGATGCAGACTGACCCACCCACTTCTTCTTGCAGCTTGCTTTTTTTTTGCACCAGATCCCAGCACCTCTTTTGAAAATGGGATCATGAGGAGTGGAGTCAAAGTTATTATTCGGAAAGGGTGAATACCAGCCCCTCCTGATTAAGAAAACAAAGGTAGGAAGAATTCATAGTGAACATTCAACCTCCGCACAGACAGTACTGGAGGTCAGGACTGAACCCGGGTTGCTGGATTTATGAGATGGACCTCTATTATTTGAACCCATTGGGCTATTCATTAAATTACACTCATTTTATAATCGATTTAAGGTACACAAAAATGCTGGAGAAACTCAGCGGGTGCAGCAGCATCTATGGAGCGAAGGAAATAGGCGACGTTTCCTTACAAAAACTTAAGGGGTTGGACAGGCTAGATGCAGGAAGATTGCTCCCGATGTTGGGGAAGCCCAGGACAAGGGGTCACAGCTTAAGGATAAGGGGGAAATCCTTTAAAACCGAGATGAGAAGAACTTTTTTCACACAGAGAGTGGTGAATCTCTGGAACTCTCTGCCACAGAGGGTAGTCGAGGCCAGTTCATTGGCTATATTTAAGAGGGAGTTAGATGTGGCCCTTGTGGCTAAGGGGATCAGAGGGTATGGAGAGAAGGCAGGTATGGGATACTGAGTTGGATGATCAGCCATGATCATATTGAATGGCGGTGCAGGCTCGAAGGGCCGAATGGCCTACTCCTGCACCTAATTTCTATGTTTTCTATGTTTCTATGTTTCGGGCCGAAACCCTTCTTCAGACATAATCGATTTATGTAATTTTATGCTGGAATGAACATATAAATAAGTTAACCAATGAAAATAAGCATCTCCAACAGTTGCAATTCATTCTCCCTTGATGCAGAAGTATGGAAACTTGAGAGCCTATAACTTCAAGAAAATATTTTTTCTCATGATGAGAGCCTGTAACTTCAAGAAAATATTTTTTCTCTTGATGTGAGGCTAACACTTGATCATTTTTCAACATTTTTGTGGATTGTCAAGTTTAATTTGGTTAATAGAGTTTGCAACCCTTGAAATTTTTTGAACAGGTGATGTCAATATAGTCTTGAACAACTCTGTCGACAATCAACAATACGTTTGAATAATGTTTGAGTTAGTATCACAGAGCATAGTTTTCCCACTGTGAACCAAGTTCGTCTATCTTACAAATTGTGATATATCCAGAATCATATCCAGATGTGACATGATACAGTATCTCACATCAATTCGTGTCTCTTCTTCAATCTCCAACATGTCCACTACATGCCTCTTCCCATCACCACTTATTACTCATTTCCCTCAAAAGTCACATTTGGGAAAGTAACCAAATGTGGTGGTCTCAAAGCAAATGGGAAAGATTTAACTTTTCCTTAATCTATTTCTTTCACATTCATTTTTCACTGCTGCTCTCTCTCAACTTTCATTTTTTTTATTCTTCCTACACACCATCTTTCATCTCTGCCGAAGGTTTCTCCCAACAATTTAAAACTCTTTCCCAAAGTAAACAACACTGACCACGAGCAAATGGACTAGTCAAATGTCTTTCCAACAACATCAATTTGTCTAACATTGCTTGCTCCATTGAGCAAGGATGAATGGATAGTGTATCTGACTTTTAAACTTAGGAATCAAATTATTATTTAAACCATCCCAAAATAAACGGTGGGATTTGACCTAAGTGCAGAGTACAGTTTCATTTCTTTGTATTTGCATAAAGAGTTACTGTAATAACCACGTTTAATAGCGAGAGTGGATCATTTAGTTTTGATGCATGATAGCTCCGACCAAACGTTGGTCTTGAAGCTGCAAGAGTATAATGCACCTTTTGACTTAAGACCCCACAGGACTGCTGCCTATCTTCAGGTTGAGATGCTAACACTATATTAGTGTCTGCTCAGAAGCACGTAGTCTATTTAAGTACAGCCTGCAACATCTCAGAAAATATTCCAGTATGGGCGTGTGAAATTCTAAAATGACAGGCACGTCACAGGAGTTTGAATGGGTTCAATGTGAACCACACGTACACATGGTATATATGTGGTAGAGAACTGTGCAGTCGTGCTTGATAAACTCAGCAGCTTCAGCTGGAGCAGCATTTTTAGACCAAGGAAGTGGAAGGATGCGAATCCTTGGCTGCCACTAATGTGGTATGAGCTGTGGGAAAAACTGACTGCTCCTGTTAGCACCACAATCTTGGCATTCCATTACAGACCAAAAATAAATTTAGCAGCATTAGCAGTGGCCAAAGTGACAGCTTTTCTTTGGCCATTTACAGTCTCTTTTTACTTATTCCATTGCATACATAATGCTGGAAGAACAATGCTAATAGCCACCTCCAAAAGCAGAACACAAAGACTTTATACAGTCAAACTCTGCCTACCAAAAACTCCAGTCTCAGATTTGTGATCTGCAAACGCAGTCCAAACAGAAACATAGAAAATCGGCGCATGAGTAGGCTATTCGGCCCTTCGAGCCAGCACCAACATTCAATATGATCATGGCTCAGTAGCCAGTTCCAGCTTTTTCCCCATATTCCTTGATTCCCTTAGCCCTAGAGCTAAAGCTGACTCTCTCTTGAAAACATCCAGTGAATTAGCCTCCACTGCCTTCTGAGCAGAGAATTCCATGGATTCACAACTCTCTGGATGAAAAAGTATTTCCTCATCTCAGTCCTAAATGGCCTACCCCTTATTCTTAAACTGTGACCCCTGGTTCTAGACTCCCCCAATATCGGGAACATTTTTCCTGAACTATTCTGTCCAATCCTCTAAGAATTTTATGTTTCTATAAGATACCCTCTCATCCTTCTGAATTCCAGCGAATACAAGCCCAGTCATATGTCAGTCCCGCCATCTCAGGAATCAACCTGGTGAACCTATGCTGCACTTCCTCAATAGCAATAATGTCCTTCCTCAAATTAGGAGACTAAAATTGCACACAATACTCCAGGTGCGGTCTCACCAGGACCCTGTACAACTGCAGTAGGACTTCCTTGCTCCTAAACTCAAATCCTCTC
The DNA here is from genome assembly GCF_010909765.2 of Amblyraja radiata. Lineage (NCBI taxonomy): Eukaryota > Metazoa > Chordata > Chondrichthyes > Rajiformes > Rajidae > Amblyraja > Amblyraja radiata. The sequence continues at coordinate 74,090,607 of NC_045960.1, read as the reverse complement.
GCAATGAAGGCCAACATGCCATTAGCTTTCTTCACTTCCTGCTGTACCTGCATGCTTACTTTCAGTGATTGATTTACAAGCACACCCAGGTCTCATTGCACCTTCCCTTCTCCTAATCTGACACCTTTCAGATAATAATCTGCCTTCCTGTTCTTGCCATCAAAGTGGATAACCTCACATTTATCCACATTATACTGCATCTGCCATGCTTCTGCCCACTCACCCAACCTATCCAAGTCACCCTGCAGCCTCATATCATCATCCTCGCAGCTCACGCTGCCACCCAGCTTTGTGATATCCGCAAATTTAGAGATGTTACATTTAATTCACTCGTTATAAAATATTGTAAACAACTGGGGTCCCAGCACCGAGCCTAGCGGCACCTCACTAGTCACTGCCTGCCATTCTGAAAAGGACCTGTTAATTCCTACTCTTTGCTTCCTGTCCGCCAATCAGTTCTCTATCCATGTCAATACCCTACCCCAAATACCATGTGCTCTAAATCTGCACACTAATCTCTTGTATGGTACCTTGTCAAAGGCTTTTTGAAAGTCCGGATGCACCACATTCACTGGGTCTCCCTTATCCATTCTACTTGTTACATCCTCAAAAAGTTCGAAAGGATTAGTCAAGCATGATTTCCCCTTCATATATCCATGTTGACTTTAACTGATTCTGTCACTGCTTTCCAAATGCACTGCTATAATATCTAGAAGCACAGTAACTAAATATAGATCTCTTGAACGACATAACATTCTTACATGGAATTCCATATTGAAATATGATCCTCAGATAAACTGAGCTACTGAATGTCATAATTGCAGAAACACTGAGTAATCTAGTTCAGTAATCTTAATGGAGTCTTCATTAAAATGAGTAGGCATGCAAACAGATAGATGCTTTGTCAAAAAGGTGGGATGGCAATTCTGAAAATAACAGAAACATAGACGAGGGCATCGGCAACAGTTTGACTGTGTATAAAGGCAGGCATTCTTATGAAGATGTAAGTATGTGGTTAGAAACTCAGCTTGAAAATAAAGTATTTCAATCAGAGAGCTAGAATCATGCAGTGCACATTGATTACTCCAAGTATACAAAAAAGGTTAAAGTTAAATTGGCTATGAAGCAAACAAATAGATATTTTTTAGCTCTGTTAACCTATTCACCAGTGGCATATATTTTCGTACTGACTGCAATGAACAAAATACTGAGGAGACATGAGAATAGACAGAAACCTAAATTGTAGCCTTCATGAAGCTCCTAGAATTAAAAGTGGAGCTAACAAATTGATCTTTCTGCACACAAATTTTATATATTGTCATAGAGTTTATTTAGTAAGGTAGATTCAAGATTCAGGATTCAATTTAATTGTCACATATACCAATTAAGGTACAGTGAAATATGAGTTACCATACAGCCATACTAAGTAAAAAAGCAAAAATACACACAGCACATAAAATAAAGTTTAACATATTTGTCTCCAAATCTGAGGAAGGACATTATTGCCATAGAGGGAGTGCAGAGAAGGTTCACCAGACTGATTCCTGGGATGTCAGGACTGTCTTATGAAGAAAGACTGGATAGACTTGGTTTATACTCTCTAGAATTTAGGAGATTGAGAGGAGATCTTATAGAAGCTTACAAAATTCTTAAGGGGTTGGATAGGCTAGATGCAGGAAGATTGCTCCCGATGTTGGGGAAGTCCAGGACAAGGGGTCACAGCTTAAGGATAAGGGGGAAATCCTTTAAAACCGAGATGAGAAGAACTTTTTTCACACAGAGAGTGGTGAATCTCTGGAACTCCCTGCCACAGAGGGTAGTCGAGGCCAGTTCATTGGCTATATTTAAGAGGGAGTTAGATGTGGCCCTTGTGGCTAAGGGGATCAGAGGGTATGGAGAGAAGGCAGGTACGGGATACTGAGTTGGATGATCAGCCATGATCATATTGAATGGCGGTGCAGGCTCGAAGGGCCGAATGGCCTACTCCTGCACCTAATTTCTATGTTTCTATGTTTCTATAAACATGCACCACAGTGGAATCAACATTCCTCACTGTGATAGAAGGCAAGAACGTTCAGTCAGCTTCCTCCTTGAAAACAGCATGAGGGAAAACAGTCTAAAGAAACGTCGCTGGAAGAAGGGTCTCGACCCGAAACGTCGCAGTAAGAAGGATCTCGACCTGAAACGTCGCCTATTTCCTTCACTCCATAGATGCTGCCTCACACGCTGAGGATCCCCAGCAGTTTTGTCTACCTTCAGTTTGAAGAATGCTATGAGTTTGAAAATAGTGGAGTAATCATGCAAGTTGTCTTATTTGTATGCTAACTTTTAGAAATCATTTTCCCATCAAATGACGTCAATTCAATATCTACTGTAAAAGGTAGGTAGAAACATAGACACATAGGTGCAGGAGTAGGCCATTCGGCCCTTCGTGCCTGCACCGCCATTCAATATGATCATGGCTGATCATCCAACTCAGTATCCTGTACCTGCCTTCTCTCCATACCCCCTGATCCCTTTAGCCACAAGGGCCACATCTAACTCCCTCTTAAATATAGCTAATGAACTGGCCTCAACTACATTCTGTGGCAGAGAATTCCAGAGATTCACCACTCTCTGTGTAAATAATGTTTTTCTCATCTCAGTCCTAAAATATTTCCCCTTTATCCTTAAACTGTGACCCTTTGTTCTGGACTTCCCCAACATCGGGAACAATCTTCTTACATCTAGCCTGTCCAACCCCTTAAGCATTTTGTAAGTTTCTATAAGATCCCCCCTCAATCTTCTAAATTCTAGCGAGTACAAGCCGAGTCTATCCAGTCTTTCTTCATATGAAAGTCCTGACATCCCAGGAATCAGTCTGGTGAGCCTTCTCTGTACTCCCTCTATGGCAAGAATGTCCTTCCTCAGATTAGGAGACCAAAACTGTACTCAATACTCCAGGTGTGGTCTCACCAAGACCCTGTACAACTGCAGTAGAACCTACCTGCTCCTATACTCAAATCCTTTTGCTATGAATGCTAACATACCATTCGCTTTCTTCACTGCCTGCTGCACCTGCATGCCTACTTTCAATGACTGGTGTACCATGACACCCAGGTCTCGTTGCATCTCCCCTTTTCCTATACCTTTTCCTAATCGGCCACCATTCAGATAATAAGTTACTTTGAGGAATCTTCTGCATATGTATAGAACTACAGTCGGAACAATACGAGGATGCCTGAAGACTCCCAAGACTGGTACACGAGGAAAGCACACAAAGGAAACCCAAGATGGATGCTTATTTCAAAGAGAAACAACATAACATTTAAACTAATGTGGTATTTGTGTCTTCAAAAGCATATAATTGAGACTCTTTAGGTTTAAATAAGAAATTATAGAAAATATATTTACGTTATCATGAATAAAGGGAATAATTTAATCATTAAGGGAAAAAAATGGGTTGATATTTCCTGGATATTTAGAGATTAAGGGCATCCAAGTTAAGCATTAAGTTGAAATGCTGGAGCAATGTCTTCAGCACAAGAATCCACCTTGACATAGATGAAGCTTGCACTGTGGACAGTTACCTGGAGACCACCAAGAGTTTAAAAGGCATCCAGATTGGCAGCTAATATTTACTTGGGAATCTGCATGGCAATTTCTTGTCCAGTGCCTAAACTGATGCCTTCTCCCTACATAACCAACACATTGGTAGAGAGTTAAGGAGAAGGACTGGAAAGGTAACAATCTCAGGATTACTGCCTGTGCCACGCGACAGTGAGAGTAGGAATGGAGCGAGGTGGAGGATAAATGCGTGGATGAGGGACTGGTGCAGTGGGTATGGATTCAAGTTTCTGGATCATTGGGACCTCTTTTGGGGAAGGTGCGACCTGTACAGAAAGGACGGGTTGCACTTGAACTCAAGGGGGACCAATATCCTGGCGGGGAGATTTGCAAAGGCTACTGGGGAGACTTTAAACTAGTATGGTTGGGGGGAGGGACTCAAATTGGGAAAGCTAGCAGTCAGTGTGTGAAGCAGGGGGCAGAGAATGGTAGCACTCTGACCCAAAATGTAGGGGAGAGAGAAGAAAAAGAAAATAATCAAAGAATAAGAGAGGGTGGGTTTCTTAAATGTGTATATTTTAATGCTAGGAGCATTGTAAGAAAAGTGGATGAACTTAGAGCCTGGATTGACACCTGGAAGTATGATGTTGTGGCGATCAGTGAAACATGGTTGCAGGAGGGCTGTGATTGGAAACTAAATATTCCAGGATTTCATTGCTTCAGGTGTGATAGAATTGGAGGGGCAAGAGGTGGAGGTGTTGCATTGCTTATCAGGGAAGATATTACAGCAGTGCTTTGGCAGGATAGATTAGAGGGCTCGTCTAGGGAGGCTATTTGGGTGGAACTGAGAAATGGGAAAGGGGTAGCAACACTTATAGGGGTGTATTATAGACCGCCAAATGGGGAGCGAGAATTGGAAGAGCAAATATGTAAGGAGATTGCAGATATTAGTAGTAAGCACAAGGTAGTGATTGTGGGAGATTTCAATTTTCCACACATAGACTGGGAAACACATTCTGTAAATGGGCTGGATGGGTTGGAGTTTGTAAAATGTGTGCAGGATAGTTTTTTGCAACAATACATAGAAGTACCTACTAGAGAAGGGGCGGTACTGGACCTCCTGTTAGGAAATGAGATGGGTCAGGTGGCAGAGGTATACGTTGGGGAACAGTTCGGGTCCAGTGATCACAATACCATTAGTTTCAATATAATTATGGAGAGGGACAAAACTGGACCTAGGGTTGAGATTTTTGATTGGAGAAAGGCTAACTTTGAGGAGATGCGAAAGGATTTAAAAGGAGTAAATTGGGACAGTTTGTTTTATGGGAAAGATGTGGAAGAGAAATGGAGTACATTTAAAGGTGAAATTTTAAGAGTACAGAATCTTTATGTCCCTGTTCGGTTGAAAGGAAATCGTAAAAATTGTAAAGAGCCATGGTTTTCAAGGGAAATTGGACACTTGGTTCGGAAAAAGAGGGATATCTACAATAGTTATAGGCAGCATGGAGTAAATGAGGTGCTTGAGGAGTATAAAGAATGTAAAAAGAATCTTAAGAAAGAAATTAGAAAAGCTAAAAGAAGATATGAGGTTGCTTTGGCAAGTAAGGTAAAAGTAAATCCGAAGGGTTTCTACGGCTATATTAATAGCAAAAGGATAACGAGGGATAAAATTGGTCCATTAGAGAGTCAGAGTGGCCAACTATCTGCAGAGCCAAAAGAGATGGGGGAGATATTGAACAGTTTCTTTTCTTCGGTATTCACCAAGGAGAAGGATATTGAATTATGTGAGGTAAGGGAAACAAGTAGAGTAGCTATGGAAACTATGAGGATCAAAGAAGAGGAAGTACTGACACTTTTGAGAAATATAAAAGTGGATAAGTCTCCAGGTCCGGACAGGATATTCCCTAGGACATTGAGGGAAGTTAGTGTAGAAATAGCAGGGGCTATGGCAGAAATATTTCAAATGTCATTAGAAACGGGAATAGTGCCGGAGGATTGGCGTACTGCGCATGTTGTTCCATTGTTTAAAAAGGGGTCTAAGAGTAAACCTAGCAATTATAGACCTATTAGTTTGACGTCAGTGGTGGGCAAATTAATGGAAAGAATACTTAGAGATAATATATATAAGCATCTGGATAAACAGGGTCTGATTAGGAACAGTCAACATGGATTTGTGCCTGGAAGGTCATGTTTAACTAATCTTCTTGAATTTTTTGAAGATGTTACTCGGGAAATTGATGAGGGTAAAGCAGTGGATGTTGTGTATATGGACTTCAGTAAGGCCTTTGACAAGGTTCCTCATGGAAGGTTGGTTAAGAAGGTTCAATGGTTGGGTATTAATGGTGGAGTAGCAAGATGGATTCAACAGTGGCTGAATGGGAGATGCCAGAGAGTAATGGTGGATGGTTGTTTGTCAGGTTGGAGGCCAGTGCCGAGTGGGGTGCCACAGGGATCTGTGTTGGGTCCACTGTTGTTTGTCATGTACATCAATGATCTGGACGATGGTGTGGTAAATTGGATTAGTAAGTATGCAGATGATACTAAGATAGGTGGGGTTGCGGGTAATGAAGAAGAGTTTCAAAGTCTACAGAGAGATTTATGCCAGTTGGAAGAGTGGGCTGAAAGATGGCAGATGGAGTTTAATGCTGATAAGTGTGAGGTGCTACATCTTGGCAGGACAAATCAAAATAGGACGTACATGGTAAATGGTAGGGAATTGAAGAATGTAGGTGAACAGAGGGATCTGGGAATAACTGTGCACAGTTCCATGAAAGTGGAATCTCATGTAGATAGGGTGGTAAAGAAAGCTTTTGGTGTGCTGGCCTTTATAAATCAGAGCATTGAGTATAGAAGTTGGGATGTAATGTTAAAATTGTACAAGGCATTGGTGAGGCCAATTCTGGAGTATGGTGTACAATTTTGGTCGCCTAATTATAGGAAGGATGTCAACAAAATAGAGAGAGTACAGAGGAGATTTACTAGAATGTTGCCTGGGTTTCAGCAACTAAGTTACAGAGAAAGGTTGAACAAGTTAGGGCTTTATTCTTTGGAGCGCAGAAGGTTAAGGGGGGACTTGATAGAGGTTTTTAAAATGATGAGAGGGATAGACAGAGTTGACGTGGAAAAGCTTTTCCCACTGAGAGTAGGGAAGATTCAAACAAGGGGACATGACTTGAGAATTAAGGGACTGAAGTTTAGGGGTAACATGAGGGGGAACTTCTTTACTCAGAGAGTGGTAGCTGTGTGGAATGAGCTTCCAGTGAAGGTGGTGGAGGCAGGTTCGTTTTTATCATTTAAAAATAAATTGGATAGTTATATGGATGGGAAAGGAATGGAGGGTTATGGTCTGAGCGCAGGTATATGGGACTAGGGGAGATTATGTGTTCGGCACGGACTAGAGGGGTCGAGATGGCCTGTTTCCGTGCTGTAATTGTTATATTATTATATGGTTATTGGGAATTGGCAAATTGTAAATGAAGATTGAGAGTGCCTCTCGCACGTCCACCATTCTTCACTCGAGAATCAGAAGACGCAGGTTTAAGGAGAGCGGGGAAAGATTTAATGGGAACCTGAGGGGTAACTTTTTTTTCCACAAAGGATGGTGGGTGTATGGAACAGGCTGCTGGAGCAGGTATTTGAGGCAGATACTATTGCAAAGTTTAAAGGGCCTGTCCCACTTACGTGTCCTTGGCATGCAAATTACGCGACCTCGTGGTCGCGTTGAGGCACACGGGCATCGTATGGCCGCGCGGGGCCGGTCCCACTGAGAAGCGCGGAGGGGTATGTAGTTGTGCGCGACTTTTCCGACTGAAGAAGGGCCTCGACCCGAAACATCACCCATTGCTTCTCTCCAGAGATGCTGCTGGTCCCGCTGAGTTACTCCAGCATTGTGTCCATCTTCAAATGATGTCACGTGCTCCAGATGACTGTGCGCACGCATGTAATCATGCCCGACCTTAGCGGGACCGTCGCGGCTCAACGCGACCACGAGGTCGCGTCATTTGCATGCCAAGGACACGTAAGTGGGACAGGCCCTAAAGAAACATTTCGGCAGGTACATGGATAGGAAAGGTTTTTGCATTGCGCCAAAGCAGGCTATTGTTGATGAGGCATGTTGGTCGGCAAAGGAAATTTGGGCCGAACGGGCTGTTTCTACGCTGTATGACGCTATGATTGCTTACTTTCTTTGTCAATAAAAAGAGAACTTTTCAAACATAATGGGAAAATTTGAGACAAACCTTTTATCAACACTTATTCTGGAATTTCCCCAAGGATTTCAACTTTTTAATGAAAAAAATCTGAGTGGTGTGCTACTCATCTTTATTAGACATCTTACAGGAGCGATCTGGAGAAAGTGTGCCAAAGGGTAGTTGAATCTGGCAGAGGGCCAATTGAATACTTCATGCAGATTCATATCTTCTGCAGCATTTTAGCATTGAGCCAATTAGGAGAATAATTCTCTAATGATTGCAGAGATGCTGATTTCTGAATTGAATGAGTAATGCAAGGAAATGTTTTACTTGGGTTTTGTTTTGCCAAAAGATTTACTTGGGATTTACTCAACCAAAATATTACAAAATGAATGTAGGTACAAATCAAAATTTACCTGTGCAATAGTTTCACAGATGATTGGTTAATATGTTTGTAAAGTATTTATCAGCCTTTTCCAGAATGGACAAATTATTATTAGCTAATAACAGCAAATCAGTGTGGAACATAAAATAAATCAGGATGCTAAAAGGATATTTTCAATTTTACATAATGGCAGTACCCTGTTTGAAAGCCAACTTCAACACAAATACAAGCTGGCTTGTTAGCATTGATTTAGTTACCTGTAATCCACTGAATTTGGAACTACGGTCAATGACTTGTTGCAGCCAAATAGCTTCGGCATTGTGTTAACTGAGTGGGTTTCATTTAGCTGAATTGAAAGGTGGAAGGGAAAATGAATGATCTGGTTTCGGCAATGTTTAACGCCTGTCCTTTTAGCCGCATTTATTCTTTACAAACTGTGGAGTATGAATTGTTTGTTAAATTACCCACTGCAGACTATAGAGATTAACTGCTTGCTACTCGATACACGCACAGACTGTAACTGCAGAAACTGCTAATGTGGACAGTTGGTCTCAGCTAATTTAGCCATTTACACTTAACCACCGAAGACAGAAATTCACTAAAGACAAAGGCACATAAAGTGCAATCAATAAATGTAACATATAGAGTGGGACTTAAGAATTTACATCCACTGAGGGTTTATTTGCAAAATCTGCAAATTTAAGGACCATAAATAAGTAAATTAATAACTTATTTCAAATTATATTTTCCAAGCAATGTATCACAGCATAAAGATTGCTGGGGGCTGGTCAGGAGAGGCAGAGGAAAGACTTTGTGACTGCTTAGCATCGGTAGACTGGGCATTGTTCAAGGATTCAGCAATGGACCTGAATGAATACATTCAACTTTGTTTTGTTGTTTTCAACTTCATAATTTTGGTTGTTTTCAACTTCATATACAATGTGCATAACAGTGTGTTCCCATAAAGACCCTCCGAGTGTTCCCTAACCAGAGGCTTTACATGAACAGGGGGTTTGCAATTTACTGACAACCAGATATCGGGCATTCAAATCTGGTGATACAGGATAATTTATGAAGTCCAGGTATGACTTCAAGCAGGCTATCAGAAAAGCAAACTGACACTTTCAGTCTAAATCGGAGGATCAGGACGTATATACGGCAGCTCTTGTATGGTTGACATGCCATCTTTTCCTACAAGGCGAAACCAAGCAGTGGCTCAAGTGACAGCAATGCATCGCTCATGGATGAGCGCAAAGCTTTCTATGCTCACTTTGAAAGGGAGAATATTAATGTATAACCCTGGACCCTTATAGCCTTGATGACACTGGATTTTGGACTTCTTGACCAGGGGACCTTAGTTGGTTAGAATTGGACATAAGATTTCCTCCACCCTGACCCTCATCACTAGTGTCCCTCAGGGTTGTGAACTCAGTTTCTTGCTCTATACTCTGTACACCCATGACTGTGTGCCCAAGTACAACGCACACTCAGTCTTTAAGTTCACCAATGATATACCACTGTTGCCAGTCCACACAGATGAAGTACAGTGAAGAAGTGGAGAATCAGGTGTCAGGACAATAATCTAGCCTTTACGTCAGCAAGACAAAGATATTATTGTTGACCTAAAGAAGCAAGTGGATGCAACCCCGTCCTCATCCAGGTGTCAGGGGTCATGGGGAGAAGGCAGGAGAATGCGGTTAGGAGGGAGGGATAGATCAGCCATGGTTGAATGGCGGAGTAAGCTTAATGGGCCAAATGGCCTAATTCTGCTCCTATCTTTTATGATCCTCACTGCTATCTGTTCCTGAACCAATCACCTCTTTCACACCTAATTCCGGGAGGAGTTGCCACACTAGTGATCTTACTCTGAACTCTACCTCATTTAGATATTCTGTCAATGTACTATAATATTTTTTTGCACTACTCAGATTTTGCACTACAAACTCATTTTGCCATCGTCGTTATAAACATTATTATATTTATCATTACTGTATGTATACTTTTTACTCCATGAGCTTCATGTGAACAAGGAATTCCATTGAACCATACGACAATAATCCAATCCAGGATCCTGCCAATTGGGAATGTGTTGGATTTGGGCAGCAAGCTAACAATGGCAGGTCCGGAAAAACGTAACTTTGTACTTGTGACCCAAGTCGGGAACATGTAGGGCAGCACAACTCCGTCACCGAGTATAACTGAGACGTTCGATAAATCAATAGACTCTTAGACCCTGAATTTATATGTAGCTGCTTGATTTTATTAACCCACCAAAATGGGGAATATTCTTGCTTTTCTGAGCTTAGCCTGGATATAATGGGTGTGGGGGAGCGTGGGGTATTATTTTCTGAGAAGCTGGTGAGAAAGATGGGTCAAATGTACCGCTTCAGTGCCTTTTACACAGTAAAGATGAACCAAAATGTCTCACGAGAGTAATATCTGATAATATTTTTTAATGAGCTCTCCACAATCAATTGAAACCAGGGGCAGGTTTCAAGGAGAAACGAGGTATGGATGTGGATTGATTGAGAGAGTATTTCAGAGCTTGAGGCCCTAGAAACAAAAATGAAAATGCCAGAGTGAACAATGCAAATTATGCACAAGAAGCCAGTATAAGAGAAACATGATTTTAGACAGATTTTGAATAAATGACAAAGATATGGATCGGCGATGCCAAGGAAAGCATTGAATATTATAAAATAATTAAAACATAAAATCAAGATTTTAACACATACTAATTCTAGAATTGGGGGGAAGAGGCATCGAACAAACAGTAGGTGATTTACATAGATACATAGAAAATTTGGGGTAAACAGAAGAAATCTACTTGGAGGAATACAGACATTTGTGATTCTCAACTCAGAGGGCCCTGATACGGTCAAAGACTGATTGAATTATTTTTGGAAATTAAGAGATTTGTACATAGTTTTGGCATACAAAGAAACTTGGGGAATAATTTTATAGGAAGGTAAAGCAAGTGCACATGGGCCTGCTGTTGCATTTCTGGATTGTATGAGATGCTGTCAGATGGCATCTGTTTAATTTATCAAGTACAGGGCAGATTAGGGAACAGGACCTGGTGCGAAACCTTGGTAAATCATCAAGGGAAAGACTACGCAAGCAGAAAAAATGGAAAGGCTTGATAATTCAGTTTGTAATCATGGGGTGGTATACATCAATGAAGGGATTCAAAGTAACATTAGCAAATTTGCAGATGACACAAAGCTGGGTGGCAGTGTGAACTGTGAGGAAGATGCTATGGGTATGCAGGGTGACTTGGACAGGTTGGTGGAGTGGGCAGATGCATGGCAGATGAAGTTTAATGCAGATAAATGTGAGGTTATCCACTTTGGTAGCAAAAACAGGAGGGCAGATTACTATCTAAATGGCGTTGTTGGGAAAAAGGGAAGTACAACGGGATCATCAGTCCATGAAAGTAAGCATGCAGGTACAGCAGGCAGTGAAGAAAACAAATGTCATGTTGGCCTTTATAACAAGAGGAATCGAATATAAGAGCAAAGAGGTCCTTCTGCAGTTGTACAGAACCCTAGTAAGACCACACCTGGAGTATTGTGTGCAGTTTTGGTCCCCTAATTTGAGGAAGGACATTCTTGATATTGAGGGAGTACAGCATAGGTTTACAAGGTTAATTCCCAGAATGGCGGGACTGTCATATGCTGAGAGAGTGGAGCAGCTGGGCTTGTACACTCTGGAGTTTAGAAGGATGAGAGGGTATCTCATTGAAACATATAAGATTGTTAAGGGCTTGGACACACTAGAGGCAGGGAACATTTTCCCGATGTTGGGGGAGTCCAGAACCAGGGGCCACAGTTTAAGAATAAGGGGTAAGCCATTTAGAACGGAGACGAGGAAACACTTTTTCTCACAGAGAATGGTGAGTCTGTGGAATTCTCTGCCTCAGAGGGTGGTGGGGGCAGGTTCTCTGGATGCTTTCAAGAGAGAGCTAGATAGGGCTCTTAGAAATAGCAGAGTCAGGGGATATGGGGAGAAGGCAGGAACGGGGTACTGATTGGGGATGATCACATTGAATGGCGGTGCTGGCTCGAAGGGCCAAATGGCCTGCTCCTGCACCTATTGTCTTTTCTCTATTAAGTCTGAGCATAACAAAGGGGTGGAAGATTGCAACCATCACGTGGTCCGCTCTGTTTCGACGAATGCAATCAACCCAGCGTGAACAATCAAATAAGATCAATTAGTACAAGTTGTCCTACAACTTTAGGCCGTGCACGCCATACGCAAGAAGAAGAAGCCTAACGAAAATGTGGATTGCAAAAGCATGGAAAATAAAGAGAAACCACAATTTTGACGCTGGAAGAAAACAAATTGTATTAGGAGATAGAATCACAGTTGCTGGAACAGAATAGCATTATTGAAATCTGCCATCTACTTGAAACCAATATAAACTATTATATAAGTAAGTTTTGAGTGGTCAGCGCCACGGCTTAAACTAATTTAAACAATGGTCTGACACGCAATTCACAAATAAAACAAATTTAGAAGGTGCAGCAAGGCAAACCCGCACTCAATGTGCTGAGGACATAAATAATACCAAAGCACTGTGGAATTTCTGAAAATGTGGGCTAAACTTTAAGCATTTGGAGGTCTGAATATGCATTAATGGAAATAACAATGATATAGAGAACCTGTACAGTACTGCATATGCAACTCAACTGCAAACTGACCATTTTGTTCCAAGTAATAATAAGCATAAACTAATTTAGTCCAAATTTGTAATCTTCATTCTTAGGATATCAACATTGTTGGAAGATCGTTTGTTATGTGCAAAATTGTATTATATCTACCTTAATCACTCAATGATGGTACTCTTCTGATGTTTTACAGTACAGAGTTCGACTAATCTGACCAACAATAACGAATGAATATGCTGCATATTCACAACAGAATGGCGTATTCTCAAAGAAAAACCTATCTGGGTATCATGTTTTGCAACTGATGCCCATGTCCTACTGGATGATGGCACTGCACATTTGGAAAGCTTCTCGTTGGGAAATGACTGATTAAGCTTGTACATTGGAGTCAAGGCCTGCATGGAATTAGAATTCAAGTGTTGTACATCCATTGATCCAGGCACGGGTAGAGCAATTCACCTAATATATGTGTTGCACATGATGATTGCAGCTTTTGAAGGTAAGAGGATAGACTATTCAGCTCACATTACTCAACCTCTGACCTGCTTTTGCTAGTACAGAGTTTATGTTGTTTGTCTGGTGAATTTATGATTAATGATGACCACAAGGAAATTGGTGGGGAGATTTGGTAATAAACCGTCAATGAATGACAAGATAATGTTGCTAGCTTCTCTCCTATTGGAGACGTATCGTTGTTTCCATTGTCCGACACATTACTGCGTGTGGAGTTCATGACCACCAAGGGGCGCCGTACGATGGCTGCCTTGCCAACGGTCTGTCCCGTCTTTTTCCTTCTTTGTGTTTTTAGTTTGTTGTAAAACATATGTTTTAGTTTATCTTTAGTTTTGTATTATGTGGGGGGTGGTGGTGGGGGAAAACTTTTTTTATCTCTTTCCTTGATGGAGACACAACTTTTTCCGTGTTGCATCTCCGTTTCGCACTGCAGCCTAACATCGTGGAGCTGGCGGCCTCTTGCTGGGACCTCGGAGCTCCAACCGCGGAAGCCTGCAGCCGTTACATCGTGGAGCTCGCGGTCACCTGGTTAGAGACCGACTTCGGGAGCTCCAAGCCACGGGAGCTTCGACCACCCCGACGCAGGAGCTTTGATTGCCGGTTGCGGGAGCTTCAATTGCCCTGACTGCGGATGGTTTGACTCTCCCGACCGCGGGAGAAAAAGAGGATATAAGACATTATTAACTTCCATCACAGTGGGGAATGTGGAGCTGCTCTGGCGGATGTTTATGTCCAATTTTTATGTAGTTGTGTGTCTTGTTGCTTTTTTGGTATGACTGTATGGCAAACCAAATTCCTCGTATGTTGCAAAACATACTTGGCTAATAAATTATGATTATGATGATGCATGCCATTTTGCATGCACGCATGGGGTGCTTCAATATCTGAGCAATTGCAAAAACAGCTAAGTTAAACAATAAGCAATGAATTGCCCCATCTCTGATCTTAAAAAGATTGTTATTGATGAAGCGGCACATGTGGCGCCGACCTGTAGGGGGTATGGCTGCCTAGCCTGCAGCTGTCTGTTTTTTCATCTTTTTTCTTATTTTTAGTTAGTTTAGTGTTTTGTTTTTGAGGAGTTCTAGCTTTTTTATGTGTGGGGGAGGGGGGGGGGGGGAAGGGGGAAACTAATTTTCAGGGTCCCTACCTGGTCGGAGATGCAGCTTTTCTCCTGGCTGCACTTTCGACCCGTCCTCGCGGCCTACCAGCGGGCCTGGAGCGGCGTTTCCTGAGGGGACCGCCCGGGGCATCGGCGGCATCGGTGGCGGCTGCGGAGCTGCGAGTCCGAGGAGCGAGGGGACCGCCCGGAGCCTCGGCATCGGCGGCGGCGGCATCGGCGGCGGCTGAGCTGCGGGTGTGAGGACGGCGGTGCAGCGCTGGAGCCCCATTGCGGGGCGGGCGGTGCCTTGCTTGAGTCGCCGCGCTGGAACTCCAGTGAGCTGGGGACATCGCGGAGCTGCGGGCGGCAGCGCTGAACTTTACATCGGGAGCCTGGGATCTCTCGACGAGATCGCCAGTTGAGCTCCATTCGGCGCGGCCTTGTCGGCTCCGGAAGCCACGGTCTCGAGTAGGGAGGCGGCCGTTCCAGGGTTCCCAAGCCGCTGAGAGGACTCTCCCGACGCCGGAACACCATCACCCGGCGAGAACGGCCTGGAACATCGGGCCTCCGTAGAGGAAACTGTGGAGGCCTCAATAGGCTCGACTATGGGTGAACATTGGGGATGGGACTGGACTTTGTGCCTTCCCCCATAATGGGAACCATTGTGGGGGGATGTTTTTATGTTGAAGCTATTTATTATTGTTATGTTTGTATTCTTTTTTATGTGCTGCATTGGCAAAAAGAATTTCACTACACCTAGGTGTATGTGACAATAAATCAACCTTTGAACCTTTGAACCTTTGATAACTTGAAACTGTCCTTGCAACTCAATTTGTGTCCAATTCACTCCAACATACAGCTGAAAGGAGTGACAATATTTCAGCCTTACATAATAAACATTGTTATTATGTACTAACTATCTACCACAAAAGGGACTAAATAAATTTACCATCACCCCCTGCCTCCCCAGTCCCTGCCCAATGAGTTTTGAGTAATGGCATGTTGAGTCGTATCATGGAATTGAATTGCACAACATAAAACGTTCCCAAGGACATTTTAGTTTCCTAATAATGAGAGAACCACAGGCTGTCAACAAACATTAAATGCAATGTAAACTTTGGAAAGTGTTCTAATGCTCTCCAAAGTAATTCTGAGTGAGGATCTAATGCTTCTTTGGGACTTCTCACCCCATGTTTTTGTGTTTTGTCTTTCAATGCAAGAGCTGTCCTACTTGTGGGTCACGTTACATGCTCACAGATTCTGTGCATTCCACCTAATTGGCATGGGTGCATCTGCTCTGCTTAACTAAATCACAGAACAGATGCAACTCTTCCTAATGTTTTGTTGCAAGCTGTGTTGTTCCTGTGGTTTAATGTTAACTTATCTGGAGCTGCACCATCGTTAGATGCATTTACAATGTATATTGCTGTCTCAAGCATCCAATATTTTCCCCTGCATCTGCTACAAAGTAACAAGCAATTTCATGCACTACATCACTCTTTGAGACGGGAGGAAAAATGAGAGATACATCAAAAAGTCAATCTGCACCATTTCTTACAGGAAACTAAAATTGCTATTTGCTATACTTTATACAGGTGACTCGTTTAACTGGAAATTTATTTCATTCAGTTTATCAATAGAGGCCAATAACATAATGGGTTTCCACGTTTGCATCATGGTATATGATACCTTAGTACATTTGGACAAAAAAACACAACCACTGGGTCATAGAGCTGTTGTATCCTGTACGTACATAGACAATATATCACTCCCAATTCATTTTTCGAAGATGCCTCTATCAGAAATGTTTCAGTTCGAAGAATTTTATTAGAAGATACAAGGTAGAACAATTTAAAATTATCACAATAAAAAGGCCATGAAAATGACAAAACACCACAGGATGGCAGATGAGCCAGTGCACATTTTACCAAACAAAACCAGTGAAATAAATAAATGATGCAGATGTTGGAAACCCAAAATAAGAATGAAAACTGCAAACTGCCTCAATATGATCATGGTTCAGACCCCTTCTTTAAAAATATATATTACAGCCTTTACTTATTTAAAGGATCGCTCTGATTACTCCTCCCCAGACCAGACGTGCAGGTTAAGAGTGCAATTTTTTGATTTCGGAATAGGAGCAGGCATTTCGCTCACTGTTTAACTTCCTGTGCAAATTCCTCCTGGCAGGTAGTTACGATTATGAAAACAACCTTCTACTGTCACATCTGCCTCCTATTACAAGCCAATTTTGTATCCAGCTTGCCAACGTGCACCAGATCCAATGGACCTTTTGGAAAATATGGCTGAAGTCCATGTAGACCGCATCTGTCACACTACCCCCCATTAAAGCATTTTGTTACATCTTAAATAAATTCAAATTGGTCACACAGAATCGTCCCTTTAAAATATCATGCTGATTATAAATAATTAATTCCTTTCCAAGTGTATATTAATTAATTCCTAACTCTCTTCTAATGACATATTTTACCATCAAATCCTGCGAAATTAACGTAATGTAATTTACTTCCTTTTTTGAGACCCATGCAACATAGAAACAGCCCTACAGATTATTGAATCCATGCTGACCACATTCTCATCAATTCTTCCCCAATCCTCCGCCCACAGATTCTACCTCTCACGTACACAAGAGGGCATTGTACAGAAGCCAAGTGACCAATCAACTTGCATTTCCTTCTGATATGGGAGGAAACTGGAGTATCTGGAGGAAACCTACACAACGATGGGGAGAACCTGCAAACTCCACATAGGCAGCACCTAAAGTAGGTATTGAATCTGGGTCACTGGAGCTATTCGCCAGCTGTCCTGATATGAGTCACTGAGCTGTCACTTTCTACTAAACGGATTTTATAACAAGAGGAATCAAATATAGGAGCAAAGAGGTCCTTCTGCAGTTGTACAGAGCCCTAGTGAGACCACACCTGGAGTATTGTGTGCAGTTTTGGTCCCCTTATTTGAGGAAGGACATTCTTGCTATTGAGGGAGTGCAGCGTAGGTTTCCAAGGTTAATTCCCGGGATGGGGGGATTGTCATATGCTGAGAGAATGGAGCAGCTGGGCTTGTACACTCTGGAGTTTAGAAGGATGAGAGGAGATCTCATTGAAACATATAAGATTGTTAAGGGCTTGGACACGCTAGAGGCACGAAACATGTTCCCGATATTGGGGGAGTCCAGAACCAGGGGCCACAGTTTAAGAATAAGGAGTAAGCCATTTAGAACGGAGACAAGGAAACACTTTTTCTCACAGAGATTGGTGAGTCTGAGGAATTCTCTGCCTCAGAGGGCGGTAGAGCCAGGTTCTCTGGATGCTTTCAAGAGAGAGCTAGATAGGTCTCTTAAAAATAGCAGGGGATATGGGGAGAAGGCAGGAATGGGGTACTGATTGGGGATGATCAGCCATGATCACATTGAATGGCAGTGCTGGCTCGAAGGGCCGAATGGCCTACTCCTGCACCTATTGTCTATTGTCTATAGAAGACATGGGATGGTGGCGGCGGCAAAAAGGTGAATGTTCAAACATGGTTATACTAATTGTGGTGTGGCCTCCTCCAACACCAATTTTCTATGTTTCTATTCTACTCCAAGCAAACTTCCAAATAGTGATCATCACTGACAGATTAACTGCACTCCCATTGGACAGCTCATGGAAAAGCTCAAATTTGCAAAGCTATGTCACCACTTAGGCTGAGAAATCTGCATGTTGAATGTATGCCAGATTAACCTGGCACAAGGCTAATCACTCATGCATTTTATTGGAGAAAGTCAGTTGAAGGGAGAAAGGTGTTCAAGCTAATTTCATTTTATTCGATTTGATTTGGACATATTCAAATATGCTCTCTCTCCGCTGGTGTTTTGAGTACTGGATTTAAATGATTTAAACATTTAACATTTTTAAAATTATTTCTATTGCTTTGTATATCAAATGTTTGTGATCATCTTGAGCAGTGAATGTCTTTGATAGTCTGTAAGTCTGGGGTCAGGGTTTAACTGGCTCTCAAATAACTCTGGGCAGAAGCCCAAAATATTGGTGCTGATAGCAAATGCCTGCACTGTGCTACACTGCGAGAGTCTCAGTGGGTTGTGGAGAGTTGGTAAATGGGGGATCTGCTCCATGTAAGAACTGGCTTCAAGGATATACACTGGTCGATGGAAATGTTTCATTATTCAGTCATTTCTTGGAACGTGCAATTCTTAGAGATTGTTGGCATTCATTTCCATTCTTTAACGGCTCTAGAAAAGAAGTGATGATGATCCACCTTTTCAAATTCCTACGGTTTTCGGGTGAAGATATTTGCTCAATGATAATGAAAGAATGTTCAGAATGGAATGCTACTTCTAGAGGAACTGACAGGTAGTGGTGCTTACTTACCTCTGCTGCCCTTGTGTTTTTCTCAGTGTAGTGGGTGCTGGTTTGGGGTGGAGGTTGCTGTTGTGGTAGTGGGGCCAATGGTTTTTAAAGAAGGTAGACACAAAATGCTGGAGTAACTCAGTGGGACATCCAGCATCTCTGGAGAAAAGGAATGGGTAATGTTTTGGGTCGAGACCGTTCCTCAGACTGATGTCAGGGCAGTTCGCGGGACAGAGATAGAATGTAGTTGGAGAACGTAAGACTGGTGGGAGAATTGGGAAGGGGGAGGGGATGGAGAGAGAGGGAAAACAAGGGCTATTTGAAGTTAGAGAAGTCAATATTCATACCGCTGGGGTGTAAGCTACCCAAGCAAAATATGAGGTGCTGTTCCTCGAATTTGCGCTGGGCCTCACTCTGACAATGGAGAGGCCTAGGACAGAAAGGTCAGATTGGGAATGGGAGGGGGAGTTAAAGTGCTGAGCAACTTGGAGATCAGGTAGGTTAAGGTGGACTGAGCAGAGGTGTTAAGCAAAACGATCGCCGAGCCTGCGCTTGGTCTTGCCGATGTACAGGAGTTGACACCTGGAACAGCGGATACAGTAGATGAGGTTGGAGGAGGTGCAAGTGAACCTCTGCCTCACCTGGAAAGACTTTCAGGGTCCTTCGATGTAGCCTAGGGGGGAGGTAAAAGGACATGTGTTGCATCTCCTGCGGTTGCAGGGGAAGGTCCCTGGGGAGGGGGTGGTTTGGGTGGGAAGGGACGATTTGATCAGGGAGTTGCGGAGGGAACAGTCTCTGTGGAAAGCAGAAAGGGGTTTTTAAAGAAGGTGCACACTGTGTCCACTGTGTACTGGTAGGACTGAGAATGAATGTTCGGGGAGGCTGCATTGACCCTGATGGCATTGAGCTTCTTGAATGTTGTTGGAGCAGCAGTTATCTTGGCACGTTAAGTGTTCACCTTCGTGCAAAATATATCTGAAATCATTAGAATGCCATTCTCCTTAATGCCTATTAATTTTAGTTTTGTAGGATTTCTTGATCATGGATACTCAATCAAATGTTGCACTGATATCAAGGGCAATCATTCCCTCCTCATGAATTCAGCTCCGATCCATTTTTGGCTTTGTGTTGTAATGTGGTCTGGAACGGCGTGATTAAACATAAACTGAGTATCAGTGAGAAGGTTACAAGGCTGTAAATGCTGCAATACAGCATTGTCAATGACATCTTCCATTACATTGCTAAAGATTGATAGTAGACTGTTTGGGTGCGAATCAGCCACTGTGGATCTGTCATGCTTTTTCTCAAAATTTGGGTATCTGGGCAATTTTCCACATTGGTCTGCTGTGGTTAGAAGTGCAGTGTGTCCTAGAGTGCTATTTTCCAATTCCATGTTATCTAGTGCCATAACATTTGTTATAAGTAGTGTTCTCAGCCTTAATTTTTAATATACTGTAATGAGCAATTAATCAGATTGGCTGAAGACGAGCTTCTGTGATGGCAGGAATTTTATGGAGCCAAGATGGATTATCCAGTTGGAATTTTTGGCTGAAAACTTTGTGAGTGTGCAAAATCCTTTGTGACTGTGATCGTGCTATTTAAACTTTCCTGACTGTCTCAATTTATCTTCAACTAATGCACAACTGATTACACCCCTCCCCCCCCCCCCCCCCCCCCCCCCCCCACACCCCGTCATCTCTTCTGTTCTCTGATTCAGTTTCCCTCTCACCCATTATACCCAAACTACTATGACATTGGTTACTTCCCATTACTACATCTATGACCATATTGAGAATGACCAAATTTATTTACATTGGTGCAGTTGATACCATATGGCAAATCAGCGATTTGATTCCATTTGATTCTAGCTTTAAAATTCTGTTCTATTTTGCTAAATCTAGTTCTTCTCCATTCTGAAATATTGGCTTTTTACTGTCTCAAAAAACAGCTAGAAATAACAGACCCCTTTTGCTTTTTCTAATGTATAAAACTAGCATGGTTCTTTAAACATATTACTTTTTCTTTAGCAGGTACCCAAACCGTTCATTGGTGATTTGCTGTAGGTTTTAGGACCCACATCAGCTCCAACTGGAACTCAGGTTTTACTTTAAGTCATGGACACACTTCATAGACACCCACAGGCATGCACCTGTATAAATATTCTCCTTTCCATATAACCATATAACCATATAACAATTACAGCACGGAAACAGGCCATCTCGACCCCTCTAGTCCATGCCGAACACATAATCTCCCCTAGTCCCATATACCTGCGCTCAGACCATAACCCTCCATTCCTTTCCCATCCATATAACTATCCAATTTATTTTTAAATGATAAAAACGAACCTGCCTCCACCACCTTCACTGGAAGCTCATTCCACACAGCTACCACTCTCTGAGTAAAGAAGTTCCCCCTCATGTTACCCCTAAACTTCAGTCCCTTAATTCTCAAGTCATGTCCCCTTGTTTGAATCTTCCCTACTCTCAGTGGGAAAAGCTTTTCCACGTCAACTCTGTCTATCCCTCTCATCATTTTAAAAACCTCTATCAAGTCCCCCCTTAACCTTCTGCGCTCCAAAGAATAAAGCCCTCCGGTTCAACTTCATAGCTAACTTTTCCTCCATATGTCATTCCATCCGCTAGTGAAGATACTTGGGGTTAGCAACATTTCACTGCTTGCTCTCATGCATTGAAGAAGTGCTGCCTTTTATTAGACAAGTGTAGCAGCAGAACAAAAGTTTCTGCCAGTTAAACAGACTTAATATATATGATTTTTTTAAAATCTACTACACTTCCAAATTCTTGTAAACGTTCAGTTTAGGTTAAGCCAAAGCTGTTTCTCTAAATATTACAAAGAAGTTTCTAATCTCATTCATAGTTAAATTACCAGATTAGTAACTCAGAGATTTAACAATTCAGAGATCAGAATTTAAATCTCACCATGTATGGTATTTAAATTCAGATTGATATCGTCCATGTACAGGGAGGTTTTGACCTGAGTGCCCCCACTGCCTGGCAATGTCACTCCTATAATTCTTGTGTCCTTCCTGATGGACTCGGCAAAAGGTTCAATACCACAGACGAACAAGACAGGGGAGAGAGGGCAACCCTGCCTGACTCCAGACCTGACGGGGAAACTGTCTGATTCCCACCCATTGATTTGGACTGCACTACAGATATCGGTGTAGAACAGTTGGATCCAACTTCTGATTCCCTCCCCAAAGCCCATTTGGAGAGCACGTCCCTCATGTACGTGTGCGATATCCAGTCGAAGGCTTTCTCCTGGTCCAAGGCAGGCATCCATCCGTCTGTCCTGCACGTGGGCAATGGTATCTCTCAGCAGCGCCAGGCTGTCTGAGATTTTCCTGCCAGGTACAGCACAGGTTTGGTCCGGGTGGGTGACCCGTCCCAGGGCAGACTTGACCCCGTTGGCGACGGCCTTATACAGGATCTTATAATCAACATTCAAAAATGTGATGGGTCTCCAATTCCTTATATCCTTCATCTCCTTCTGCTTGTAGATTAGGGTGATGCTGCCCTTCCTCATGGAGTTTGACATGCTGCCGGCTTGAACCATGCTGTTGTACACTTCCAGCAGGTCCGGGCCCACCCAGTCCCATAGACTGGTCCAGACTCTCCCGCTTGCTGTCCTCCAAGACCTCCGTGATAGAGGAAAGGAAGTTCTGGGAGGCAGTGCTATCTGTGGCCTTTCTGTCATACAAATCCGTATAAAAGGATTTGCAGATCCTCAGCATATCCGTCTGTAAGGATGTTACCGAAACCTCTTCCTCCCTAAGCCTGTTCTTCACAGAGCTCCCCCTGTGAACCTTATGGAAGAAGAAGCATGAGCATGTTTCATCCTGCTCCACGTGGTGGACCCTGGATCGGAAGATGATCTTGGAGGATTCAGAGGTAAAGAGCCGAGCTTGCCGGACCTTCAACTCTCAAAATTCCTTCCTCACATCCACCCCGCTCGACTGCAGAAGGAGCAGTTGCTGCAAATCTGTCTGGAGTTGACAAAATTCCCCCTGTCTTGCTCTCTGAACCCCTTTAAATGTGAAGAACCTCTTAATGTTCTCTTTGGTTGCTTCCCACCAGAGTGAGCAATGTATGTAGACTATTGAATAATTGGTTTAGTCTCCGGAAATGTTGGATTAATTTTTCTGCACGGTTCATGTATTGTATATATTTATCACCTGAATAAAGTCTATTTTGAAATTTAAAAAAGGCCAGACTTGTGAAGATATGGAGAAATAAAATCAACAAATAAAGATGGAAAGATTGGTTAAAGGAACTCTTCCTACGTAAAAATATAAATATTTATCAGCTGGTGCTTTTTTGGTAGCCTTATATGCTACTCACGGTAAAAAAAATCTAGTGTATACGTTGTATTAAGCCTATTCCATTGGGTACATGTTAATGTGCTGCATCTTAAAGGTTTGTGTTTAGGGTGAGCCTACACCTTGCTATTATATACCGGTGATACATTAATATATTTTGAGATTGCGAATATTTTAACTTGCATAAACACTAATCATATTCTGGATGATTTTTTCTGATTACACATGACCCAGCTGATATCAATTTATTCAAAGGATATTTAAAATTCAAAGAACAACAAAAATCATAAAGTCAGCACTTTGATTCCATTGTAAAGGGTGTAGGCTTTAAAATGCATTAGGAATAGCTGTTGGAAATTTCTACTGAGTCAAGAGTGTTTAATTGTCATATGCATCAGCAACAAAACTATGAAATGGTGCCTCTGGCACCATTCTGCAGCTTGTCCCATTTCTACAGAGAGCACTTTTAAATTGACTAAATAGCAGCCCTGAAGCCTTTACTCAATTTCAGGGTCCTGGCCTCCCCAATTTGACGAGGATTAACATGCCAATTCATAATTATTGAATCACATCCTCATTGCAGAATTCTGACCTTCTGAACCTTCTGAATTTTGTAGTCGGCAGGGCAGTACTCTGCGTATCGCCAACTTGGACAATTTAACATTTTTTATCAAGCCAATTAACCCACAAACCTGTACATCTTTGGAGTGTGGGAGGAAACCAAAGATCTCGGAGAAAACCCACGCAGATCACGGGGAGAACGTACAAACTCCATAAAGTCAGCACCCGTAGTCGGGATCGAACCCGGGTCTCTGGCACTGCATTTTGCTGTAAGGCAGCAACTCTACCGCTGTGCCACCTTGACTGCTGTATTCTGTAACAATTCTCATAACACTAAATTTAGGGGATGGTGCATCAATTATGTTACTGAATCAGTAATCTAAAAAACAGTAGTAGAATATAAATTCATTTTTTCTCCAAATATTGTAACTGCCATGTGTCTCACGTCCTTCACCCACTCGCTACTTAATTTAAAAACACCAGCCTTGTCAGAAAACCTGTACCTTGAGAGTGAAGTAAAGAGTTAACTACTATTCAAAACAAAACATTTTACCACACTGGGATGAGTCTTTTATAAACTGAACATGCACAGCCAAAAAGATTATAAAAGATGGGATTCAAATTGAGGCAATTTCCTTCCCGACAGTTTTTTCGATATATTTTGCATAAAGAAATGGTGGCTATGTGTAACTCACACATCAACACTTCAGAGCATAGAACACGGAACTGTACAGCACAGGAACAGGCTCTCTGGCATATGATCTCTGCGCCAATTACATAAATAAATCCTTCCTGCCTGTACATGCTCCATGTTTCTCTATTCCCTGGATACTCACAGATCTAACCGAAAGCCTCCTAAATCCCACTATTGTATCCGCATTCACTACTACCAATGCAGCGTGTTCCAGGCACCTACCACTTACTATGTAAAAATAAAACTTTTGCCTCACATCCTTATCCTTATAACTATAAAACCCTGAGTGTGTGTGTGTGTGTGTGTGTGTGTGTGTGTGTGTGTGTGTGTGTCTTTGCGTGCTTTCACATCTTCTCGATAAAACGACGTGCGAACGGGAACATTTTTACTTATTCCGGTAGAGATTTACCCCCCGGAGTCCGAATTCGGCTTATCTGAAAATGTTGTGCTTTATTTCTTGATTAATTAATAAAAATCTTCACAAATCTGATAAAACTTTGAAATCAAAACGCCTGTTTTTCGCTGATGACGTGACAATGGATCTGCCTGCCTGCCGTCTGCTCGCACTGCGACTGACACCACCTCCTACCCCTCCCTTCTCCCCCTGTTATACAAAAGTCGTCCTATGGACTGAAGACCAAAGATCATAGTTGAAGACTGCGGCACACGCTGCAAGTGAAGAACGAGCAAGTCGGGCCCTGTGCTAGAGCTCTCGGGTCCGGTCTGTCGCTGCCGAAAAACCTTTGAAAAAAAACACCGCTGTCTTCTTGCTCACGCTGCGTGATGTCACCCCCCCCCCCCCCCAACCACTCCCCCCGTACATAGGCCCTGCCTGCAGCCTGGAGCCGGAAGCAAGGTTCGGGAACCAGCCCTCCTCTCTGACGGCGCACCACCCCCCCCACTCCTCAAACTCTACCCCCCTCCCTCTCTACCCCACCTCCCTCTCTGCCCCCCTCATGCTCCCTCTCTGTCCCCCTCACCTCCTGTGGGGGCAAAGGTAGGGGACGGGTGTGTTCTGCAGCAGGGAGCGAGGGAGTATTGTGTTCGGGAACCAGCCCTCCCCTGTGATGATGTGTCCACCCCATCCCTCAAACTCTACCCTCTCCCTCTCTGTCCCCCCCCCGCTCCTACTCTGTCCTCCTCCACTCTGCCACCCTCACGTTCCCTCTCTGTGTCCCTCTCTGTGCCTCTGCATCCCTCCATGTGCCTCTGTGTCCTTCTCTGTGCCCCTCTCTATACCTCTGTGTCCCTGTGTCCTTCTCTGTGCCTGTGTCGCTCTGTGTGCCTCTGTGTCGCTCTGTGTGTCTCTGTGTCCCTCTCTATGTCATGCTCTGTGCCCCTCTCTATGCGTCTGTGTCCTTCTCTGTATCCCTCTCTGTGCCTCTGTGTCCCTCTCTGTTCCTCTGTGTCCCTCTCTCTCTACCCCCCTCACTCTCTAGCCGTGCCTGCGAATTGGCGGCTATGCATGAGTGGATAGGGCGGGGGATGGGGTAAAAGGAGTGAATGAATAATATTAATATAATATCAATGTGGTTAGTGTGTGTGTGTGTGTGTGTGTGTGTGTGTGCGTGTGTGTGTGTGTGTGGTGGTTAGTGTGTGTGAGGGGTTGGTTAGTGTGTCTGTGTGATGCCGCAGGCTGCCTCCCCCCCCCGCAACCGCGTGTTGAGGGGACGGGACCCAACGGGTTCCACTTGGTCTCATCTCCTTAAACTTTCCCTCTCTGACCTAATAGCTATGCCTCTAGTATTTGACAGATAGGAAAAGGTTTAAGCCTAATGCTGGAAAATGGGACAAGCTTAGATGAGGCATAGGTGAATTAGGCCGAAAGGCCTGTTTTCGTGTTTATGACGATGGCAGTAGAGTCATAGAGTGATACAGTGTGGAAACAGGCCCTTCGGCCCAACTCGCCCACACTGGCCAACAATGTCCCAGCTACACTAGGTCCACATGCCCGTGCTTGGTCCATATCCCTCCAAACCTGTTGGGATAGTCCCAGCCTCAACTACCCCCTCTGGTAGCTTGTTCCATACACCAACCACCCTTTGTGTGAAAAGTTCCTCCTCATGGATAGATTCCTATTAAATCTTTTCCCCTTCACCTTGAACGTTTCTCCTTTGGTCCTCGATTCCCTTATTCTGGGCAAAAGACACTGTGCATCTATCCGATCTCATGATTTTGTATGCCTCTATAAGGCCTCCACTCATTCTCCTGCGCTCCATGGAGACCCAGCCTGCTTAACCTCTCCCATTAGCTCACACCCTCTAGTCCTTGCAACATCCTCGTAAATATTTTCTGAACCCTTTCAAGCTTGACAATATCTTTCCTATAACATGGTGCCCAGAACTGAACACATTATTCTAAATGCGTTCTCACCAACGTCCTATACAACTGCAACATGTCCTCCCGACTTCTATACTCAATACTCTGATGACTGATGAAGGCCAAAGTGCCAAAAGCCTTTTTGACCACTTTATCTACCTGCGACTCGACCTTCAAGGAGCCATGCACCTATACTCCTAGATCCCTCTGTTCTACACTACTACCCAAAGGCCTACCATTTACTGTGTAGGTCCTGCCCTTGTTCGACATCCCAAAATGCACCACCTCACACTTCTCTGCATTCCATCAACCATTCCTACGCCCACCTGGCCAATCGATCCAGATCATGTTGCAATCCTTCACCACCATCTTCACTATCTGCAAAACCACTAACTTCTGTATCATCAGCAAACTTGCTAAACTTGCCCTGCATGTTCTCATCCAAATCATTGATGTCGATGACAAACAGTAACAGGCCCAGCACCGAACCCTGAGGCACACCACTAGTCACAGGCATCCAGTCTGATTTATGGTGGTACAGCAACCACCATTACCATCTACTTCTTTCCATGGAGTCAATTTGCTATCCATTCAGCAAGAGCATATACATAATCTCTGTATATGCTCAGACAAAAGAGAATGGGATTTCCGTAAACTGTGGTGGGATGTGGGAACAAAGGAGAATTGGGTAAATTGGGGGGTGGGAAAGGGATGGAGTGTCTTTACAAATGGCAGTGTGATGAAGGAGAGGGGGGAGATGTCCCTGTGAAATGCAGGGAGGAAAACCACTGTGCTTACGAAAAAGATATAAACTATTATTTTAGTCCCATTTAGGAGCATTGTATTTAAAAAAAAGGGTACTTTGGAAAATGGTACCAAGTATTTGGTGTGAGCAGAGATATGATGGAAAGTAGTTCTGAACAGCAAAACAAATGTTCCCCTTCTTCAATTGCCGTCTGGGTTTGCAATATATTCCATCTTCCCACCCCCCAACCTATTCCAGAGGAATGTTGGGTTTATATGGCGACTAATAACAAAAAACATCCTACTTTGTGTGTTTATTTCTTTTCACACATTTTAGGCTTATACGAGCCAATTTAGTAAGTCAGTTTTTGTTTAGAGCTGTGTCCACAATTTTTTCTAAATTTTCCATTAGCTTGTTTTCTCTGTGGGCATGTATGATTTGAATTAATTCCAAAATGTCTTTGAATCTAGATGTCAAAAGGTGTTACATGAGGACACAACAGAAGGTCTTTCAGTTTCAAGCCATACCATTGCTCCTGCATTGCATTGATAGCAGTATTACATAATCTAAAAATTATCTTAATTTCTTCCACACTTGATGTCTTTTCCAACAAATTATTCATGTTGAGGCAGGGCTCAAACGTAGAAGTAGATAAATCTCACCGCAGAAGGTACTTTGGAGCATATATTAATTAATGGAAAATCTGTTGGGAGACTATCCAACGACTTCCAAGAAATCTATTCTTTGGAAATATCTTCCGAGCTACTAGATGTATGCAATTGTTGCATATATGACATAACAGTGAAAAAGAAACATTATTCTCAATGATTTATGTTTACAGGCTGCTCCATAAATAGACATTAACTGTTGCTTGTGTGCCGTTTCTGAGTTCTTTAAAATTAAATTGATGTTAAAGGTGTTGCTTTAATTCATAACTAAAAATAAACAAATCAGGGAGAGGTTGGCAGTATGTTTTTAAAGCAAATCAACCTATGCAACATTTTGTATCGTCTCAATTTGCAAATGCGCAGCCTTTTTCTGCAATCTGTCTGATTTATGGTGGTACAGCAAGCACAACTTTACAAGGATCCCAATGTTATAAGATTAGATAGTTATCTACTCTAATTTTATGACATTGGAATCCTTTTATAGTTGTGCTGGCAGTACCACTATATTGTTATTTTATTTATTGAGCTAGATTAAACAGTTATCTAATCCAACTCAATAAATAAAATAGTAAGAATAGACAATAGACAATAGATGCAGGAGTAGGCCATTCAGCCCTTCGAGCCAGCACCGCCATTCAATGTGATCATGGCTGATCATCCACAATCAGTACCCCGTTCCTGCCTTCTCCCCATAACTCCTGACTCCACTATCTTTAAGAGCCCTATCTAGCTCTCTCCTGAAAGTATCCAGAGAACCGTCCTCCACCGCCCTCTGAGGCAGAGAATTCCACAGACTCACAACTCACAACAATAAACTATAATCAAAAAACGCTAAAAATAAGGGGATTACAAAATACGAGGTTGGTCATTTAAAATTGAGTTGCATGGAAAATTCTTCTTTCAAAAGGCAGTGAATCTCTGGAACGCTCTGACCTTGGTTGGTGGCCATATATTAAAGGTGAAAATAGATAACTTTGAAAATCTGAAGAATTGAAGGTTATAGGTATTACACAGTAGAAAAATTGAGGCCAACATAGATCAGCCATGTTCATATTGAACGGCAGAGCAAGCGTGAAGGACCTGGTGGCCTATTCCTGCTCCTACTTACTTGTCTTCATGTGTCTCTAACCAGGTTGTTAGCTTCTGGAGATCAGCCGGGAAATGAGATTGTATATTGCTAGTGTCGTACATCTTGAAACATTTCAGATTTTTTACATTGGTTTTACTTTTTGACACCTGTCATTTAAATTTATCCCACATTATCTCACAGTCCTCAAGCAAATAGTATACATATTGTGATTTTCTGTGATATAACAGATACAATTTTTAACTGATAGCAGAAAATGGTTAACCTGGAATTAGCTAACTATAATAATTCTGAAGCAAACAAATTTATTATCATAAAGTAATTACCTGCAATCATTTCATGGGTTAAATGTATTCCCGTGTTGTTAAGCTAGAAAGCACATTAAGAAATGTTTCTCTCTAGATTTGTCTGCCAACAGGTTCCAAAGATCAATATTTTTACCACAACTGTTTTTCTTACGACATTGCATGTGCCAACATACTGAAATTGATTATATAGCATATTTATAAAGTCTGGCTGTCATTGATTTGCTGGTCATATTCAGCACAGAAATATTTGGGAATTCCTAGGAAATAATTTGCTTAATCATTTGCAGATTTAGCTCAAATAAAACACAGTCAAATGCCAAGTGGAAAATCTTGTACCAGTACTGTTGAGATTTTAGCATTTTTTTCATTTAATTGGTTTAAATGTTTGCTACCTCCTTTAATTTTGCTACACACAAGAATGCAGAAATGGTTATCACATTCTCAGCGTATGCACTACTAACTGGTGCACGCTTTCAGTGCTGGTCCAAGGCATATTTCCACTTCATTCCTGGAATAGAAGAAGCGACTTCAGAGAGATTGAAATAGGAGTTTGTCTTATTCTTATTGATAAATATTATTTGCTTTCTATACTGCAGCACACATAAGTCAAGAGGTGATTGAGAAAAGAGAAGCAAAATGTAAGAGGACGGTGCTTTTAAATCTACTTTAAAAATCATGCATGTTTTTTTTCAAGAAGAAGCACCAGGATGACAAGTAGTTGTCATGCAAATCATTGAATTGTTTGACTTACTTTAACTTTACTGTAAATAATAAGCTGTTTGTTAGCTTGTCTCAACAACCAATTCGGCACCTTCGTATATTTCTAAATCCTAAACATGGACAACATGGCAAGGATTTTGCCAGATGCCAAGCTGACTGCTTACTCATGCGACTACCACCACTGCCGGAGAGAAAGTGGAAGTAGACACCTTAAACCAACAATGAATGGTGACACCATTTACAGATATCACACTGCGCCAGTGACAAGCTGGTGAGGTGGAGATATGACTGGAACAATAATTATATCAAAGTCAGTCAGAATTGAGTTAACAATGCTGACAGCTGAAACGAAAGCAGGGAGAGCTCCAGCTCAAGGAGTATGAATTTGAGACTCAGTGACGTGAAAGAAAAATCTGCTGGTGAAGCAAAGGAACAAAATCTGCGCCTGCAGGAGAGTTATTTTGGATTGTTTCTTTATTGATAGTTTGTTTTACTGTGTTTTATTTGTGTTTGCTTGAATAAATAGTTATTTGTGCTGTTCACCATGATTGTGCTGTTCACCATGAAATAGTTATTTGTGCTGTTCCTCCATTCATTGATCCGAATCCTTGAATCCTGCATATATTTCATTACAATGAAGGAGAAGATGCAGAAAAGAAGCTGAAAAAAGGAAAGAGTATTTCAATGCTCAACTGGCAACAAGCAATGCAGTTTAAAAACAGAGAGTGCTGGAGATAGTAGATCAGGCAGCATCTGGCAAAGTGTCAAGTCAAAATCAGAAGCAGAAAAGTGAGAGAGCAAGCATTTTTTAAATTGCAGAGAAAGGGGACAGTTTATGGGAACAAACGACATGTCAGTGACAGGGTAGAGACCACGAGAATCCAGATGAAACTGATGGATTGTGGATCCACAGGTGAAACTGTGGATCCCCAGCATTTTCTTCAGAGCCATTAAGAATGTGGAATAAAGGGTAGCTTTTCTAGTGATTCCCACAGCTATGAATAAATATAAAATCTACAGCCAATTGTTTCAAAGGTTTTAAAAGTATTTTATTGTCACGTGTACCAATTAAGGTACAGTGATATGCGAATTACCATACAGCCATACAAGAAAAAAAGTAAGACACATCTATCTATCTATCTATCTATCTATCTATCTATCTATCTATCTATCTATCTATCTTTATATAAAACTGTGTGCCTGCCGGCGTCTGGCGTCCGGCTTCCGTCCGTCCGGCTGCCGGCCGCCTTTCTTCCTTTGATTCTTTGCTACGCCGAAACCAGACGCAGAATCGCCGAGATCTTTTCCATTTCGGTAGAGATTTCACTTTTCTTTCTAAGTAACCACTCCTGATTACATTTCGTCGTGTTTATGTACACATTTTTAATCAAATCCTTCTCCCTCCCCCCCCCCCCCCCCCCCCCAATATTTAAAAAAAAAACTGGCTTCTCATTCATAGAAGCAGCCCCAGCCCCAGCCCCTGGTGAACGTTCCATCGTGTGATGTCACAATGCCCAATGTTCACAGATGTCCAATCGGAATGGATTCATTTACATATGCCTTTGCAGGAGCCCCAGCCCCTGGTGAACGTTCCATTGTGTGATGTCACAATGCCCAATGTTCACATATGTCCAATTGAATGGATCCATTTACATATGCCTTTGCAGGAGCCCCAGCCCCTGGTGAACGTTCCATCGTGTGATGTCACAATGCCCAATGCTCAAAGACATTCTTGCCATAGATGGAGTACAGAGAAGGTTCACCAGACTGATTCCTGGGATGTCACGACTTTCATATGAATAAAGACTGGATAGACTCGGCTTGTACTCACCAGAATTTAGAAGATTGAGGGGGTATCTTATAGAAACTTACAAAATTCTTAAGGGGTTGGACAGGCTAGATGCAGGAAGATTGTTCCAGATGTTGGGGAAGTCCAGAACAAGGGGTCACAGTTAAAGGATAAGGGGTAAATCTTTTAGGACCGATATGAGAAAAAAAAAATTCACACAGAGAGTGGTGAATCTCTGGAATTCACTGGCACAGAAGGTAGCTGAGGCCAGTTCATTGGCTATATTTAAGAGGGAGTTAGATGTGGCCCTTGTGGCTAAAGGGATCAGGGGGTATGGAGAGAAGGCGGGTACAGGATACTGAGTTGGATGATCAGCCATGATCATATGGAATGGTGGTGCAGGCTCGAAGGGCCGAATGGCCTACTCCTGCACTTAATTTCTATGTTTCTATGTTTCCCTCTCCTCCCCCCTCTCCCTCTCCCACCCACCCCTCTCTCCCCCACCCCCTTCCCTCTCTACCCCACCCCCTTCCCTCTCTCCCCCGCCCCCTTCCCCCTACCCCTCTGTCCCTCTTCCACCACTCCACCTACCCCTCCCTCCCCACTCTTCCACTTCTCTCCCCTTACCCCACCCCTCTCCCTCCCCCACCCCTCTCTCTTCCCCTCCCTTCCCCTCTCTCCCCCACCCCTTCCCCTACTCCTCTGTCCCTCTTCCACCACTCCCCCGTCCCTCTTCCACCACTCCCGCTACCCCTCCCTCCCCACTCTCCCACTTCTCTCCCCCTTCTCTCCTCCCCCTCTCCCTCTCCTCACCCCTCTTCCTCTCCCATCCCTCTCCCTCACCCCCGTTCACTGTCTACCCCACCCCCTTCCCTCTCTCCACCTGCCCCCTTCCCCCTATCCCTCTTCCATCACTCCCCCTACCCTCCTCCCTCCCCACTCTTTCCCCTCTCTCCCCCCACCCCTCTCCCCCTCCCTCCCTCCCCATCCCCCTCCCGCACATCTCTCTCCCCATCTCTCACCCCCTACCCCGCTCTCCTTTCCCTCCCAAATCTGTCCCATTTCCTCCTCCTCCTCTCCCCTCCCTCCCCTCTTCTTACCCCCCCTCCCCCCACCTGTGTGTTTGGGGGGTGGTTAATGTGAGTGTGATGCCGCATCCGTCCGTCCGGCTGCCGCTGCCTTTCTTCCTTTGATTCCTTGCTACGCCGAAACCAGACGCAGAATCGCCGAGATCTTTTCCATTTCGGTAGAGATTTCACTTTTCTTTCTAAGTATCTACTCCTGATTACATTTCGTCGTGTTTATGTACACATTTTTAATCAAATCCTTCTCCCCCCCCCAATATTTAAAAAAAAACTGGCTTCTCACCCATAGAAGCAGCCCCAGCCCCGGCCCTGGTGAACGTTCCATCGTGTGATGTCACAATGCCCGATGCTCACAGATGTCCAATCGGAATGGATCCATTTACATATGCCTTTGCAGGAGCCCCAGCACCTGGTGAACGTTCCATCGTGTGATGTCACAATGCCCAATGCTCAAAGACATTGTTGCCACAGAGAAGGTTCACCAGACTGATTCCTGGGATGTCAGGACTTTCATATGAATAAAGACTGGATAGACTCGGCTTGTACTCGTTAGATTTTAGAAGATTGAGGGGGTATCTTATAGAAACTTACAAAATTCTTAAGGGGTTGGACAGGCTAGGTACAGGAAGATTGTTCCAGATAGAAACATAGAAACATAGAAAATAGGTGCAGGAGTAGGCCATTCGGCCCTTCGAGCCTGCACAGCCATTCAATATGATCATGGCTGATCATCCAACTCAGTATCCTGTACCTGCCTTCTCTCCATACCCCCTGATCCCTTTAGCCACAAGGGCCACATCTAACTCCCTCTTAAATATAGCCAATGAACTGGCCTCAACTACCTTCTGCGGCAGAGAATTCCAGAGATTCGCCACTCTCTGTGTGAAAACAGTTTTCCTCATCTCGGTCCTAAAAGATTTCCCCCTTATCCTTAAACTGTGACCCCTTGTTCTGGACTTCCCCAACATCGGTAACAATCTTCCTGCATCTAGCCTGTCCAACCCCTTAAGAATTTTGTAAGTTTCTATAAGATCCCCCCTCAATCTTCTAAATTCTAGCGAGTACAAACCGAGTCTAACCAGTCTTTCTTCATATGAAAGTCCTGACATCCCAGGAATCAGTCTGGTGAACCTTCTCTGTACTCCCTCTATGGCAAGAATGTCTTTCCTCAGATTAGGAGACCAAAACTGTACGCAATACTCCAGGTGTGGTCTCACCAAGACCCTGTACAACTGCAGTAGAACCTCCCTGCTCCTATACTCAAATCATTTTGCTATGAATGCTAACATACCATTCGCCTTCTTCACTGCCTGCTGCACCTGCATGCCTACTTTTAATGACTGGTGTACCATGACACCCAGGTCTCGTTGCATCTCCCCCTTTCCTAATCGGCCACCATTCAGATAATAATCTACTTTCCTGTTTTTGCCACCAAAGTGGATAACCTCACATTTATCCACATTATACTGCATCTGCCATGCATTTGCCCACTCACCCAGCCTATCCAAGTCACCTTGCAGCCTCCTAGCATCCTCCTCACAGCTAACACTGCCCCCCAGCTTCGTGTCATCCGCAAACTTGGAGATGTTGCATTCAATTCCCTCGGCCAAATCATTAATATATATCGTAAATAGCTGGGGTCCCAGAACTGAGCCTTGCGGTACCCCACTAGTCACTGCCTGCCATTGTGAAAAGGACCCGTTTACTCCTACTCTTTGCTTCCTGTCTGCCAACCAGTTCTCTATCCACATCAATACTGAACCCCCAATACCGTGTGCTTTAAGTTTGTATACTAATCTCTTATGTGGGACCTTGTCGAAAGCCTTCTGAAAGTCCAGATATAACACATCCACTGGTTCTCCCTTATCCACTCTACTAGTACATCCTCGAAAAATTCTATAAGATTCGTCAGACATGATTTACCCTTCATAAATCCATGCTGACTTTGTCCAATGATTTCACCACTTTCCAAATGTGCTGCTATCCCATCTTTAATAACTGATTCTAGCAGTTTCCCCACTACCGACGTTAGACTAACTGGTCTGTAATTCCCCGTTTTCTCTCTCCCTCCCTTTTTAAAAAGTGGTGTTACATTAGCTACCCTCCAATCCTCAGGAACTACTCCAGAATCTAAAGAGTTTTGAAAAATTGTCACTAATGCATCCACTATTTCTGGGGCTACTTCCTTAAGTACTCTGGGATGCAGCCTATCTGGCCCTGGGGATTTATCGGCCTTTAATCCATTCAAATTACCTAACACCACTTCCCGGCTAACCTGGATTTCACTCAGTTCCTCCATCTCATTTGACCCCCGGTCCCCTGCTATTTACGGCAGATTTTTTATGTCTTCCTTAGTGGAGACAGAACCAAAGTAGTTATTCCATTGGTCTGCCATGTCCTTGTTCCCCATGATCAATTCGCCCGTTTCTGACTGTAAGGGACCTACATTTGTTTTAACTAATCTTTTTCTCTTCACATATCTATAAAAGCTTTTGCAATCAGTTTTTATGTTCCCTGCCAGTTTTCTTTCATAATCTATTTTCCCTTTCCTAATTAAGCCCTGTGTCCTCCTCTGCTGGTCTCTGAATTTCTCCCAGTCCTCTGGTAGGCTGCTTTTTCTGGCTAATTTGTACGCTTCATCTTTTGTTTTGATACTATCCCTGATTTCCCTTGTTATCCACGGATGCACTACCTTCCCTGATTTAGTTTTTTGCCAAACTGGGATGAACAATTGTTGTAGTTCATCCATGCAGTCTTTAAATGCCTTCCATTGCATATCCACCGTCAACCCATTAAGAATCAATCGCCAGTCTATCTTGGCCAATTCACGTCTCATACCCTCAAAGTTACCTTTCTTTAAGTTCAGGACCCTTGTTTCTGAATTAACGATGTCACTCTCCATCCTAATGAAGAACTCAACCATATTATGGTCACTCTTGCCCAAGGGGCCACGCACAACAAGACTGCTAACTAACCCTTACTCATTACTCAATACCCAGTCTAGAATAGCCTGCTCTCTAGTTGGTTCCTCTACATGTTGGTTTAGAAAACTATCCCGCATACATTCCAAGAAATCCTCTTCCTCAGCACCCTTGCCAATTTGATTCACCCAATCTATATGTAGATTGAAGTCACCCGTTATAACTGTTTTACCTTTGTTGCACGCATTTCTAATTTCCTGTTTGATGCCATCCCCAACTCCACTACTACTGTTAGGTGGCCTGTACACAACTCCCACTAGCGTTTTCTGCCCCTTAGTGTTTCGCAGCTCTACCCATATCGATTCCACATCCTCAAAGCTAATGTCCTTCCTTTCTATTGCGTTAATCTGCTCTCTAACCAACAACGCTACCCCACCTCCTTTCCCTTTCTGTCTATCGATGTTGGGGAAGTCCAGAACAAGGGGTCACAGTTTAAGGATAAGGGGTAAATCTTTTAGGACCGAGATGAGAAAAACATTTTTCACACAGAGAGTGGTGAATCTCTGGAATTCACTGGCACAGAAGGTAGCTGAGGCCAGTTCATTGGCTATATTTAAGAGGGAGTTAGATGTGGCCCTTGTGGCTAAAGGGATCAGGGGGTATGGAGAGAAGGCGGGTACAGGATACTGAGTTGGATGATCAGCCATGATCATATGGAATAGTGGTGCAGGCTCGAAGGGCCGAATGACCTACTCCTGCACTTAATTTATATATTTCTATGTTTCCTTCAATCACCCCTCTCCCTCTCCCACCCATCCCTCTCTCCCCCACCCCCCTTCCCTCTCTACCCCACCCCCTTCCCTCTCTCCACCCGCCCCCTTCCTCCTACCCCTCTGTCCCTCTTCCATCACTCCCCCTACCCCTCTCCTCCTCCCTCCCCACTCTTCCACCTCTCCCCCCTTCCCCCTCCACTCTCCCTCCCCACTCTTTCCCCTCTCCCCCCCCACCCCTCTCCCCCTCCCTCCCTCCTCCCCTCCCTCCCCCACATCTCTCTCCCCATCCCCCTCTCTCACCCCCTACTCCGCTCTCCTTTCCCACCCAAATCTGTCCCGTTTCCTCCTCCTCCTCTCCCCTCCCTCCCCTCTTCTCACCCCCCCTCCCCCCACCGGTGTGTTTGGGGGGTGGTTAATGTGAGTGTGATGCCGCAGCCCCCCCCCCCCCCAACGCCGTTGGGGAAACAGACCCAACGGGTCTGCACTTGGTCTAGTGACTACATAAAAGTTAACATAAACATTCACCACAGTGGATTACCCACATTTGCCTGATGGAAGGCAAAAAAAGTCCAATCATCTTTCTCTTTATCCTCCCGCATTGGGGCGATCGAAGCTCCTGCGTCAGGATGATCGAAACTCCCGCGGCTTGGGGTTCCCCGAAGTCTGTCTCTGACCAGAGACTGTGGGCTCCGTGATATTAAATTCGCAAGCACCCACAGTTGGAGCTCTGAGGTCAATTTCTGGGAAAGGGATCGCGGGCTCCATGATGTTAAAGTCCTGTAGGCACCTGCAGAGGAGCTCTCAAAATTGGTCTCCAGCAAAGGCCGCCAACTCCTAGATGTTAGGCCGCAGTGCGGACGGATACCATATGGGAAGAAATTGCATCTCCGTCGAGGTAAGAGATTTTAAAAAGTTTTCCCCAACCTGTGAGATGCCATCTTTGGATTAGATGCTGAAGTTAGCATCCCCAAAGCAGACAAGTAACTATGATGGGATCAATCTCACTGTACCTTGGCTAGCATGTCATTAGTTGTGGAGTGCTTGAAGATGTCCCGAGGTCAAGTGCTACAGAGGCTCATTTATTCTTACTTTAGACAAGTGGCGCTAACCATAGTTCTAAGATTAGTAAGTATTTGCTAATTCGCGACTGCAGTCAGATGACGCCTTCGGAAAGAAAAGGTTCATTCATTTACTCAGTTAGATCTGCAGATCATGCTGTGGAGGTGGTGGCTCACACGCTGTGACAAGGCAATTTTAGGCACTATTAACTCCACAGCATTATAACTGGAAAACATGAGATGCTTTTTCTTGGT
Source organism: Amblyraja radiata (assembly GCF_010909765.2). Classification (NCBI taxonomy): domain Eukaryota; kingdom Metazoa; phylum Chordata; class Chondrichthyes; order Rajiformes; family Rajidae; genus Amblyraja; species Amblyraja radiata. The sequence goes on along the minus strand of NC_045960.1, from coordinate 74,052,509 downwards.
GAACAGTTATGATGAAATGGGTTAAGTATTTGTCCAATGCTTTTGATATTATTTTTGTCTGAATATTGATCTCTGTGCTCCTGAAGCTGATGAATAGTAGATAACATTGAATGTGAAAAAATGTGCTATTAAGAGATTAAGAAAAAGTTGTAAATCAAAGTAAATGCAGGCTAAATAGTATTACAAGTCACAACACAGTACAGGAATTTGAGGACACTGGCTGATAGTTTGCTCACTTCATCAGCATGGTTCTGTATATGGCTGCTCAAAATAGGGTTCACAGCCAAACTGATAGAATGCAGTACTTGAGGAGTAGTGTTTATAAGGAATGTGGTTTTTGCCCTTCAATGTATAATTCAACATACTTTGAGAAAGATATTAAAGTATTAGAGAAGTTACAGCAGAGGACAACTAAACTGACAGAGGAAGTCGAACACAATTAAGTGGTCAGAAATTGAAATGTCCACTGTTGAAATGGAGAATTATGTAATCAATCTCAAATTCTCCATAATGCAGCAATTGATATACAGCATTAGGTCCCGGAAAATGTCTAACAGACTAATAAACGGCACATAATTATGATGTCACACGTGGGTCAGGTAATAACCATCCCCCACAAGAGGCAATCTAAATATTAAATAATGGCAGCTAATGGGGGCGCCATCAATACTTTACCCCATCACCTCTACTGGTGGCCATAAATTGTAATAACCACAAAAGTACTGTGGCTAAAAGAGAGAATATTTTCTATGGCAAGTGATTCATTTGACATTCCAAAGCTTTGCCTTCACTACAAGACATAAGCCAGAGTTGAGATAAAACATTTTCAACTTGCTTAGATGAACCTAACTCTAATAACCTTCAAGAGGAATAACAAAAACCAGGACAGAGCAATTCACTTGATCGCTGCCCCATGCAGCACACACCTATATGTCTCTTCTACATCAGTGCCTTGTCCACAATGTGTACAGAAGTAAGTTATCAATGCTCCAAATGCATCATCTAAACTTAGACCACCTACTGCCTAGAATGGAAAGGGCAACACTTACACTGGAACACCACCTACAACTCCTTAATAAACACTACCGTGGGAATAACATCAGCACATATATTGCAGATATTCAACGTGACAGCTCATCATGACCTTTTCAAAAACAAAAAATCGGAGTTAACAATAAATATCAGTTTATCATCTTACCCGGATAGATCTAAAGAAATTATAAATTAAATTTAGCTACTAGATATGCTTAGATCACAGGGGCTGGCAAATGAAAAGATAAATGCTTAGATTGGTCTTATATGAATGTGCAAGAACTCGTTCAATGTTGGTTTGGATTCTGGCAGCAAATGACAAGAAAGCCAAGATTTCCAAGCACACATAGTCAGACTTGGAAATACCAAATTAATTTGATGACAGTTTAATGTGCTCCCTTGGAAACCAATGGTTAAGTCCACCTCGCTTAAATTATCCCAACATTAACATTGGGAAAATTGGATCCTGGATCCAACCAGTGCCTAGTCAGATCCATTGATTTAATTGGACTCCATTGATTTTAAGGAGGCTTGTACAGCTTTCCAAGTGCAAACAAAATTAAAATGAAATAGTTTCTTAAATATTATTTTGGTTATGTTCAATGTTTTTGTAATTATTTAGGTTTTTAAGGATACTATTATATTTATGATAAATCAAATAATAAAATTTTATTCATTTTAATTTTTAATTTAGTGCTTCTGAGTTTCAGATACAAAGGCTCTCACCTTTGACTGCTGATCAAGCAGGGGCTTTTCTGACTGCCGAGGCTTTCAAGAAATTTAATAATTTAAATGTTTCTGAATGTTGGAGAGGAAAGAAAAACCTGAGATTTGATTGCTAGTAAGACTGAAACAAAGCTTCTCCCATGTGTCCTCGGAGGCCCTGGTGCCACTCAGGCTCTGTCAGTGGAGTCTGAGAGACTGCCAGTCCTTGAGGTAAACCTCAAAGATCTGCACCAGTTACGTTTGCACATGTGTGACCCCTGGTGGCAACTGTGGGCTGCAGGCTGTCCCATGAATGTATGACCCAGTCTGCTGCTAACGATCACAGATCCTTTATTAAAAAAATAAGGCTTCAAAATAGGTTAACGCAAAGACAGTTTATGTTTCCATAATTAGATCCAGCGTCTGGTGGGTGGATTGAACGGATCTTTGAATAGTCCATTAGGAATTGATTGTATCAAAAATATTATTTGCTTGAGGGAAAAAAAAAATCACTGTTAAAACCAATCACTGTTTTCAATGCGATGAAACAGCAAGATTTACTGCAACATTAGTTTTTGGGCTTGTACCTTCTGATGCTGACAATTCATAAAGATTCCTACCTGAAAATATCAGTTTGATAAACAGGTTTTATGAATGTGGCAAAGTTGAAGTTTTGATGCAGAGGCAGCTTTGGTTCTTGTCATTATAAATTAAATTAAAAAAAACGAATTGTTAGACATTGAAAAATACTTTATTGGAAGGATAGATAATAACAATTGAACATTTTTCAATCAATCCCGCACATAGCTGAACTGCACTGGAAAATGAATGAATAGAAAATCAAATGTTTTCAGAAGCACCAACATTACATTTGCAAGGATCAGAGTAGTATTCGGTTCTTTAGATTTAGTCCCTGATATCTTCTTTCTAAACATAATTGCAGGAAATTAGTTTAACAACTAAGGATATACACATGAGTGTTTGGAGCTACTTACTAGATTTAATTTTGTAGATCATGTCGCACTCTCCTGGAACATAGATATGTGAACCAGTTGGCCTGCAATATTTTTCAGTCCATTTTTAATTTTCCATCTCTCTCAAGCTGCTGTAGCTTGGCTCATGACTATAGCCTGACAAGTTTCACAGCATTGCAAGTTCCAGAGTAAAAAAAATGTGACTACCATCTTTTTAAATATAAAAAAGCTGCTAAAGTTTGTTTTCTTACTGCAGCACTACAGAAAAAAAATAATCAGCGGTACTTACTCTGAATTGTTTGTGCCAGTACAGGTGCACAACCTTTTATCCAAAGATCCAAATAACGAAAACCTCCGAATAGCGGACATTTTTTCGGTCCTTGAAGAAAGGTCCTTGAAAACGTTCACCGAGGGCGGCCCGCAGAGGTGACAGCGGAACCTCCGGTCGGTCCTCGAAGAAAGGGGAACTAAATCCCCATTCATAAAAGAGAAGGTGAGGGTATATTGCGCGGGAGGGTTAATAATTGACAATATGCTGCTGCCTGCCCGCTGAGTTAAAAAGTTCCCACGGTAGACTCACGATACACAGTGTATCGTGAGTCTTGCGTGTGAACTTTTTAACTCAGCGGGCAGGCAGCAGCAGATTGTCGCTCCCTTCAGTTTCACCCCACCTACACCCCTCTGCTTCCCGGCCATGTGTGTGACCCCTTCCCTCCCCTCTCCAGCTCCCCGCTTATTGCACCGGCGCGGGGGCTTTGCACTGTCTTCACGTCGGCGATACCAGCAGGTCAGTGCCAGTCACCGGAGACGTCAGGACCAACGGGACACCGACCCCTAGGCCCACTGCAAGCACGGAGATCCCAGAGACCCACAGCCAGCAGCAGCCCAGCCCCGTTCCAACGCCAGAGGAAAACTGCAAACTGGCCGGAGACGTCAGGACCACCAGAAGCCGTTCCCCGAGCTGCGCCCCCTCATCGGGACACCGACCCCCAGGCCCACTGCAAGCACGGAGATCCCAGAGACCCACAGCCAACAGCAGCCCAGCCCAGCCCCGCTCCAACTACAGAGGAACCTGGGTTGCGGATGACGGGGCGCAGCTCGGGGCATCGTAGGGGCCCATCGATTGCTGCTGCTGGCTGTGGGTCTCTGGGATCTTCGTGCTTGCAGTGGGCCTGGGGGTTGGTCCTGACGTCTCCGGCCACCTGCCATCCTCCGGGAACTGTACCCTGCAGGAGAGTGGGGTTGTTTGCAGTTGCAGAGGGAGGGGGCAAGGGCGGTACAGTTCCCAGTCTCAGTTCCAGTCCAGGGGGGTGGCCGGAGACGTCAGGACCAACCCCCAGGCCCACTGCAAGCACTGGAGATCCCAGAGACCCACAGCCAGCAGCAACTCCAGCCCAGCCCCGCTCCAACTCCAGAGGAACACGTAGGGGCAGAAGCTGATGGTGTGCAAGGTACGTCTTGTTCTTGGGGTGGCGGATGAGGGGGCGCAGCTCGGGCTGTGGGCAAACTGCCACTTGTCGCCGTAGCGGCCCATCGGGGAGCGGATTCCTCTGGAGTTGGAGGGGGAGGGGGGTATTGTGCTGTTTGATCGCCCCCTGCTATCCCAGGGACAGGGAGACACAGCGGCTTTTTAGACTGGTGGGCAATCACTTCCAAAGTTCTGCCCACACAGTCAGTACACCTCTCCTACACGGCATTTCATACAAACATTTATTCTGCAAGAAAAAACTACATTGAAGACTCAAACTCGCGACCGAGTAACTGCCAGGATCGAGGCGCAAACTCGCGACCTAGCTCGGGGATTCAAGAAAACCCGAGCTAGGCCGCCTAAGGGCATGTAGCCCCGCTAGGGTGACATGAGTGCGAGAGGTGATTCAATGCTGCGGGCACATTTACAAATTCAGGAATTCATTCAACACACTGCATTTCATACAGACATTTATTCTGCAAGAAAAAACGACATTGAAGACTCAAACTCGCGACTGAGTAACTGCCGGGATCAAGGCGCAAACTAGCGACCTTGCGGATGTAAGCCGAGCACTCTACCACTGAGCCAGCCATTAAAATCTACGCTAAAAAATTTCCATTCCGAAGGCCGACAAATTCTGAATTACGAAAAGTGTCTGGTCCCAAGGCTTTCGGATAAAAGGTTGTGCACCTGTATTATCAAAGAAAAAGTACTATTGCGAAGGGAAAGTGGAGGGAAAAGGAAAGACTATGAGCCTTAATTCACCTCTGCAAGCTATCTCAGAAAGCTAAAGATTGAGGTTGATTATTTTACAGTTTTTATTGTACTATTTTTCTTAAAACTTCCAGTAAATAGAATTTTACATTATCCAACCTATGAAATATTAATTATTGCTTATATTTCCACTTGCAAGTTACCAACATTGATGAAAATAACATTGTAGCTTTCAGTCCGTAAATTCTAGTCGATACAGCACCATATCTTTGCCTGAAGGAATTTTTTATTGGCATAGTTAGAGCTAAGGTGTTTCCATTCTTACTCTGTGTGGATTTAATAGATACAGCGGAGAGTGCAGCCTTAAAACAATTGGCTGCTGTAATTAGTTAACCTCCTTTAAATCAAAACAAATAGATGTTTAGCCTGCAAGAATTCAGCTATATAACCATCCATTACTTTGGGCAAACACGTAATGCAACTTAAATCAACTAAAACATTTCTCATTATAATAAATTCTATAATGTTAAAAAACATTGCAGAAAGTTCCATGCATTATATCAAATGCATAAATAAAAATACCTGTTTTTTTCAAGAACTAAATGCAGAAAACTGTATTAAATAAGTTACACACGGCATTTATTTTGCTTGTTCATATTATCGCATTATTACACTGACTGAAGTAAAAAAATTGTTTAGTACTCTGGCAAATAATCATACTACATAATTAACTTCTAATCATTGCTTCCAAAACAGAGTGTAACCATAATTTGTGTTAGTTGCTGTTCAACACATTACTGCACAAAGCTAATTTGAACTGAATCTTCAAGGCTATCAGCAGGGGTCCTACATAATGAGTGACCATTATCACTTAAATATAGATAGTCACAAAATGCTGGAGTAACTCAGTGGGTCAGGCAGCATCTCTGGAGAAAAGGAATAGGTGACATTTTGGGTCGAAACCCTTCATCAGACCGCCTGACCTGCTGGGTTACTCCAGCATTTTGTGTCTACCTTTTGTGTAAACCAGCATCTGTAGTTGCTTCCGACACATCACTTAAATATAGCCTGTTCTTCTTATTGCGGTTGCAAAGGCACAGGTAACTGCAATTGCTGGGTTGCACTAAAAAACACAAAGTGCTGGAGTAACTCAGCAAGTCAGGCAGCACTGCTCAAGAACATGGATAGCTGACGTTTCAGGTCAGGACCTTTCTTCAGACTGATTGTAGTGGGAGGAGAAAGCTGGAAGAGAGGTGGGAGCAGGACAAGAAATAGATGGAAGGTACACAAAAAAGCTGGAGAAACTCAGCGGGTGCAGCAGCATCTATGGAGCGAAGGAAATAGGCAATGTTTCGGGTCGAAACCCTTCTTCAGACATCCCTCGCTCCATAGATGCTGCTGCACCCGCTGATTTTCTCCAGCATTTTTGTCTACCTTCGATTTTCCAGCATCTGCAGTTCCTTCTTAAACACAAGAAATAGATGGATGCAGGTGAGGTGAGTTTTTCATTGGCCTATATTGGACAAAGGCAGATGAAATGACAAAATGTGAGAATAGGAGCTGAGGATAGATGAGGCGTGAAATGTGAAGTGAGAGTCTCAGAGTATCAGCTTGGTCTCAGAGTACGGAAGCGGCCGTTCCAGGGTTCCCAGGCCGCTGCGAGGATTCTCCCGACGCCGGAGCAACATCACCCGGCGAGAACGGCCAGGAACATCGGGCCTCCGTAGAGGCAACTGTGGAGGCCTCAATGGGCCCGACTATGGGTGAACTGGGGTTGGGGACTGGACATTATGCCTTCCCTCATGGTGGGAGCCATTGTGGGGGGATGTTCTTTATGTTTAAATCTCTTATTAATGTTATGTCTGTATTCTTTCTTTATGTGCTGCATTGGCAAGAAGCATTTCACTACACCTAGGTTATGTGACCAATAAATAACCTTTGAACCTTTGAACCTTGAGAGGAAGGAATTGTGGGGGGTAGGAAGCACAATGAACTACCAAGATGGGTTAGAAAACTGCGATCTGGAAAATCGATAGAACAAATCATGGAGACAAACAGCGGTGCAGCAGCATCATGGCGAGAAATAGCACGTTGGCAAACCCTCTCTTCAGACATACACCCACTGATTTCCTCACATTTTGTCTACCAGATTGGTGACCAAGAACAAACTGTCAAACAATGTCCCTATTTACGCTGGCTCGCTATGTAACAGTGGCGTCCCGGCACTCACCAATGTCGGCAATGCTTGAGGAGCACATTCAACTCTGTCCTCACCTTGTAAACCATTGGGTCTTGGATCAATAAATAAGGATATTGCCGTGTGTTAATCTCCCGTGGTTTCTATATATCATCATCATCATATCATCATATCTATCTACATTACTAAAAGTCTGTTCTTGACCGGTTTTGGCCATCTGTGCTGCGATTTCAGAGAGAACGCCGCCACCTACGGCCGTCATTTTTGGCCACCTTGCTCAGAGCCCCCCTCCGCCGCACGTGTGCCAAGGATTTTTCCCGTCGATGAAAATTGACAGAGATATTAATGTTTTTACAAAATTCCCCATTCTCTCTGCTGCCCCTGCTGGAGGGAGGGGGAGGGACTATAAAACCAGGAACTGGTGTGCCTCAATCAGTCTCTGTAAGTGGTGTGCCTCAGAGCTCTGAATGACACTGAACAAATGTCTACAGCACTGTGAGTACCCTTAATTTGGTTTGAAAATGAAAATATGCTTAGAGGTAAAAAAGCACTGCCTGCAAATGGTTGTTTGGGTTGAAGTAAAAAGGCACTCTCTCTCTCTCTCTTCCCCTCCTCTCTCCCCATCTCTCCCTCCCCCCTCTCCTCTCCCCCCCCCCCTCCTCTCTCCCCCCTCCTCTCCTCTCTCTCCCCCTCCTCTCCTCTCCTTCTCCCCCCTCCTCTCCTCTCTCCCCCCTTCTCCTCTCTCCCCCCTCTCCTCTCACCCCCCCTCTCCTCTCCCCCCCCTCTCCCCAACTCTACTCTCTCCCCCCTCTCCTCTCTCCCCCCCTTTCCTCTCTCACCCCCTCTCCTCTCACCCCCTCTCCTCTCTCCCCCCCTCTCCTCTCTCCCCCTCCTTTCCCCCCACTCTCCCCTCCCCCCTCTCCTCTCCCCCCCCTCTCCTCTCTCCTCCCCCCCTCCTCTCCTTTCCCCCCACTCTCCTTTCCCCCCACTCTCCTTTCCCCCCCTCTCCTCTCCCCCCCCCCTCTCCTCTCCCCCCCCCGCTCTCCTCTCCCCCCCCCTCTCCTCCTCTCTCCCCCGCCCCTCTCCTCTCCCCCCCCCTCGCCCTCCCCCCCCCTCTCCTCTCCCCCCCCCTCTCCTCCCCCCCCCTCTTCCTCCCCCCTGCCCCTCTCCTCGTCCCCTCCCGCCCTCTCCCTCTCCCCCTCCCTCTCCTCTACCCCCCCCCCCTCTCCTCTCCCCCGCCCCCCTCCTCCGCTCCTCCTCTCCCCGCCCCCTCTCCTCTCCCCCCCCCTCTCCTCTCCCCCCCCTCTCCTCCCCCCCCCCTCTCCTCTCCCCCGGCCCCCCTCTCCTCCCCCCCCCTCTCCTCTCCCCCCCTCTCCTCTCCTCCCCCTGTTTTTCGCCTCTCGCCGCCCTCTCCTCTCCGCCCCTTCTCCTGCTCCCCCCCTCTCTCTCTCCCTCTTTTTCTCACCCCTTCCCCCCTCCTCCCCTCCCCCACCGACCCTCCCCCTAAACCCCCCATTCCCCTCCACACACCCCTACCCCACTTCCCTCCACCCTCCCTGCTCCCTCATCTCACCCCCTCTCAGCACCCCTCTCTCTCCCCTCTCAGCTCCCCCTCGCTCCTCCCACTCTCTCCTCCTCCCCTCCCCCTCTCTCCTCCCCCCCTTCTCTCCCTCCTCCTCTCCCCCTCTCCCCCCTCTCCCCCTCTCTCTCTCTCCCCCCTCCTCCCCTCCATTAGCATGAGTGCGGGGGGGGGGGGGTAGTTAGTGTGTAACGCTGCATGCCACCTCCCACCCCACAACCGCACATTGGGGGAACAGACCCAACGGGTCTGCACTTGGTCTAGTATATTACTAAATCTCTGATTTTGACCGCTTTTGGCCGACTGTGCTGCGATTTCCGAGAGAACGCCGCCACCTATGGCCGTCATTTTTGGCAACCTCGCTCAGATCCTCCCTCCGCCATATGAGTGCGGAGGATTTTTTCTGTCGATGAAAAATGAGAGAGATATTAATGTTTTTACAAAATTCCCCATTCTCTCTGCTGCCCCCGCTGGCGGCAGGGGGAGGGCCTATAAAACCAGGAAGTGTCGTGCCTCACTCAGTCTCTGCCAGACACAGGAAGCGAGAGGGTCACAGCTCTCTGAGCTCCGAATAACACTGAACGCACGTCTACTCCACGGTGAGTCCCCTCGATGCAGCTGTAAAGTGGCTGCAGCCTTTTTAAAAAGTTTGTGTTCACAAAATGAATTTTGGTTGTCGGGTGGCTGCAGCCTAATTATTTGCCTCGCCTTTTTAACAAGTTTGTGTTCACAACATGAATTTTGGTTGTTGGGTGTCTGCAGCCCAATTGTTTGCCTCGCCTTTTTAACAAGTTTGTGTTCACAAAATGAATATTGGTTGTCGGGTGGCTGCAGCCCAATTGTTTGCCTCGCCTTTTTAACAAGTTTGTGTTCACAAAATGAATATTGGTTGTCGGGTGGCTGCAGCCCAATTGTTTGCCTCGCCTTTTTAACAAGTTTGTGTTCACAAAATGAATTTTGGTTGTCGGGTGGCTGCAGCCCAATTGTTTGCCTTGGCTTGGCTTTTTAAATCGTTGCAACAGTTGGATGCCTGCCCAAGCATCCAAACGGCCCACAATGTCTATACTAGCCGTCTGGAAACCAGTACCTTCAGCCCGCAACACTATACTAGCGTAACAGACAGCCGCCCCCCCCCCCCCACCCCCACTGGCGAGCAGTATTGGAATTGGTGGAGAGGTGGAATATTGCGTTGGTGACCAGCCCTCCCATGTGATGCTGGGACCCAACCGGTCCCACTTAGTCTAGTACTTATTAAAAGTCTGATCTTGTAAGTGTGTATGTCTGTGTGAATATGTGGTTGTCTACATCTTCGCAAAAACACTACGCGGTAACGATTACATTTTTACATATTCTGATTTACATTTTTCCCCTCAAGGCAGAGACCACCTTCACTGAACATTTTATGCAGGAACGGGGTACTGATTAGGTATGATCAGCCATGATCACATTGAATGGCTCGAAGGGCCAAATGGCCTACTCCTGCATCTATTGTCTATTGTCTAATTTTACATAGTCTGATTCACATTTTTTCCCCTCTAGGCAGAGATAACCTTTACTGACATGTTATGCTTTATTTCTCAAATTATTACTGATTCAAGTTCAAAAAAATCAAAAGACTTTGTATTTAAAATAACCAGCTTCAACTGATGATGTCACAATGGCTCAGCTAGCAATGTTCAGCTTCACTGAAGATTTTAAAAGTCAAGTCAAGTCAAGAGAGTTTTATTATCATGTGTCCCAGATGGGACAATGACATTCTTACCTGCTGCAGCACAACAGAATATGTAAGCATAATACAGAACGGGAGATAAAGTTCAGTGTGTCTATAGACCATGGACCATATATACACAATAAGTAAACAGATTAAGTGCAATAGTAATAATAGACTGTTATTGTTCAGAGCTTATTTGATGTCGTGTTTAATGGCCTGATGGCTGTGGGGAAGGAGCTGTTCCTGAACCTGGATGTTACAGATTTCAGGCTCCTGTACTTCCTTCCCAATGGCAACAGAGACATAAGTGTGTGGCCAGGATGATGTGGGTCTTTGATAATGTTGGCAGCCTTTTTGAGGCAGCGGCTGCGATAGATCCCTTCGATGGTGGGGAGGTCAGAGCCGGTGATGGACCTGGCAGTGGTCACAACTTTCTGCATTATTTTCCGCTCTTGGACGTTCAAGTTGCCGTACCAGGCCACGTTGCAACCAGTCAGTATGCTCTCTACTGTGCACCTGTAGAAGTTCGAGAAGGTCCTCCTTGACATACCGACTCTCCATAAACTTCTCAGGAAGTAGAGGCGCTGATGTGCCTTCTTTACAATTGCATCAATGTGCAGGGATCAGGAAAGATTTTTGGAAATATGCACACCCAGGAATTTGAATTTTTTTACCCTTTCCACCATCATCCCGTTGATATAAACGGGATTGTGGGTCCCTAACCTACCCCTTCCAAAGTTCACAATCAATTCCTTGGTTTTGCTGGTGTTGAAAGCTAGGTTATTGTGCTGGCACCATTTGGTCAATCGGTCGATCTCACTTCTCTACTCTGACTCATCAGCATCTGAGATTCGTCCAACAACAGTGGTGTCGTCGGCGAACTTGGTGATGGAGTTCGTACTATGTCCGGCTACACAGTCATGTGTATAGAGTGAGTACAGCAGGGTGCTCCTGTGCTGATTGTTATCGAGGATGAAATATTTCTACCAAAACGGACAGACTGTGGTCTGTGGATGAGGAAGTCGAGGATCCAATCGCAGAGGGATGTGCAGAGACCCAGATCCGTGAGCTTGGCAACCCGCTTGGAAGGGATGATGGTATTAAATGCCGAGCTGTAGTCTATGAACAACAGCCTGACACACAGGTTTTTGTTGGCCAAGTGGTCCAGAGCAGAGTGGAGAGCCAGTGAGATCACATCCACCGTTGACCTGTTGTGGCGGTAAGCGAACTGCAGTGGGTCGAGGTTCTTGTCGAGGTAGGAGTTGATATGCGCCATAATCAACCTCTCAAAGCAATTCATCGCCACAAACGTTAGTGCCACTGGTCGGTAGTCATTGAGACACGTCACCTTACTCTTCTTGGGCACTGGTATTATTGATACTCTTTTAAAGCAGGTGGGGACATCATACCTCAGAAGTGAGAGGTTGAAAATGTCCACAAAAACTCCAGTAAGTTGATCTGCACAGGTTTTGAGAACACGTCCGGGTATACCATCAGGTCCAGGCGCTTTCCGAGGGTTCACCCCTCTGAAGGATCTTCCGACGTCGGCCTCTGTGACTGTGACTGAAATACCATCATGGTGAACGGGCGCTCGGGAAGGCATCCCAATTTCATTTGAAATATGATTTCATCCTATATTTCACATTATTCGCGATTAAAGCTTTAAAAATGCCAACTTTCACAAGATTTTTACCGTTAAAATTATTCCTGCCAGCTTACATCACACTTCGATTCAATGTTGTGACACAGGAACATTCTGAACTTTTCACCTCACAGGAGGGAGGGCGAATTGCTATAACAACACGCAGGGCAGGTGCAATTGGGGGCTACGGGTAGGGAACGGGTGCATTGGGGGAGCAGTTGGGTCTGCTCTTGGTCTTGTATGTATTGGCCATTTGGCCTATTTTGTGTGTCATTAATTATGGCATGTGTCTTTAAATTTTAGACTGCCCATTATTATGTGGGTGGGATTTATGACATATTCTAGGGCGTGTTTGGAGCTAGGTTTCTTATGCAGAAGCTTAGTTTTTAGTTTTAGTTTTGGACTTGCATGAGGAAGGCATACCCTTTGACCCTATGAAGTGTAATGGAGACACAAGGAGTTTTCGAACATTTAAAGCGATATGCTGGAGTTCGATGAAGATTAAAGTGTACGTCGGAGTGTAACGTTGGTAACATATTGTTTTTCATCAACAATAAAGAATCTATTAATCAAAAGACCGTGTTATGAAGATTTATCTGTGAAGAAGCTCTGAAGGTCTCTGATGGAGAGCTCACATGCGTATTACGACATTCTCCTTAATCATGTAATCCACTTCGTGGCTAGAGGGAGTAATCTCTTGAACGATATAAAAATCTGCCTCTACATTAAATCAAAGGATACATCTAACGGGGGGTGAAATCCAGTCCCAGAGAGTGGGACAGAAGATTTGGCTAAGATCTCAAAAGAGGTTTTGGCCAGAAGACCGGTTCCAGCCGAGGAACTGAAGACAATAGATCTCGGCCAGAGATGGCCTCAGGTCTATCAATAGCGAAGAGACTTCTGAAGACATTGATCTGATGATCTGAATACATTATCAAGAAAGTGTGAGCAGATATCGACTATTATTGCTTTGAATTTTGAAGCTGAAAAGTTTTAATTTAAAACGGCTTTTGTAAGAAGAGCCAGATGAATGAATGGAAGCCACTCGCTTGGAAGATAGCCAATAAAAGTGTTTTTCCACTGTCTGGAGATATCCAGCCAGTCCGACCTTGGATTGCTTTGAAGTAAAGATAAGATGCATTCCTTTTGAATTAACATCATTTTTAAGAACGTGGATGTTGAGAGATGTTGTCTTCAATATCAGTTTGTTGTTGTTCTGATGAAAATGTTGACACAACAAAATTAGAGCAAATGGAACAGGACTTTGTTCGTTCAATTTAAAGACTTGGCAATCTGCCAGTACCTGATTAATCATGGAGCAAGATGAAGAAACCACGCCTGAGGAAACACAAGATGGCGAAGTCAAGCTTAGTCAAGGTTCCCACTGTGGGGGAAGGCAGCAAAGTCCAGTCCCGTCCCCTGTTCACCCATTGTGGCCTCCGCAGTTGCCGCTACGGCAGCCCGATGCTTCAGGCCCTTTTGCCAGGAAGATGGAGTTCCGGCGTTGGGTGAACATTCCTCAGTGGCTTGGAATGTCTGGAATCTCTGGAGCAGCCGCCTCCTCCCCAGAGACCGCAGCTCCCAAAGTCCTCAGGCCGCGCTGGTTGGAGCTTTGACTGGCGATCTCGGATCCCAGGCTCCGCGATGTTTTAAATCCAGCGCCGCCCGCGGCTGGATGCCCGCAGCCACTGCTCCTCGGATGTTGTAGTCGGCGGTCACAGCACTCCGGAGCTTACCGCACGGCGACCCGGGCAAGGCATCGCCCGCTCCGTGTTGGTGTCCCAGCGCCACGCCGCCGCCGAAGCTGGGGTTCCGGCCAGTCCCGACAGGAGACGCCGCTCCAGTCCGATGATAGGCCGCGAGGAGGGGGCGAAGAAGCAGCTTGGAGGGAAGCCGCCTCTCCGACCAGGTAGGGACTAGGAAATTAAGTTTCCCCCTTCCCCTCCCCCCACATAAAAGACTAGAAGACATCCAAAACAAACACTTTTAACTCACTAAAAATAAAAAATAAAGGGTGAAAGGACTAACAGCTGCTGGCAGGGCAGCCATACTTGACGGCGCCCCCTACGAAAGAGGACTTTCTGCTACGCAGCACCAGCACTCACCGCCTCCCTGACCGACCTCAGGCCCGGACCACCGTGGACGCCGACCCTCGCCACCTCACCGTTACCTCCAACTCCCCGCGGGCCTCCTCCAGCCTCCTCCTCCCGCTGAATCTCTCCTGCATTTTTGTCGACCATAGAGAAGTACCATACATATTGTACCAGTACCAATAGTATCAGTTAGAACACAAATTAGTACTTTAGGCAAAGTGAGAAAATAAATGTTATATTAAAAAGGAAAAACAAATACTTGCAAATAGGCTTACTAGAATCATCATTAGCCAGTTGCCCAGAAGACTGAGAGAAAGGTGGAGATATAAAGCAGGCAACATAATGGATAAGAAGAAGCGAGTAGCCAGGCTACCAGACCTGGTGAAATTCTTAGACAAGGAAGTACGGTACATGTTAGAGCCGCAGCACGGGACTATTGAAGATCATAATCCAATTGCAACTAATAAAGGTTCTATCTTTACCAAAACCGAACTCTGGAATTCTCTGCCACAGAAGGTAGTTGACGCCAGTTCATTGGCTATATTTAAGAGGGAGTTAGATGTGGCCCTTGTGGCTAAAGGGATCAGGGGGTATGGAGAGAAGGCAGGTACAGGATACTGAGTTGGATGATCAGCCATGATCATATTGAATGGCGGTGCAGGCCCGAAGGGCCGAATGGCCTACTCCTGCACCTATTTTCTATGTTTCTATGTTTCTATGAAGAAATATCAGAACCTATGAGAGGTAGTTTTGCTACCACAACCATACCTGTGGAAACGACAGATGGAATTAAAGGAAATGTATCTACTAGCAAGAAAATAGTATTTTGTTTGTTATGTGATGAAGTTGGTCACACCATAAGATGGTGTTGAAGATTCAAGATGAAAGAATATGAAGAAAAGATGGATTTCTTGAAAGAGAAGGGAATCTGTTTTGGATGTTTGAAAAAAAGGACATATGGTGAGAGACTGTAAGACTCCTATAATTTGTCATAAGTGCAGGCAACATCATCCTGAAGCACTTCATACAGAAAATAACACACCAGAGCATTGGGAAGAGCAAGAACTAGAACAAATAGATAAAGAATTATCAGAGGAAATAGAAGAGGAGGAACCGGAGCAAACGGAACAGAAGGAGAAGCCAACTACTAGAGCTGCATTGGAATTTAAACAAATTGAATTTGCTACAGGTGCACAACCTTTTATCAAAAGCCTTGGGACCAGACACATGTCGATTTCGGAATTTTTCGGATTTCCGATGGAAGATTTTTAGCGTAGATTAGGTAGGTAGCACGGGCGGCTTGAAAAGTCTGGACCGGCTGCCTCCTCCCCGGAGACCGGGGAATCATTGCATAAATGTTAGTCAGTTAGTTTGGAGGGATTTTATGTGGTGGGGGGGGGGGGGGGGGGTGAAGGGGGAAACTTTAATTCTTAGTCCCCTACCTGTCGGAGAGGCGGAGAGCGGGCAATGCCTTACCGGTCGCCGTGCAGTAAGCTCCGGAGCGCTGTGCCCGCCGACTCCCAACATCGCGGAGCTGGGGGCTGCGGGCGGCCGGCCGCGGTTGAGCTCCGACCCCGGCAACTCTACTCCTGGCTGCGCGGCGCTCCAAATCCAGCGCGGCCCGCAGCCGGACGCCCGCAGCCCCAGCGCCGCGATGTTGGGAGTCGGCGGCGTCGCAGCGCTGGGATACCAGCGGGGAGCGGGCAATGCTTACCAGGTCGCCGTGCGGTAAGGTCCGGAACGCTGTGGCCCGCCGACACACAACATGTCGGCGGCCACAGCGGTGCTGGGGCTGCGGGTGTCCGGCCGCGGGCCGCGCTGGATTTGGAGCACCGCGCAGCCAGGGTAGAGGTTGCCGGGGTCGGAGCTACAAACCGGCGCCGCCCGCGGAAGGACGCCCGCAGCCACCAGCTGGGAGGTCGGCGGATACAGCGCTCCGGAGCTTACTGCACGGCGACCCGGTAAGGCATTGACCGCTCCCCGCCTCTCCGACCAGGTAGGGGACTAAGAATTAAAGTTTCCCCCTTCACATAAAAGCCCTCCAAACTAACTGACTAACATTTAAGCAATGATTTACAGATGTTTAAGTGTCTCCCCGGTCCTCCGGGAGGAGGCAGCCGGTACAGTAGTACAGACCTGGGTTGACCGTGGGTCGTTTCTGGTCAAGTTTGGCGCCAAACGCGAGCTTTGGTGTGCAGACAACATCTTGGAAAAAATGGCCGGTTTTCGGAGTTTTTCGGTTTCCGGAACTCCGGATAAAAGGTTGTGCACCTGTATTTAGGTGCTTTTGAAATGAATTTCTGCCTTAAAGGATTTGCAAGGTGACATCTGATTATTTAGTCAGCATAATACCATGGTAATCTGGACAAAAAGCTACAGAAAGATAGAGAAGGAAGCTGTTGGGAGGAACAAGCCTGTGCCAGTACTTTGGCAGAATTATGTTATTATTTCCACCTCATGCTCTTTTGCCTAACACTGGGGAGGAAGGATACCCTCCAAGATTTTAATCAAAGTACTTATCGAAGTCGCCACTGAACTAGCTTCACCATCCTTTAAGCAACATTTCACTGCCTATATATTTCCTAACACCATCACTACTTTTGGTTTTAATCACCTTTGCTTGTCTTTTCCTATGCCACTGAAAACAATATTTACTGTGCATTTTCCATCAAAAGAACTTCATTATTTTGAACATGAAATTTTCTGTTAGTGTCATCTTGGAATGGCCTCTTGCCCTTTTCTTTTGTAATGGAAGAATTTTTTCACTTCTAATGAAGATTTCTTTTACAATCATTGACAATCAATTGGATATTTTGAGAACGGTTTAGAGGATAACTAAATTACCTCTATTGTTGAAATAAAGGAAAGAGCAATTCGACCCGAGAAATTTAAACCTAGCACGCTGGCTAATAAGCTCCCGTCCAGGCCTGCCATTGCTGTCCACGCTTCCTTCAGGAAGCAGACATCAAATTATTGTGTCCTCAAATGTGATCTCCATACAAGACCCATCACAACTCGTATCTATTCAGCAACAATAAACCATAACATGAGCAATTCCTTTCAAGCATCAGACAAATGTCTAAAGTCTTGAGCAAGATGAACATTTTCACTCCTTCCAATGAAAAAGAAGACAACAGCATGAGAAGTGTCAGCATTTCTGGTGAGTGTCAGCTTTCCAACATGTTTAAAGATGTCAGCTTTCTGGCCATTCATTTCCCTACCATCACCCAATTACATACTGCTAAGTTCATGAATACATAGAGACATGCAGAGGTACATCATGGAAACTGGCCCGTTGGCCCACCAAGTCAACGTCGACCATCAACTATCCATTTCAAATAATCCTACATTATTTATTCATCCCAGTTTTTCCTTTCCTCCACATTTTATCAACTCCTACAGATGTGACCATTCACTAAGACACTAAGATTTGACAACTTACAGTTGCCAATTAACCTACTGACCTGCATGTCTTTTTGATATGGGAGGAAACCAGAGCACAAGGAGGAAAACCATGTAGTCACGGGAAGAATGTTCATACTCCACAGGAGCAGAACCAAAGGTCAGGATTGAATTCAGGTCGCTGAAGCTGTGGGGCAGCTGCTCCATCAACTGCCAATTACATCACTCAATAAAGTAACTAGGCAAATAAAATCATGCACAATAATGCGGGTAACAACCTTCATTCAGCAGATCCATTATGTTATATTGACTCCTGTGATGTGCATAATCACTAACATACTAAATGGCCTGTCCTACTTGGCGATTTTGAACATTTCAAAATCCAGCGGTGACCAAAACAATGTTGCGACACTTGAGGAAACACCGCACGTCACTTGACTTTTTCGGTGACCTGATACGTCAGCCAATGATGCTGACAATCGCCGAAAAAAAATCGGCAAGTGGGACAGGCCCTTTATTGTCCATGCCCAGTTTAGCTGCAGTAGTCTATCAGATTAAGAGTTCTCAGATTTTGCACCAATGGTGTTGAAACAATGGCAAAGGAACAATATGTAGATTCAAGTTGAATTTCTTGGGTTTTCTTAGTCTTCGTGCAGCTAAGCAGTGAAGTGAATTATGAAAAGCATTGTCCAAGATACCTCAACAAGTTGCAGCAGTGCATTGCAGAAGGTATTACCACACTATGGTGCACTGATGGTGAAAAAAGCAAGTATTTGAAGGTGGATGAGCTGCTAATTACATAGATTATATGGTCCTGGACATCTTGAGTACAGTGGAAATTATTCCATCACCCTCCTGATTTTGAGAAGGAAGATTCTTGAATTATCATCTGCATCTACGAGCAAATAATTTCCCTGGAGAACCATGAAGGGACATGGATTGGAAGTTCAATAATTTTGGGGGGTTTTCCCTTTCAAAAGATGAGGTACTTTGTAACTTAAATGGTGGTGCAATATTCTATTGATATACCAGAGATGCCATTACTTAGTTTGTTCAGGAATTATTAGGATAAAACTCTATTTCACTTACTTCATATTTGCTCAAATTTTGAAACTGAACAGGAAACAGTTGACAGCCTGGTGCTCAGAAAACAACTTGGCTCTGAACACCAAGAAAACAAAAGAGCTCATTGTCGACTTCAGGAGGCACAGCACCGACTTAGCCCCCCTATACATCAACGGCGAGTGTGTGGAGAGGGTCTACACCTTCCGGTTTCTCGGCGTCCTCATCTCCGCTGACATCTCCTGGACAGACAACATCACAGCGGTCATCAAGAAGGCTCAGCAGCAGCTGCACTTCCTGAGGGTCCTCAGGAAGCACAACCTGGACTCCAACCTACTGCTGACCTTCTACCGCTCGTCCATTGAGAGCCTGCTGACATACTGCATTACAGCATGGTACGGCAGCTGCACCATGGCAGACAGGGAGAGGCTTCAGAGGGTAGTTAGGGCAGCACAGAAGATCATTGGCTGCCCTCTCCCCTCCCTGATGGACATTTACACCTCCCGCTGCCTCAGCAGGGCGAAGAACATCATCAAGGACAGCTCCCATCCTGCGTTTGGCCTGTTCGACCTGCTGCCCCCAGGGAGGCGCTATAGGTGCATCAGAACAAGGACAAATAGACTCAAGAACAGTTGCTTTCCAAAAGCCATAACCTCTCTGAACTCACACATGCACTGACTTCACAGCCTAACCCCCGGACTTCCATCTATCCACCTACTGTAATTTGTACTGTAACTGTAATTTTTAATATGTGCAATAACCCATACTGTATATAGGAATACTATTTATTCACTCTATTCACCCATTGTCTTTTTATAGATATGTATATAGCGCCGCAGAACTGTGCACCTTATCCCCCCCCCCTTTTGTTTTGTTTTTTGTTTTTTGAACTAATTACATGCCTGCACTGAGTACGAGCTGCTTTTAATCTCATTGTACATGTGTATAGTGACAATAAAATGGCATTCTATTCTATTCTAAAACCCCAGATTAAAACAAAATAACAATAACCAATCTACATTGATAGAAAAATATCTCAAAGCATTTACAATGGATATGAAGGCTCCAATGGTTTGAAATTTCTCAATACATTGAGAAATCTTGAACTGAATGTTGTTTTTTATATAACCAGAGGCAAAAATAAAATAATGTGTAATGTAGGAAAAAAAAACACAAAATCTCACTGACCTAATCACATCACACATAACTTCAGAAATCAGTTTGTGCTTTGTAAACAATGTCTGCATAATGTCTTTATACTTCAAAAATAATTAACTTGAATTCTGAGAATGTCCAGAGGATGTGAAAGGTACATAAATCCTTTAATATTCTTCTCATGAAATGCGAGACTTTTCATTATACAAGTGCATCACAAAATCATTAGCTGCTCTCAACAACATAAGCCTCTTTCTTTTGTTGTTTTTGTCAAACTGAATTAGTTCAAAATCATCAGGCTCCAACTGATCTCAACTGATTACTGAGATATTATTGTTTGAGCGTTCCATAAAAGTCTATCTAGTTTGCTCTCCCCAGATATCACTGGTGATTACAGCTTTTGAAAGGGATAACGATAAATGAAAAACATCTAGCAGTTCCTTTATTGTTTTGAGAAACAAAAGAAAATAATGCCACAGTATCTGCATTACTAATGATTGGGCATTATTTGCACAAAGCACAATGAATTAATTCAATTTAATGATGAAAATATTCTAAAGTATTATTTATTTGACTTCTCCGACTATCTGGAAAGACTGGATAGACTCGGCTTGTACTCGCTATAATTTAGAAGATTGAGGGGGGGGATCTTATAGAAACTTACAAAATTCTTAAAGAGTTGGACAGGCTAGATGCAGGAGGATTGTTCCCGATGTTGGGGAAATCCAGAACAAGAGGTCACAGTTTAAGGGTAAGGGGGAAGTCTTTTAGGACCGAGATGAGAAAAACATTTTTCACACAGAGAGTGGTGAATCTGTGGAATTCTCTGCCACAGAAGGTAGTTGAGGCCAGTTCATTGGCTATATTTAAGAGGGAGTTAGATGTGGCCTTTGTGGGTAAAGGGATCAGGGGGTATGGATAGAAGGCAGGTACAGGATACTGAGTTGGATGATCAGCCATGATCATATTGAATGGCGGTGCAGGCTCGAAGGGCCGAATGGCCTACTCCTGCACCTATTTTCTATGTTTCTATCGGCTAAGTTGAAATAAGTTAAAAGCTATATTGTAAACTGAGCCGAGGGAGACGTTAGTTGGGCAAGCCTCACCTTTACTGTTTGCAGGGAAATTTACTGGAAGAAAAGGCAAAAATTATAGCACACAGAAGACATTACTTATTTTTTAGTTTGCAGTTTTCTTTTGGTTTCAAATTGGTATCAGAGCAGAAGCATGATGGAAAACAAAAAGGCTATAAAATTAAAAATTTGTTCATGGAAGATTAGAACGGCAATTTGGTACCATGCCACAACACACATCATAAATAGGTCAAATTCAGATTATTCCTACAGATCATATATTTTCCCTAACCGACTACACAACATTGAAATCCAATTATCTCTTCAACCCTCATTACACAGTCTGTGTATGCAAAGATAATTCCATACAGTTGTGGAAAATTAAATGCAAGATCATGCAAAACATTAGTTTGCAGTGGCAATTTTCAGATGTTCTTACCTAGTACACCTGAGCTGTTTGAATTTTTTTTTTTAAATGATTCGTTACGTGTAGTGACCTTGGCATTAAAAATTACCAACAGATGTAGCAGGGACCATAACAAGGTTTATTATGTATGTAGATCGTGGAGTTGAAAACGCTTGGGTACATCAGGAGAATTATATGATATCTAGTCACCTCTTTCTAGTGCAGTCCCTCAGAACTCAGGATGACACATCAAATCTAGTTCAGTGGGATCAATGATGATTGAATGGACAATTGTGGGACCATTAGACAAGCTAGAAGTGTCCAATGAGGTAGACAAGTGTGCGATTTGCAAGGTAGTGCATTCCTTCTACTATGGAACCTCGACTTCCTCATCGGA
Source organism: Amblyraja radiata (assembly GCF_010909765.2). NCBI lineage: Eukaryota > Metazoa > Chordata > Chondrichthyes > Rajiformes > Rajidae > Amblyraja > Amblyraja radiata. The sequence continues at coordinate 74,030,899 of NC_045960.1, read as the reverse complement.
AGAGCACAATCAAGTCGCAGACTGTGAGAGATTGTGTTTACAGTCACTGGGTGTCTGACTCTATCTGAGTTAGATAGAGTTCTATGGGCTAGTGGAATCAAAGGATACAGGGAGAAGGCTGGTACGGGTTATTGATTGGGGACGATCAGCCATGATCACATTGAATGGCGGTGCTGGCTCGAAGGGCTGAATGGCCTCCTCCTGCACCTATTTTCTATGTATCTATGTATCTATGTAATCATAGAAACATAGAAACATAGAAAATAAGTGCAGGAGGAGGCCATTCGGCCCTTCGAGCCAGCACCGCCATTCATTGCTATCATGGCTGATCGTCCCCTATCAATGACCCTAGCCTGCCTTCTCCCCATATCCCTTGACTCCACTAGCCCCTAGAGCTCTATCTAACTCTCTCTTAAATCCATCCAGTGATTTGGCCTCCACTGGCCTCTGTGGCAGGGAATTCCACAAACTCACAACTCTCTGGGTGAAAAAGTTTTTCTCACCTCAGTCTTATATGACCTCCCCTTTATTCTAAGACTGTGGCCCTTGGTTCTGGACTCACCCAACATTGGGGAAATTTTTCCTGCATCTCGCTTGTCCAATCCTTTTATAATTTCATATGTTTCTTTAAGATCCCCCCCTCATACTTCTAAACTCCAGTGAATACAAGCCTAGTCTTTTCAATCTTTCCTCATATGACAGTCCCACCATCCCAGGGATCAATCTTGTGAACCTACGCTGCACTGCCTCAATCACAAGGATGTCCTTCCTCAAATTAGGAGACCAAAACTGTACACAATACTCCAGATGTGGTCTCACCAGAACCCTATGCAACTGCAGAAGAACCTCTTTACTCCTATACTGAAATCCTCTTGTTATGAAGGCCAACATTCAATTAGCTTTCTTCACTGCCTGCTGTACCTGCACGCCAACTTTCAGTGACCGGTGTACAAGGACACCCAGGTCTCGCTGTACCTTTACCCTTTACCCTTACCTAACCTAACCCCATTGAGATAATAATCTGCCCCCTTGTTTTTGCCACCAAAGTGGATAACCTCACATTATATTATACATCTATATTATACTGCATCTGCCACGCATCTGCCCACTCACTCAACCTGTCCAGGTCACCCTGCACCCTCCTAACATCCTCTTCACAGTTCACACTGCCACCCAGCTTTGTGTCATCCGCAAACTTGCTAGTGTTGCTCCTAATTCCCTCTTCCAAATCATTAATATATATGGTAAACAGTTGCGGTCCCAACACCGAGCCTTGCGGCACTCCACTCGCCACTGCCTGCCATTCTGAAAAGGACCCGTAAATCAGTACGAATTAGCAACACTTCAGCCTCAATGACCATCAGCAAATGGGCACCTCAAGGCTGTGGGCTCAATCTTCTTTTCTACTCTCTCTATATTTATGACTGTAGCCAGACACAGCTCAAATGCCATGAAAGTCACCAACAACACTGCTGTTGTGTAACTGTAATGAAGAATCATAAAACTGGAGAGAGATAGATAATTTGGTTGAGTAATGCCAGACAACAATCATGCTTTGTCTGAAGAAGGGTTTCGGCCCGAAAAGTCGCCTATTTCCTTCGCTCCATAGATGCTGCTGCACCCGCTGAGTTCCTCCAGCAATTTTGTGTACCTATGCTTTTAACATTAGCAAGAGCAAGTAGCTAACAGTCGACTTCAGGAAGGGAAAGCTGAGGATCCATGAACCTGCCCTAATTGATGAGACAAAGGTAGAGAATGTCAACAACATCAAGTTCCTGGCATGCATATCTCTGAATTTCCATCCTGGGTCCATCAAATTGTGATCTCATCACAAAGAATGCTCATCGACACCTCTACATCCTTAGAAGATTGAGGGGCTTTGGCACTTCATCAAATACTTCATCAAACATCCACAGGTGGACATTAGAGGGCATATTGGCTGGTTGCGTCACAGCTTGGTTCAGCAACTCGATCACTTAAGAACAAAGGAGGCTGCAAAAAGAAGTGGGCATTGCCAAGTCCACCACATGTATTGATGTCCCGAACATTGAAGAGATCAACAGCAAGCATTGCCTCAAAAATGCATTTAAGACACACACCACCATGGCTATGCTCCCATCTTGCTACTACCATTAGGAGCCTGAAAACCGTGACTTCCAGCTTCTTCACAGCAACCATCAGGCTCTTGAACCGTATTCCACAACCTTGATTATAACCGTATTACACAACCTACCTCAGCAACAATCTACTCAACTTTATTTTGGTTGCACCATGTATTTTAGTTTGCAATATTGTGGTCTACTACAACTGATAATTTACGTAGTACAACTGATAATTTATTGCATTATTGATTATTGTACACTTATTTGTTGCGTTGTTGCATTCATGTGCCTGTGAGGCTGCAGCAAGTAAGAATGTATTTGTTCCACTCCCTGTGCATATGACAATTTAATACTCTGGTCCCTTGTTTTGTCTTTTGTTCACATTGGGACATTGTGTATTCCAATATTTCTCTAATGTTTTGTGTTCTCCAATGCATGGAATAGAGGTCCTCAATACAATCCCCAATGCTCATTATCCATTTTAATTGTCTAAGGTCCAAGGATCTCCAAGAGTCGGGGTGGGAAAAGGTGGGGTTGGGGTGTTTTTCTTCCATTTTCGTGGAACCTTTGAGCAGATGCTTGAATTGTTTCCTTGATTTGCTCAATAATCTCTTCCCATGAAGGTGTTCAGAATAATCCACTGGGTGAAAAGATCTCTCATTTCTACTGTGAATGAGTTGCAGCAATCGCTGGAGTATTCTAAAGGGGCTGTCCCACTTGGGCGACCTAATCCGCAAGTTCTGGCGAGGTCGTAGGAGGTCTTTGTAACTCTCCTTCATTCTTGACAGAAGTCCCCGTCTATTCGAGGCCTCAGCTAGGTTGCGGCCTATTTTTCAACGTTGAGAAATGCCCGCGAGTAAAAAAGGTCGCCATGGAAATAAATCGATACTTTTTTTACTCGTAGGTTTAGTCGTATTAGGTCGTAGTAGCTCATAGTAGGTCGGCATGTTAGTCATAGGTAGTCGAGGGTAGTCAAAGGTAGTCGGAGATAGTCTTCATCATATTCGAAGGAAGGTCGAAGGAGATCGAAGGAGGTCGTCTTCACTCTCCATTATTCGGTGTCCAATTTTCCCGAAGTTAGTCGTAGATAGTCTTCAACATAGTGGAAGGAGGTCGAAGGAGGTCTTTTACATATTCGAAGGTGGTATTCAACATGACATTTTTTCAAACTCTCCAAAACTCACCAATTAGGTCGCCCAAGTGGGACAGCCCCTTAATTGATTTGGTGCACATCCTCAGCCTAGGGAAGGATAGAGGGAAAAAATCTCTTGATTTAGATGTCATGTTGACAGTCAGGTTCACATCCTTGAAAGTAGTCTTGATCTTTGAAAGCTTCTCCTTAATAGTCCAAATACTCATGTACTTGAGGCAGTGTTAAATGACATTATCCACGGAGGTAAGAGCCACACTGGAAGTCATCAACAGATGACAATCACCATGAAATGCAGTGCAATGGAGTGATAGGAATATGGAACCTAACCGCAGTGAGTGGTTGAAGCATTTAAAGCATGCTGGACGTATATATGCTGGAGAAGAACAGATGCATTTTGCTGATAGATGTAAAAGGAAAGACCAACATGGATTGGTTGGACTAAATGGCTCCATTGTTGCATACATCCTATGTAATCTTATGAAAATCAGGTGGTGGGCCCTCTTCGTAAACCACTTCAAAGCTATGAAGATATCCTTTGATAGGTAGGGTTTCATGTTTTCCTGAGGCTGCAATCTTTCTTGTGGGAGAAGTTGTTGATTTGGAAACCTTGGAGAGTTGGTGCATTGTGTTTTGTTGATAGTGTAGAAATGTGACCACATGTGGCTGGTGGATCATGTGAATGTTTAGGAATGTTAGCTGTAGATCTAGGAAAGTTTTGTAAGTTGGAGTCAAATCAATGGTAACAAAATACCCAGTCCCTGACCTGCTCACAGTATTTATGTGACTGACGCGGATACACTTTGACAGTGAGAGATTTGGCAATGTTAATGTTGTTAAACTTTAAGGAATGGGTGGGGAATTGGTTGAACACTCTCTCTTTCCCAGTCACTCATTTCTGCATCAGGAACACTCAAAATATTGGAATGACATTTTATAGTGTTCATGTAGAGTACTGTTAAAGCAACTAAAATCCAACATATAGTTCAGTAACACATGACAATGATGTATTGGAAAATATTCACACTAACAGAAAGTAATATCATGCATTTAAGAAACATCCACGGTGGGCTGAATTGCTATTTATGCAGCATTAAGCTGCGATACACCAATATATCTACAGCACATTCCAGATACTTCATAAACCCCACAGAAACTGCGTAGTTCCATCATAATAGTAACCGGGTGAATGAACAAGCCCAAGTCCAAACTGTGAATTATTGGTCTAAATTCACCTTCTGTATTGACTCGGATATCCACATCCACAGTTTTCTGTAAACAACCTGGCAATTGTATTGATCTTCATGTTCAATAAATACTTGAAAATATCCCATCAATTTCCTCATAAATAACTAAACGCACGAGTGCTAATGTTTTTAGCAACCTTCTTGAAATAATTAGTGATCTAAGGGTAATGGCACCAAACTATTTTTAACAGCGTAATCATCTTGATGCAGACACTGCAATATGTATAGCTGAAGTGGAGAGTTCAACTGAACAACCTGCTAACCATGTTGATCATGAATACACAACAATTTCAAATTAAAAAAAATAGTTGAAAACATTAAAGCAGAGGCATGAAGTCAACCTCACTAAACCTTGCCGCCAAAGCTAGATTAAAAACAGTGGTCGCAATTTTTTACTTCAGAATGAAGGACAGCTTTCTCTGTTCACGAAGAAATCTGAACCTTGACAGAAAAAAATATTTTGGGATTGAGCCAGAATTTCAAGCTACGCTGTTGGCCTGGGTTTAATAACTTTAATGATTCAGATCGTGTTTGGAGTTCACCAAGATAAAGGATTAAATTTACTCAAACTCTGCAAAGTTCTAAAATAAAGCAAATTGATTTCAATCTCATTAATACTGCAAGGTCACATTAAATTTCACATCTGTGTAAACTATTATCACCTTCCATGTATAAAGCAAAATATTGCTACAGAACATGCCTGGATATAAAGGTTATAACCCTGCAATGGGACTGCAGAACAGAAAAAAGCAACAGCATTTGTACTTGTGCCACCCCCCCCCACCCCCCCAAAAAATTTACTCGAAACATTTTGTCACTCACATGCACATCGACTCCACCTTCCTTCACCCACCACATTTGGGCAGGTGATCAGAGCCAATTAACCTACTAATCAGCATGCGAGGGGAAACTAGCACATCTAGGAAAACCAAAAAAAATTATAGAGACAATGTGAAAACTCTAGAGGGATAAGAATCAAACTGTTTCAATGGAGCTGTGAGGCAGTGGCACTACATACTTAACTACAGTGCCACCCTCGTGTCAACTTCCACCCTCCAGCTTAATTCTGAAGCCTGACAAAACTACTAACAGTCTTGAAAGTTAAAATGTAAAAACTTGTCACCTGAATCAGAGTGATGCAAGCATTTTTCCCAACATGACATGGGACATGTATATACAAAACAATCTAATAATCCATCAGTCTGAAGAAGGGAACCTGCCCGAAACACCACTTATCCGTGTTCTCCTGACTCAGTGTTGCCTGACCTACTGAGTTACTCCAGCACTTTGTGCCTGTTTTAATCTAATAGTCCAGTCTGCATTTCTTCATATTGAAGATAAAAGAAACAAACAAGATACAATTAGATTAATGAGCTCTATAATTGGGTTCTCTCTAATGTAAAGAGGTACAAATTAGTTCTTCTTTTGGGAAATCATCCTACATTTCTATTGTAATGTTCTTTTGTCAACTACTGTTTCAGGCCCATTTTCTTTGCAGCTACTATTGGCTCTGCTATCAAGCACATTTAAAGTTCCCATTTTATATCTTCAGTATACGTACTGCATTGAATCCATGCTATCAATGTACCTGCAATGTACCAGTTACTAAAGCCACATATTCTAGAGTCCGTAGATTTTCTTGCCATTTTCATGAAATATTACAGATGAACAGAGTAGGTACTTATATGTTAAGTGCCCGGGACCAGCCAGGACTTCAGCTTCGGCGGCGGCTCAGCGCTGATGGAGCGGGCGATGCCTTACCCGGGTCGCCGTGCGGTAAGCTCCGGAGTGCTGTGACCGCCGACTCCAACATCGCGGAGCTGCGGTCTGCGGAGCTTCCAGCCGCGGGCAGCGCTGAGCTTTAAACACTGCGGAGCTTGGGATCTCACGACGAGGTCGCCAGAGTCGGAGCTCCGACCAGCGCGGCCCGTGGACTTCGGGAGCCGCGGTCTCCGGGGAGGAAGCGGCCGCTCCAGACACTCCAGGCCGCTGAGGAGTGTTCCCCCAACGCCAGAGCTTCATCAACCGGCGAGAGGGCCTGAAGCATCGGGCTGCCGTAACGGCGACTGCGGAGGCCTCAATAGGCCCGACTATGGGTGAACAGGGGTCAGGACTGGACTTTTGATGCCTTCCCTCACAGTTTTGAAGCATTGTGGGGGGATGTTTTTATGTTTACTGTTAAATTCTTGATGTTGTGTCTTATCTTTATTTGTGTGCTGCAATGGCAAGTCAAATTTCACTACACCAATTGTTGTATGTGATAATAAATGTCCTTTGTATCCTTTGGTATGTTGACATATTGTCACTGTCTTAATTAGTTGCAATGAACACTTACTCCCTGCCACTGGTATTAAGTTTTAATGCCAAGACCTTAAACGTTTTGCATAGTCCTATCAAGTGAGTTGATTACAAAATGCAGAATTCACTATCCATGAATAACTATTGAATAATAGTTTAAAGCATACAAACTAAATGGCATTGAACCAGTCAATGAACCAGTCCCTTCCCTAGAGGTCAAAGGATCAGCCTTTGATTATTTTTAAAACAGAGGTAAATAAACACTTTATTGAAGTAATGAAAAGTTACTGCATGTAGTCAGGAATATGGATTTGAAGGTATTATCAGAGCAGCACCTTCATATTAAATGGCAGAGTCGTTTAGGGCCTAGTCATGCACTTAATTGTAATGTTCCTCAGAATTTCTGGCATCACAGCGAGTTATTTTCTTGTTCTTCTGAACTCCAGTGAATGTAGGCCAATCTTTTTTATTTGCTGCTCCATTGGGCAACAGCCTACACCCCATGAATTCCAATAATTGAATGAAATTTTCAGGTAGCATTCCCCCTCTATGGATGTTGATGGAAGCATCCCTTGCAGGTCCTAGTTTTCGCCCACATCTTATAATTAAGCTTCAGATTGATTACAGAAACACAAACTCGTTTATTCATTAAAAGTGACCTCAGCACAATAAAATAGATCCCCAGGTTACGAACGTCCAACTTATCAACACAGACTTATGAACAACAAGGTCCCATAGTATTTTCCCTCTTGGACTCCAATGCCTTTTTCTGAAGGCGTGTGCATAATGTGGGAGAATTCCCATGAAAAATCAACTCCCACACATTTTAAATTATGCCCTCTGGTATTTGAGTATTTGCCTGGTTCATAAATGATAACCTGTAAATTTAGAAGTATGACTTAATAAGCAATGACATGAAGCAATAATATTTTTAATATAAAATTCAAACTACTCTGATCAGATGATCTTTACTAAAATGGTTGAGAATTAGTACAATTTTAAATCAAAGCATTTAGTTCAGTTTAGTTTTGAGATACGGCATGGAAACATGTCCTTTGGCCCACTGAGTCCACATCGACCATCGGTCACCCGTAAATGCACAGTTGCTGGAAAAAAATGAACAAAATAATAACCATGTTCTAGAAATACTTAATGAATGAATGGATTCTCAGTTGGCCATAATGTCTAAGAAAGAACTGCAGATGCTGGTTTAAATCGAAGGGCGACCCAAAACATCACCCATTCCTTCTCTCCAGAGATGCTGTCTCACCCGCTGAGTTATTCCAGCATTTTGTGTCTACCTCAATTGGCCATACATCTTTTTCAAATGCCAATTCATTATACAATGGCGGTAACATAAATTGATATGCTAACATGTCTAAAACAAGTCTAGATACTTGGTTTTAAAATTTGTATTTAGAAGACAATCTCATAGGTTTTATTGTCAAAATAAAAGCAGCAACAACAGAATTAATGACTCTTGAAATCACAGAATACAGTTCTTGATAATTTTCAAGGTACTTCATTTTTTATTCCTGTAATTTTGTGGAATCACAATATCTTAACATGCATTGAGAATTGCATGTTAATTTACTAATTTAGAATTTATTTTCCCTTATGCAACACTCAGCAAGTGATTTGCACATGGACAAATTTGTTCAGTAATAAGAGACAACAGCTTTATTGTTTTAATATTTAACCACACTAATATTTAACCACATGTGGTTGAGAACTCAGAAGACAAACATGAACAATATATAATTGCAATTATTTATTCTTTCAATTAACAATTTTAGTAATAGAAATATGTAGCCAGCATCCTCCATGCCTATGAAACTGGCAGCAACTGATGTACTTTGTATTTTCCTTCCCCATTACAACTTGCCAAAAAAAGTAACGGGATTGAATGTGAAAGTCTCATTCTGATGAAATAAAATAAAATGGCTATCCATCCAATTGCACAGGCAAAGCTGTTTGATCTACAGTACACAGATCGTGATGATTAAAATTCACAGTTAAAAACAAAACTGCCACTGAAAAGCCATCTCCAGAAGATATTCCATAAGCCAACACCGTAGGAGCCAAATGTTGGTTAAATTGTCATTAAATTTAAAATTAAATAAATTTCACAGTAACATTTGTGTTGCTTATTTAGTTTCTGTATACAAGAATGTGTTTGGAGAAATATGTTTGGCAAAATCAAAACCCAATCATACTTCTGTAATTCACAATGCCAAAAGTTCTGATTATTGATAGGGGACGATCAGCCATGATCACAATGAATGGCGGTGCTGGCACGAAGGGCCGAATGGCCTCCTCCTGCACCTATTTTCTATGTTTCTAAATTAGAGCACATGGTATTGGGGGTAGGGTGTTGACATGGATAGAAAATTGGTGGGCAGCAAAAAGTAGGAGTAAACGGGTCCTTTTCAGAATGGCAGGTAGTGGCGAGTGGAGTGCCGCAAGGCTCGGTGTTGGGGCCGCAACTGTTTACCATATATACCAATGATTCGGAAGAGGGAATTAGGAGCAACACCAGCAAATTTGCGGATGACACAAAGCTGGGTGAGCTGTGAAGAGGATATTAGGAGGTTGCAGGATGACCTGGACAGGTTGAGTGAGTGGGCAGATGCGTGGCAGATGCAGTATAATATAGATAAATGTGAGGTTATCCACTTTGGCGGAAAAAACAAGGGGGCAGATTATTATCTCAATGGGGTTAGGTTAGGTAAGGGGGAGGTGCAGCGAGACCTGGGCTTCCTTGTACACCGGTCACTGAAAGTTGGCTTACAGGTACAGCAGGCAGCGAAGAAAGCTAATGGAATGTTGGCCTTCATAACAAGAGGATTTCAGTATAGGAGTAAAGAGGCTCTTCTGCAGTTGTATAGAGCTCTGGTGAGACCACATCTGGAGTATTGTGTACAGTTTTGGTCTCCTAATTTGAGGAAGGACATCCTTGTGATTGAGGTAGTGCAGCGTAGGTTCACGAGATTGATCCCTGGGATGGCGGGACTGTCATATGAGGAAAGATTGAAAAGACTAGGCTTGTATTCACTGGAGTTTAGAAGGATGAGGGGGTATCTTATAGAAACATATAAAATTATAAAAGGATTGGACAAGCTAGATGCAGGAAAAATGTTCCCATTGTTGGGCGAGTCCAGAACCAAGGGCCACAGTCTTAGAATAAAGGGGAGGTCATTTAAGACTGAGGTGAGAAAAAACTTTTTCAACCAGAGAGTTGTGAATTTATGGAATTCCCTGCCACAGAGGGCAGTGGAGGCCAAATCACTGGATGGATTTAAGAGAGAGTTAGATAGAGCTCTAGGGGCTAGTGGAGTCAAGGGATATGGGGAGAAGGCAGGCACGGGTTATTGATAGGGAACGATCAGCCATGATCACAATGAATGGCGGTGCTGGCTCAAAGGGCCAAATGGCCTCCTCCTGCACCTATTTTCTATGTATCTATGTATTTAAACTGCCAATCCACAGAAAAGGAACTTTTACTATTATGGAATATAAACCAAAGAAAATGCTGGAAATACTCAGCAGGGCAAGCAGCATCTGCAGAGACAGAAACTGTAAATGTTTCAAGTCAATAATATATTTTGAAGATCCTAAGCAGCATCCTACCAAGGCAATTAATATTTGTATAGCCTTTATCGAGAAAGTGAACGGTCAAAAAACTTTTCAGAGAACAAGTTCTGATGAAAATAGCTTTTTTCAAGCAATGTGAGGAAACTGTGCAATTATAAATGAAAACTTTGTACCTTAGGTCAACAGGATATCCACCCCAAAATCTCCTTCAAAAGATAAGCAATGGGATTTCTTGAGTCATTGCAGTACAAATGATGAGTGGCCAGGGTTACTAGAAAATGGTTCCCAGTATTTTAACCCAGTAATAAATAAAATAAAGCAATACAGATTTTAGTTAGAATAGAGTGCAAGATATGAAAGGAACTTGGAGATAATGCCTGGAGATCATCCACCACCCTGACAGCAAACCTGACAAAGACATACAGTGCATGCTGCAGATGTGCCAGTTGAATAATTAAGGTAGTGGCAAAATGCCAAAGTGGCAGACACCTCTAGAAAAAAGTGCTCTTGTAGCCCCACTCTTCCAAATAGATGGAAAATGTTATATCACACATCTGAGAAGTGTGTTCTACTTGGTGGGTAGGATGTAGCTCATCCAACCTAGCTTCTGCTGCGAGCCTCGCTGTTACTTAAGTGTGACAATGATAATGGCATTCAATTCAATGTCGAGTGGAAGTAGTTCAGCTCTCATCTGTTGAAAATGATCATTGTCTGGCACCTGGCCCACTCCATCTGAGCAGCTTGGCAAGGTAAGAACAGCTTGGAAAATAGCACTCCTTATGTCGTTTATCAAGATCACAACTGCAAGGTAGAAGAGCTCTTAAATTTTTTTAAGTATTGCTTTCCACCTCCCTGTAACCAAAGTGTACCTCATATTTAAGATTTGCAGCCTCCTTTTTAAATAGTACCACAGATGCTCTGTTGATGCCTCCAGTAAGGACAACTTCCAATCCACAGTACAATTTATGGTGGCATTTCACCCATTTCAACAGTGGATGAGGACTTGTGACTCATTGTGCCAGATGCGGCATGTTCTACCTGTGGGGCATCCAGATAGATTTCTACCTTGATGTATTTATTCAAAGTCTATTGGACTTTGTCAATAACAATGTATCAATACGTTTTACTTCCTCCCATTGATTGTGCTTGTATTTAACCATGTTTACATTCAAAATACTCTACAGCTGATCTACTTTACCACAAAATGTTGTTGTGGGGGAACACAACAGGGCTCAAAATTAGTGGTGCCCAGGTGCCACTGACCACTGGACCATCCCCGTCCCCACCCGAGAGCCCCCCCACCCCCGAGGGTGGCCAGAGACGTCGGAGTCAGATGGGCGCGGTGCCCCCAGGCCCACAGCCACCGCAGAGAAGCAGCGCGAAACCCAGCTCAACTATGTCTGTCCCGCCAGGTTAACTTACAGCCCTGCCTGGATTTACGGGAAATATGTCATCAGTCCAGGCATGACCCGGCGAGACAGGCAGAGTTGAGCTGCATTTAGCGCTGGATTGAGCCTCCGAATCCTCGTGTGTGTGTGTGTGTGTGTGTGTGTGTGTGTGTGTGTGTGTGTGTGTGTGTGTGTGTGTGCGCATGCGCGCGCGGCTGCCAAGATATTGTGTGTGTCCCTGTCCCCCGGTCCCCTCCTTATTTTGATAACGATTTCCGTGCCTGACAGGTGTTGTCCGAGGAGCACTGACCTTCCTTCCCACCTCCTCTGCCTCTTCCTCTCTCTCTCTTTCTCTCTTGTACGCCCCCCTCCACCCCCCTTATCCTAAGACCCCTCCTCTCCATCCCGCACTGATCCTCATTCCTGCCTCTATTCAGTCCTCACTGACATCCCGTGTGCTCCCTTCCTCATCTACTCCCCCCCTCCCCCATCTATTCATCCTGCACTTATCTCCCTATCCACCTCGCATTGATTCTCCTGCCATTCCCCATCAATTCATCCTGTACTGACCCCCCTTCCCATCCATTCTGCACTGCTCCTCCCCTTCATCCTGCACTGCACCCCCCATCCATCCTGCACAGACCCCCCCCCATGCAACCCACTGTCATCCCCCGCGCTCTCCCCTCACAATTTTACCTACTCCAACCAACACGCTCTAATTCCCCTGCCTCAATCCATCCATTCCGCACCGATTGCCTTCTCAACCCCCCCCCCCCCCCCCTCCCCCCACCGCCATCTATCCATCCTGCACTGATTCACACCCCCCCCCCCCCCTCCCTCCCTCACAACCCTATTGTGCTGGAAATGTCTTCAGAGCGAACATTGACTATGTTTGATAACGGAATGCAATCAAATATGTTTTAATTCCCAATGTTATTATTTGTTTTAATCCATAAAGATGGATTAATTAAATTGTGAACACGTGAAACATTAAAACCGCAGTGTTCGATTGTCACTGCAACCGTTGACACGTTATTACAGAATTCATTTTAACGGCAAATCAATGCACTTAATATGGAGTATCAGAACTGTAGTTATTTAATGAGCAACATTCACAACTATATGTTCTATTTATCCAGGTTTTACTTCTACAGTCAGTCATATACATCACAAACTTGGTCAGGTGATATTTCAGTTGAAATTTAACGTTAATTCTGAAGTGGGAATGATGGAAAAAGCGTTTATCAACAATTTTTTTTAATTTGTCGCTTACAAACTGGGTATCTTCATTGCTGTTCACAACACGTACATCTAATCAGAATGTCCGGTAATGTGGCGTCTTGACACCTTTAAATATATTACCAAAAGAACATTTGCTGCAGTTATGTCCTTTGGCCATCTCTTGTTAGTTAGTGTAATGTTTAACCTGTCAGATGGGCATAGTCAGTTTTAACAGCTATTATCATAAAATGCCTTTAGAAAATTCCTTGCAACCTGCATATTTTGTTGTGGATAAATTATGTGAGAAGCGAGAGTGTTTCTGTACCAATAGCAATAACGACCCATGCTATGGCCATATCATGATAATTTTCGGTCCTTCACAGAAAACATGCTTGCATCAATCTGTAGTGTGCATGGTTAAGCATATATTTTATCATGGTCCAGGATTTATTGACACAAGTTGATCAAATGCTGAATAATCCAACCACATTTTTGTTTGGAAGTGGAAAGAAATAATAACATTTGCATTAATTGCAATGTGTAAAAGGAGTTGAGATACTGTATTATAATTTTGCTGCATGTCATTGTGATATATGTTTAGTTTGTGACTTTATTTGAAGCAGAAATAATATGTGAATGCTTCATTGAGCATAATTCCGACTTGTAACTACGCACTTCGTCCGAGCACATTATCGCACGCGTCATGCAAGCCATCTTAAATGACCACCTAAACTGTCATTTGGCAACCTAATAAGCTGCCCGGCTGGCAACAGGGAAAAAAAGTTAAGTGAGAACCCTGCACAATGGCACATATTTAATGTACAGGAATTCACTTGTGGTTATTCCATTAACTACTAGACTTTTGCATTGAAAGATCCATCATTCAAGGCCCATCAATTTTCTGGGCAGCAGCAAAAATTAAGGCAGGTTTTCATATGTTATCCCTGAAGTAACCAAGAATGAAACGAGTCCCGGTGGAACAAAGCTGTGCAACACTCTAGGTTCACATGCTACAGTGGCCCATAAAGCACAGGGATTTGCTGGCAGTCAGATGTGGAACTGCCAGCATTATTTACACAAGTTGCAGAACTTTGTTTACCAGCTGTGTTCCACTGCTGTACACTGCTTGAAGTTCTCACAGTGAACTTATCTCAGTTCCTACCCCAGTTGACCTCAAATGGCCGTTGCAACCATCTATTCCTCCAGTTTGGTCATCCTACAAACCATCGACCCTCTTTACACCAGGCTCTCTTCAGCCTTCATTTCCTGGGGTGGATGGGGGGGCGCCTTCTGCAGCCAGAACCCCCCCCCCCCCCCGGTTCCTCTCACTGGGCCTTTTGTCCAGGTTGCTGCAGGACCTCCCTGTCCACCGTCCACCGTCAAGGCCCAGCCCTGCTTCCCGCCGCCAGTCCATTTACCAGCCCTCGGTTTGTCTTCCTCCTCTCCAGAGCGAGCAGAGGTCGTGCTCGGCTGCAACCCCTCCAGGTCCATTCTCGGCTGCAACCCCTCCAGGTCCATTCTCGCTGCTGTGGCATCTTTTACATTAGAACCACTTGAATTCTCCTGCTTCTGAATTCCCTGGCACATTTGGGCCATGTTAAAGAAGTTAAAATACTAAAAGTTGTTTTTCTCATATCCAAAAATAAAATAATTATTTGAAAACCATTCCCCCATGTGCTATTATAGTCTTGGACTCCTTCCATTTGAGGAACAAAATCAGGAAATTTGAGGTCCAGGTGAGCCAAAATATCATTGGGAAGAGTGAAGTTTTAACTTTTTCTATGGAAACTTCCAGCTTTCTGTTCTGCCCATTAAGTACATTCTGAGTCTCACTCCGTAGAATAAGCCAAACCTCCTTTCGGCAGTTAAAATCTCTATATTTATGTTTAATTTCACATGTATTGTTCCATTAATGTTTCAAAATAAGAGAAAAATAGATAGTCTGCTTACATTCCCAACATTAAATAGACAGATAAATAGACTAGTCACTGTACATAACATCTCTAAATTGATTTTTTTAAAGCATGTTTACAAATACACAGGACAAGATGTTAAAAGTCCAAAGTGCCAAATATCAACTTACTCCCGATCATGATGGGAGCCTTCTGCACTCACCTATGCTCCTCCGATGTTGAGAAAGGCTAGGCAGACACGTCGTTGGGGTTATCAAGTGGGCACGTACTTCCATCAATGTTCTGCCTCCGCTGCAAGCTCTGTATATCGCTGTTTCTTTCTTTCGAAGGCTTCCTGCACAGCATTCTCCCAAGGGACTGTGAGCTCCACAAAATACACAATGCGCTGAGTGTTCGCCCCCCCCCCCCCCCCTCCGCATATTCCGCCGGAACCAGTCTTCACCTTTCCTGAATAAGGTAATAGCCACAAGGCAGTGGAAGTTTGCATTTGGTGTTTTCCTTCAACCCTCCAGGGTGCTATATGGAGGACGCCTGTGCATGACTTTGTTTAACGTGGGGAGACTGGTGCATAGGCAACCACCCCATGGTACTTGACAGATCTGGGTCAGGATCTGGTGGAATGGACCGGGGACCCTTTTCTGCTCTACTAAGGCCAGCCATCATCCTCCACCTGTTCCACCGTTCAGGTCTTGGTTGGATTGCTCTTTGTCCGCGACCTCCCCTCGACCTTCCCGCTATGGGTGGCCCTACCAGGAGCATAGCTCCAGACGACATCGCCCTCAGGATATCAGGTCCACACAAGCTACTCCACCACGACAGGGTGATAATCCATGGAGCACAGACTAATTAGAAGTACACAGTGGGTCAGGCAACATCTGAGGCGGCTCAAGCATTTTACTGCGTTCCAAATCTATCACTTACATATATGTAGGCCAGAGATGAAAAGATGACAAAAGGATAACAGATAAGGAGAGAAGAGGAGTGAAATGTGGTCAGACGTAGGGATATATAGGTGGAAGGGGCAGGGGAGAATGGGGAGGGGGGGGGCACAATAGTGGGAGATATGGGTGCGCACCTGGGTGGGGTATGGGGTAGAGAGGGAGAAAGGGAAAGCGTGAATTGTTACCTAAAATTGGAGAATTCAATGTTCATATTTTTGTGTTAGAAGCTACCCAAGCAGAATACGAGATGCTGTTCCTTTAGTTTGCGATGACCTCATTCCAGCAATGGGGGGAGATAGCAAAGGACATAAAAGGTGAGTAACTGTTATGAGAAGTGGTGGATAGAGTGTAGATACCTTAGATCCTGGTTGAGTCCAAACTAGGAGAACCGGAAATGATGCTGGAAGCCCAGTGACACAAGATGGCAGTGAAGGCAATGGCTGACAAACATGGCTATGGTAGAGAGCCCGGCTCAGAACACAGTCAAAGAGCAGGAGAGCAGCAGGAAGCACAGAGGGGGAGCTGCGAGAGAATCACATATAACACTCTGCAGAGAGGAGGAGAAAAACTTCTTCAAAGTAGGGCAGAGCTTGAGGAGAATTCGCAATGGAGCAGTAACTGCAGATATTGATATACAAAAAAGTTCTGGAGTAACTCATCGGTCCAAGCTTTGGAGGACATCGGCAGGGATGTTTTTGGTTGGGACTCATCTTCAGACTGATTATAATAGAGGGGGAAAAGCAGGAATAGAGGCTAGGATAGGACAGAGCCTAGCAAGTGATGGATGGATACAGATGCGGGAGAAGGGGGTGATTGGCAGATAGTTGGACAAAGGCCAGAGATGAAAATAAGACAAAAGGATGTAAGATAAGAGGGTGAAATGTAAATGTAGAAAAGTACAGTACAGAAATCGGCCCTTCAGCCCACAATGTCTGTGCTGATGCCAAGTTAAACTGTTCTCATCTACCATTATCTGATCCACATCCCTATTCCCTCCAGTTCCATGTGCTATCCAAAAGCCTCTATAATGGCATTATTTTATCCGTCTGTCTAGTGCATACCCTGTTTAGTGCATTCCAGGCCCTACAAGTCTGTATAAAAGAATACTTGCCGTGCACATCTCGATTAAACTTTCCTCCCTCTAACCTTATAAATATGGCCTTTAATGTTGGACATTTCCACCTGGGAAAAAAGGTTCTGTCTATCCCATCTGTGCCTCTCTCCTAATCCTCCCACCGTCACTTGTAAAAATGCTATTCCCTTTGCTCAATTTCACCATCTACCTATCAAAATGCCCCTTCACCTGCATTTTACCTGCCAGGCTTTATGCTGGCCCTCCTTCATTTAGCTTTCTTTCTTTACCAAAGGCAGTGTTAAATGTGTCTCATGGTGGTGTCAGGATGTTTTACTCTGTTTGTGGAAATCACTCATTGAAGTCAAAGGGAGAACTTTCCCTTGTTGAATTGGCAGCAGTTTCTATTTGTAATCTGAAAAATCTAGTCTCTCTGAGGTCATCAATAGTTTGCTACAATTGATTAATTGTTGCGATGTTTGTCAAAAAGACTTTCTGGAGAACATATCTCTGGGGGAAAAAAAGGTCCATTGTCATTTGTATAGATTCTCAGTTTAAGATCGATAATAATTGTTAATCCTGTAGAAATTCTCCTCCAGGCCAATTGCTGTTGTATGTGGAGAAAATGAAAAGATTGTGTATGTAAATTTAAAACTACTTTGAAGAATTTCTTGGCAGTGTATGTTAAAGACAATCGATACTTAAATTATAAAACCTTGTCACTTACAATTAGTATCCTGGACGGCAGAATTAAGAACAAAACTTACACACTGGTTGCCTGGATCACGAGAGAGAGAGATTTATTATCCAGCATCCCCTGCTTATATTGAACACCAACTCATTAACATACATATGAATATGTATGAATACATTACACTGCTCTCCTTTTTTAAAGTATTAAATCTAAGTACTCAGTTACAATTTTGTTGTTGTGATACTTGTTTTACATATCTACACATTTTTGTTTTACTTGTGCAATGAGTTATTTAACTTACAAACCTAACCTGACTACTGGTTTACAGATCCTGCCTGATCGTCTAACAGTAACAGGTGTAACAGGTTTAGGTGTTGACTCAACTGTAGGCTAGTTTGGTTCTGTTTTAGTACTCTGACTTTGACCAGAGTAATCTGTTTCTTTGTCTGTACTAACTGAACTTTGTGTTTCAATCACAGTGGTCTCTACCAACTCACTTTCAAATAAAAAACTCAGGGATTTGGACTTCATGCTCAGTTTTTGGTTCATCTTTGGCTGGACACTATCGATCCTACCTCCAACTTCAACTAAGTATCTTTTCATTCCACACTTCCACTATTTTCCCAACATCCCATTTGTCTCGACTGGACTTGTTGGGAGGACTGAGAACACGAACTTGCTCACTCTCCTTTTTGTGGAATTCGAAATGGCGTTTTTAACTTAACTGTTTTTGCTCAACTCTCAAGGCCAAATTAGGTTGAACTAGACTTAGGCGTATTCTTAGCCTTCTCTTCATCAACAGTTCTGCAGGTGAGTAACCTGTTGTTGTGTGGATCTGTACTTCAGCAAGAAACTAGCCAAATGATGTTTCATGCTGAGCTTTGAACTACCCTGCAAAACCTGTTTCTTGAGAGCATCTTTGACAACTCTAACAGTCCTTTCCGCCACCCTGTTGGAGGCTAGATGGTATGGGGGAACAAGTGTGTGTTTTACGCCATTCCGCTGCATGAACTCTTTGAACCGTTCTGAACATAACTGAGGCCCGTTATCAGTAAAAAGTTCTTCCGGTAAACCATGGCATGCAAAAATTGATCTCAACTCATCTATGGTACACTCAATAGTAGTGCTTGACCCCATATGCGTAACCTCAATCCATTTGGAATGACTATCTACTAGTACCAGAAACTGATCATTACCCATTTCACAAAAATCTACACGAACACTCTGAAAGGGTCTACTTGGCCATGGCCAGGGTTGCAGTGGTGGTTTTGGTGGTTTACTCCAGCGATTTTGGCAGACGCTACATTTGCTCACCTGTGACTCGATGCCACTGACAATACCAGGCCAATACACAAAACTTCTGGCAATTGACTTCATGCTTACCATGCCACGATGTTCGGCATGAAGTTTATTCATAATTTTGTTTCTCAAAGACTCTGGTACATCCACTCTGTAACCCCACTTAATGCATCTCTGCTCACATGATAATTCATGGCATCGATTATGGAAAGGCTTACAAAGGATACAAAGGATACAAAGGACATTTAATATCACATACAACAATTGGTGTAGTGAAATTTGACTTGCCATTGCAGCACAAATAAAGATAAGACACAACATCAAAGAATTTAACAGTAAACATAAAAACATCCCCCCACAATGGTTCCCACTATGAGGGAAGGCAGCAAAAGTCCAGTCCCGTCCCCTGTTCACCCATAGTCGGGCCTATTGAGGCCTCTGCAGTCGCCGAAATGGAAGCCCAATGCTTCAGGCCCTCTCGCCGGATGATGGAGTTCTGGCGTCGGGTGAACACTCTCAGCGGCTCGGAGTGTCTGGAGCGGCCGCTTCCTCCCCGGAGACCGCGGCTCCCGAAGTCCACGGGCCGTGCTGGTCGGAGCTCCGACCCTGGCGATCTCGTCGTGTGATCCCATGCTCCGCGGTGTTTAAAGTTCAGCGCCGCCCGCGGCTGGAAGCTCCGCAGACCGCAGCTCCGCGATGTTGGAGTCGGCGGTCACAGCACTCCGGAGCTTACTGCACGGCGACCCGGGTAAGGCATCGCCCGCTCCACCATGATGCCTCAGCGCTGAGCCTCCACAGAAGCTGACGTCCTGGCCGATCCCGGCAAGAAAACGCCGCTCCAGTCTGCCCGTAGGCCACGAGGAAGGGGCGAAAACACGGCAAACATGGAAAACATGGAATTTCTTGATTCTGAACACGATGCTGAGTACTTCCTTTTCTATCTGTGCATAATTACTCTCACTCGGTGATACGGTGCGGGATGCAAAAGCAATAGGCTTTTCCTGTCTCATTCATTACGTGGGAGAT
Source organism: Amblyraja radiata (assembly GCF_010909765.2). NCBI lineage: Eukaryota > Metazoa > Chordata > Chondrichthyes > Rajiformes > Rajidae > Amblyraja > Amblyraja radiata. The sequence continues at coordinate 74,010,954 of NC_045960.1, read as the reverse complement.
CACTGCACCTACACCATAACTTGAAACATCACAAGCAAGTTTCATCTCGCGTGTTGTATCGTAGTGAACAAGAAGTTTGTCACTTGTCAGGTTTTCCTTGTAGATGTCATATGCACATTGCTGTTCCTTTCCCCACGTCCATATCACATCTTTTTGTAGCAGATGATGAAGGGGCTTCAGCACAGTTGCTAAATCTGAAAGGAATCGTGCATAGAACTGCACCATCCCAAGAAATGATCGTAGCCATGACACATTGTTGTGTTTTGGAGCATTCACTATTGCTTCAACATTCGCCTTCACAGAGCAAAGTCGTTTGGCGTCTACTTTGAGTCCAAGATAGACCACTTCTGACTGCGCGAATGCACTTTTACTTTGTCACAGTTTGACATTGTGGCAGTTCAGTCATGTGAGAACTTGCTCGAGGATTTCCAGATGTTCTACCATGCCCTCTGTGAATATCAGTAGGTCATCCTGGTTGCACACACAGTGCGGTAACATTTTGTCCTTTTGACATTTTGACAGACTGGAAAATTTTCGGGGAGGATTTCACACCATAGGGCAGCTTTGTATATGAATACAACCCCTTATGTGTGTTGATAGTCAAGTACTGCTGACTTTCCTTGTTGACATTGAGTTGGGCGTAAGCGTGAGACAAATCCAGTTTAGTGAAGATTCTTCACCAAAGTTCTGCGTACAGATCTTGCGAGGTTGGTAACGGATATTGTTCGTCATCCATGGCTCGGTTGACCACATAGTCAAACAGTTTTATTGGCCTTGGGTACGGCCACAATTGGCGTTGCCCAGTTACTCTGGTCTGTCTTCACGAATACTCCATTCCGCTCTAACCTGTCAAGTTCTTCCTCCACTTGTTGCTTTAGTGCGTATGGTACAGGTCTTGGTCGACAATACACAGGCCTCACATCTTGCTCAAGTCGACTGTGTGCAGAGTACCGTGTTATTCCTGTGTAACTGTCGGCAGAAATTTCTGCATGTTTGCTTATGACGTTTTCAAGACGTGATTTGGACAAATTGACGCTGAAAATGTTCTTCCAGTCGAACTCTATTCTACTCAGCCAATCTTTTCCAAGGAGGGTTGGTTTATTTCTGTAGCTGGCTACTACGATGGGCAGTGTTACTGACTGACCATTATGCTGAACTTTACAGTTCATTTGTCCGCATGTCTCAAAAGCTTTGCCCGAGTAGGTTCTCAGCTTGACCTCACTCTCCAATAATGGTGTCTGTGGGAACTTTGTTTCGTACAGGTCTTTGTTCATGACCGAACAATCTGCTGCCGTGTCGATACGTGTCTTAAGGGGTTGGACAGGCTAGATGCAGGAAGATTGTTCCCGATGTTGGGGAAGTCCAGAACAAGGGGTCACAGTTTAAGGATAAGGGGGAAATCTTTTAGGACCGAGATGAGAAAAACATTTTTCACACAAAGAGTGGTGAATCTCTGGAATTCTCTGCCACAGAAGGTAGTTGAGGCCAGTTCATTGGCTATATTTAAGAGGGAGTTAGATGTGGCCCTTGTGGCTAAAGGGATCAGGGGGTATGGAGAGGCAGGTACAGGATACTGAGTTGGATGATCAGCCATGATCATATTGAATGGCGGTGCAGGCTCGAAGGGCCGAATGGCCTACACTTGCACCTATTTTCTATGTTTATATGTTTCTATGATACACATATCGATTAACTGTTCATTAATCAATAGTTTAGTTCGAAAGTACTTGCCTTGGCTGGTTGTAGGCTTATCGATGTTGGTTGCATAAATGGTGTACAACCCAAGTTCATTTCCATCTGGGTTCATCTCCAAATTGTGAACTCCTTTCTGGTGTTGTCGCTTGTTTCCTGCAGATTGTTGGTTTCCTGTTTTAAGCTTGGCCCGACATGCTGAGGCAATATGGCCTTTCTTCTGGCAGTTATAGCAATTGGCCATTTTGAACTGACAAAATTGGGAAGAGTGATTACCGTTGCAAGGATAACAACTTTTTCCCCATATCCCTTGATTCCGTTGTGCTTATTTTTGCACACTAAGGTCGATCTTAAAAAGTCAAGCAATCCCCATGCACTAAATATTGATCCCTTGAATCTAACTCTCTCTTGAAAACATCATCTGCTTCAACCACCACTGCCGACAGCATGTGCAGGGACCCCCTTCTCTCTGGGGGAAAAATATTGTCCCGCACATCTCCTTTAGACTTTAACCCCCCTTGCCTTGTGACTATGCTGTCTAGTATTTAATATTTCCACCCTGGGGAAAAAGATTCTGACTGTCTACCATATCAAAGCCTCTCATAATTTTACATATTTCTATCTGGTCACCCCTCCACTTCCGGCGTTCCAGTGAAAACAATCCAAGTCTGTCCATCGTCTTCCTGTACCTCATACCAGCTAATCCAGGCATGATTCTAGTAAACATCTTCTGCACCATTTCCAAAGCCTCCACATACTTCCTGTAATGGCACAAACAGAATTGCATGCAATATGCCAAATGCAGCCGAACCGAAGTCCTATAAAGCTGCATCATGACTTCCTGAATCTTGTACTCAATGCCTGACCCATGAATGCAAGCATATTATATGCCTTCTTTACCCCTCTACCTGCTTGTGTTGCCACTTTCAGGGAGTTATGAACTTGGATTCCAAGATCCCTTTGATATCAATGCTGTTAAGGATCATGGCATTAATTATATATTTTCTCCTTGCATTTGACCTTCTAAAGTTCAAACACCTCACACTTGCTCGGATTACACTACATCTGCCATTTCTGAATAATCCTATAATCCATTAATCAAATGCTTGAATACACTCAGCAACTGAATCTCCACAGATATCCTCAGTAATGAATTTTAGACACTTGCCACCTTATGATGTCTGTATTAGCATTTCTGCCCTGAATGAACATCCACTCTGTCCAGGCCGAATAAATCTTGTAAGTTTGACCTCTGGTTCTAGACTGTCCAACCTGTAAACTATCAAGTCCGCATCTACTCTGCTAAATCCATTTAGCATAAATGTGGAAATGATTAATAAACAATTATTAACAGCAAGGGAATTTATTATTAAGAAACTATTATTGCATCAAATGCAATTCTTGTGTACTCAAAACTAAATATGAAGGATTCTCCAGGAATTGCAGTTGCTGGAATCTTGAGTAAAACACAGTGCCAGTAGAACTCGGCGGGTCAGGCAGCATATTTAGAAGGAAGGAGAAGGAACATTTCATGTCAGAACCCTTCAGATCAATTATAGTACGGGGGAGAAAGCTGGAGTATAGAAGGATGAGGGGTGAACCTCATTGAAACTTACCAAATAGTGAAAGGTCTAGATAGAGTGGTGTTGAGATGATGTTTCCACTAGTGGGAGAATCTAGGACCAGAGGTCATAGCCTCAGAATAAAAGGATGTTCCATTTGGATGAGGAGGAATTTCTTTAGTCAGATGGGGGTGAATCTGTGCAATTCATTGCCACAGAAGGCTGTGGAAGCCGAGTCAATGGATATTTTGAAGGCAAAGATTGATAGATTCTTGATTGGTACGGGTGTCATGGTTATGGGGAGAAGGCAGGAGAATTGGGTTACGATGGAAAGATAGATCAGCCATGATTGAATGGCAGAGAAGACGATGGGTTGTATGGCCTAATTCTGCTCCTATCAATTATGAAAAGAGAGGTGGGGCAAGGCAAAGTCTGACAAGTGATTGGAGGATGCAGGTGAGAGGGGAGTTTGGCAGATGGGTGATGCAAGTGACACATTAAATGTGGGTGTCAGTTAAGGAGGGTAAAAGAGTGAAATGTAAAGCCAGATGGAGGGTTATAGGAGGGCACAAAAGAACATCTAAAGTGGGTTATATTGGTAAAGGAGTGGAAGAGATTAGAATTGGCTATCCAGAGGCTTATTAAACAGCTGAATGTCAAGTAAATTTGTGCAGGTGCTCGTGAAAGCAACTGCATGGCCTTTTGATGGTTTATGTTCTAGCTAATTACTAATCTTAACACCAGCCACCAGCTTGGGAGCATGTAGGGTGGATATTGACTTAATGGGCTGCTCAGCATTTTAGTTTAAAGATGCAGCATGGAAACAGTTCCTTCAGCCGGTTGGAACGAAGGTCAGCGAGGCCGGTGGCAGTGAGAGAGTGAAGACGTTTAATTGTTGAGAGAAACATCAAACTTGAATTTGCACGTCTCTCAGAGTGCGCACAAGTCGAGCTCTCGGCGGCCGACACCAGAGAGAGGCTAAAGTTGCTGAACCTGGAAAACTTGCAGGATTTAGGACTAGTTGAGGGGATTTAGCTGCGGGAGGTCGTTCGAGTCACCGCGGAGATTCTAGAGGCCCATGGCTTCAGAGAGCGGTGGGGCTGAGGGTGGTGGGTGGCAGACTGTAGGTAAGGAAAAGGGGGGCTCTAAGAGAGAGGCATCGAGCGAAAGACCCGAAATGTCAGGAGACGAAGGAAGTAAAGTTAGGAGAACTAGAATTATTGAAGAATTCGTCGTGCTGTTTAAAGTTAAAGGAGTAAATCAAGGAGATGCAGGATTTAGAGCAGTGAATCCATTAAAAATTACCACCGCTTTGGAGAGCCAGATAGGCAGGGATTTTCAGGCTAAGATTCTGTATAATGGGATGTTAAGAGTTTGTTGCAAAGACAGAAAACAGTTTAATGATGCTAGGGGTGTGGGGAAATTGGTGGTCAAGGTGGAGAGTTTGGTCCCTAGAGGAAGACAGCCGGGAATAAAGGGAGTGGTCTATGGGATGTATGATGGCTTGTCTGAGAAGGAGATCTTAGAAAATGTTAAGGGGGCCCAGGTAACTGATGTTGTGAGATTTAAGAGTAGGAATGGAGTCAGGGACCCGCCAGTCCTGCTTACATTCAAAGATGGAGTACTGCCACAGAGAGTGTTTCTTGGGAGTATGGCGTATCAAGTGAGGGAGTACATTAGACCACCGTTGCGCTGTTATAACTGTCAGAGGTTTGGACATGTTGCTGGGTCTTGTCGGGGTAAAAGAAAGTGCGCAAAGTGCGGTGGAGATCATGTAATACAAAATTGCAAGGCAGAGGCTCCTAAGTGCCCTAACTGTGATGGGGATCATGCAGCAGGGTTTCGTGGTTGTGAGCGCTTTGTTCAGGCGAAGCGAGTGCAGGAAGTGAAGGATCAGAACAACGTGTCATATGCAGAGGCAGCTCAAAGGGTGGCTAGAGAACGCGGAGATGTGAGCGCTGGGACTAGAGTGGTGCTAGGAAGCCAGATCACTGTGCCAAACTTGCCGTCGGCTTTTCCATCTGACATGTTGATTTTTAATAAGGAGTCATTTCTGTCTTTTGTTTCTGATGTGCTGGTAGGAGCTAAGAAAGCAGCTAACCGGTCAGATATCATCAGGTTAGTGGTGGGGGCAGCTGAAAGGTTCCTCAGTGTAAAGCAGTTGCCAGAAAAGTTGCATCAATACATGACGGAGAGTCAGTGTATGGAGAGGTCACAGTTGTCGAGAGCTAGCAGTATGGAGTATGTCAGTGAGGTGGATGATGGGGATCCTCATTAACACCATAATGTTTTATATACTTCAATGGAACGCCCGGAGTCTGATTGGAAACGGTCAAGAGTTAAAGAGATTTGTTGATGAATTTAAAGAAGCACCAGAACTAATATGTATCCAAGAGACATGGTTAAAGCCCTGTCTAGATTTTGTAATCCCAGGTTATGAATGTGTGCGATTAGATAGGTCTGATAGGTCAGGTGGGGGTTGTGCAACTTTTGTTAAGACTGGGTTGCAGTATAGGAAAGTTGACATTAATTCTAATCTTGAGGTTTTGGCTGTGGAAGTTAGGAGCGGCCAGAATTCTATCACTGTGATAAATTATTATAACCCCTGTCAACCCTTGATATTGTCAGATTTTGATGAGATAATGGAGAAGGTAAGGTGTCCTGTTATATGGATCGGAGACTTTAATGCGCATAATCCTTTATGGGGTAGTGATCACAGGGATAAAAATGGTGTTATTGTTGAAGAATTTCTAGACAAGTATGAGTTGGTATTGTTAAATGATGGAAGGCCGTCTAGGTATAATATTGTGAGAAACACCTGCAGCCACATAGATTTATCAATTGCTTCATCAAATTTAGCAAGAATTGGTGAATGGGATGTAATGGATAGATATACACTGGGTAGTGATCATTATCCAATTTTATGTAGGTTTGGTAGGGATTTGAGGAGAGAAGTGGAAAAGAAAGTCCCTAGATATAACTTTTTTCAGGCCAAATGGGATAAATTCCAAGAGAAGGCTCTAAGTTTAGTTGGAGAGGTTAATAGTGAGGGTTCTGTAGATAGTTGGAATACTTCCATTAGTCTCATGATTCATGAGGCAGCTTGTTGTACTATTCCTGTGAAGCAGGAACCTAGGTCCCGTATGTCTGTTCCTTGGTGGAATAAAGAATGTGATGAAGCTGTAAGGAATAGGAATATAGCCTATCGAAAATTAAGAAAGTATCCAATTTTGGTCAATGCAATGGAGTACAAGCGGCTAAGGGCAGTAGCAAGACGAGTTGTAAAGGATGCAAAGAGGAATAGTTGGAGGAAGTTTTGTGGTACGCTAGGCCCGGAAACTCCAGTAAGGCATTTGTGGTCAGCTGTGCGTAGAATGTCAGGAGTATACAAAAGAAGTTTGTTACCAGTGTTGCAGAAGGGTGAGGTGGTAGCAGTCTCCAATAAGGAAAAAGCAGACATGTGTGTTGACAGTTTTCAAGCAGTGCATAGATCAGAGAGCATGGGAGTGGAGAGGTGTAGAAAGAGAACTGAGCTGATGGCAGTTAATCAGTGGAAGCTGGAGAGGAGTTTAGTAAATGATAATACCTTTAATCTGTTTTTTACCATAAAAGAGTTGAAGGATGCAATTATGTCTGGGGCAAATACCACCCCGGGGAGAGATAGGTTGTCGTATGAGTTATTTAAACATCTGGATGATATTGTACTTGATGAAATCTTAGCTTTGTTTAATACTGTGTGGGCAGAGGGTTATTTACCAAAGGAATGGAAACATGCAGTCGTGGTCCCTATTTTAAAATCAGGCAAAGAGGCATCTGACCCTAGTTCATATCGCCCTATAGCGCTCACAGCAGTGCTCTGTAAAATTATGGAGAGGATGGTAACCAACAGACTAGTTTATTTTTTAGAAACCAGAGGACTACTTGTTGATGTACAGAATGGCTTTAGGAATGGAAGGTCTACAATGGAGTCTGTATCAGTTTTGGATCAGGATATTAAAAGGGCATTTAGAAGCAAGGAAACAGTAGTGAGTGTATTCCTTGATATTGAGAAGGCATATGATTCTTTGTGGAAGGAGGGATTAATGATTAAAATTTTTGACTTGGGAGTCAGGGGACGAATGTTCAACTGGATTAAGGATTTTTTATTGAATAGAACAATACAAGTAATGGTTGGTAGTGTCAGCTCAGAGACTGTAGAAATAGAGAATGGAACCCCGCAGGGAAGTGTTATCAGTCCAGTTTTATTTAATATCATGATAAACGACATATTTTGTAAATTAGAGAGAGGATTTGGTCTGTCTTTGTTTGCAGATGACGGGGCCATCTGGAAAAGAGGTCGTAATGTAGAGTTTGTTTTAAAACAGATTCAAAGAGTGTTAGTGTCTGTAGAGGAATGGGGGAACACATGGGGCTTTAAAATATCTGCCTCTAAGACTAAATATATGGTATTTGGTTTTAAAAGAAAGTTACCTAAGTTAGGGCTGTATATGTATGGGTCTCTATTGGAGAAGGTAAAGGTTTTTAAGTTTTTGGGTGTTTGGTTTGAAGAGCGTATGACTTGGGCTGTGCATGTAGGTAAAATTGTGTTGAAGTGTGGAAAAGTTCTGAATGTTATGAGAAGTCTGGTTGGGTGTGAGTGGGGGGCCAACAGGGAGACAATGCTGCTAATTTATCAGGCCATGATCAGATCTTCTCTTGACTATGGGTGTTTTGTGTATGGGTCTGCGTCTAAAACTGTTCTGGCTAGGCTAGATGTGTTGCAGGCAAAGGCTTTGAGGCTTTGCTGTGGAGCCTTCAGGACTTCCCCAGTCCCTGCCCTGATTGTTGAAATGGGAGAAATGCCCTTATGGTTAAGGCGCATTAAGCTAGGGTTACATTACTGGGCTAAACTTTGTGGGTGTAATGATACCTTCCCAGCAAGGTGTTTGTTGCAAGAGGTAGATGATGGTAACAAATATAACACATTTTTTGTCATTATAAATCAGTGGGCTAAGAAGCTGGGTTTGGAACAAGGGGGTATTATAGAGCATACAATATGGCTACCTGTGCCCTATTGGGTTCTTCCTGAACTGTTTATTGAGCTTGCTTTTCTTCAGGAAAAAGATAAGCGCGAGGTGACTCCAAGAATAGTGGAATATCTTAATTCAATCAGTGAGAGCACTTTGATTGTTTTTACAGATGGATCTAAAGATCCAGTTAGTGGGAGAGCTGGGTTTGGAGTGTATGTGGAGCAGCTTGGGTTGAAGATTGGCCGGCGCATTTCTGATGGAAGCTCTGTTCTCACGACTGAATTAATGGCAATTCAATGGGCTCTATGGTGGATTGAGGAAGCCAGTTTTAGTGAAGTCATTATCTGTTCTGATTCTGCAGCTGCTCTTGAAACTTTAAGAGTAGGGAAATCTAAAGCACGTCCTGACATTCTAAATGAAATCATGAGTGTGTTTTTTAGAATTGGGTTTGCGTGTAACATCACTTTTTGCTGGGTTCCCGGGCATGCTGGGGTGAGGGGGAATGAGCAGGTGGACCTCATAGCAAAGGAGAGTTTAAGAAGAGAAATAGATATCCATGTATTATTGGGGAGAGTGGAACTGAGAGAAATAATTAAAGAGGGCTTAACAAAAGAATGGCAGAGAGGATGGGAAATGGAAGTCAGGGGTAGACACTACTTTTCTATACAATCTGAAGTTAGGAAAATATGTTTCTGTACATCTTTGTCCCGTAGGGACTCAGTTAAACTGTGTAGATTGAGGTTGGGACACTGTGGGTTAAATTACTATTTGTGCATTGTAGGGAAACATGTTTCTGGCTTGTGTGAATGTGGGAGTAATGAGACAGTTAAGCATGTTTTCCTAGAATGTAAAAAGTACAGGGTAGAAAGAGAAGTATTGTTTGTTAGACTGACAGGACTTGGAGTTGAGGCTTTTTCTGTTTCAACTTTGTTTGGACACAGTGAGAAACATCAACTGATATCCAGGGCTGTTCTTCAATTCCTGCAAGTTACAGGACTGTATGTAAGGATTTAGTTCAAACTTTGACCTGTGGAGGGCAGTAATACGCTAAGCAGCGTCTACACTGCCGGAATCCTACAAGAAGAAGAAGAAGAAGTTCCTTCAGCCCACCAAGATCACTGTGACCACCAATCAGCATATAGCAGTTCTGTTATTCCCACGTTTACATCCTACACACTAGGGGCAATTTACAGAAGCCAATTACCTGTCTTTGGAATGTGGGAGAAAACCAAAGACACCCCACATGGTCACAGGGAGAATGTGCAAACTCAATACATACAGAGCCTGTAATCAGAATTGAACCTGGATCTCTGGCACCGTGAGGCTGAAATTGGTGCTGAAATGTGAAGGTACAGAAGTGAGCACAACTGGTGTCGTATGTCACACCCTTTTTGTGCAATTCCAATGTTTGTGCAATTTTTATGTTTTGGCAAAACTAACTGCTCCCAAAGGTTTTTACTTTATTCAGGCTCTGCAGATATTACTGTCACATAGTACTATGGTATGCCATAATAAGGTTCAAATAACTGCTTGGCGAGGAACAATATTAGATTAATTACAGTGAAAGGTAGAGGTTCTCTGAAATATTACAGTAACAAATAAATCCAGATTTAATTAACTTCTACTTTCACGGTGTGATAAAATCAAATAAGGCTCAACACCACTTTGAAAGATGATAGCAAGAAGGAATTTTAAAACGGTTGTCTTGCGATGCGGATGATTAATTATTTGCTGAAACCTGTTTTGTTGTTCTGCATTTGTAATTATATTTTTGGAATCAGTTGGTTAAATTAGAGCTAAGGTTAGTGAGATGCGAGTGAATGGGTTTGCAGCAACATTGCAGAGTGTTTGATGAAGCTTTGTTATTAATTCCAGAAAGCATTTGAGAAAGTATTTGTTTAATGCGTTAGTTTGTATTCCATTCTTTTCCTGTTGGAGCCTCTTCACATTGATAATACTCAAAGCTCCCACATTCTAAGGTGCTTTTAGAGCTAATTTAAAACTTAAGAGTTGGGTTTCAGGGAGCCATTAAAATGCAGCCGTGGCTGCTCCAAGTGAAACATGCATGGTTAGTTTAGTTTAGAGGTACAACACAGAAACAGGCCATTCGGCCCACCGACTCCACGCCGACCAGCGATTTCCCCATATACTATACACCAGCGCTATCCTACACACTTGAGACAATTTACAATTTTACCAAAGTAAATTAATCTAAACGTCTTTGTAGTGTGGGAGGAAACCGTAGCACCCAGAGAAAACCTGCGGAGGTCACTGGGAAAACGTCCAAATTCCATACAGCCTCCAGATATGTCTTGACTCTTGTGGTAGAGACAAAAGTGATAGCTTTAAGGTACTGTCCCACTATGGCGACCTAAGCAAGGTCGACACGTGGTCCTAGGAGGTCACTGTAGCTCTCCTTCATGCTCGAGAGGTTCCTGCATACTCGTGGCCTCAGTATGGTCGAGGAAAGTTCGAGCATGCTGAAAATTTTTCTGCGAGTAGAAATTGGTCGGCATGGTTCTTTTGCACTGGTAGTGGGGCCGCTATGTAGTTATAGGCAGTCGAGGTAGCTGTAGGCAATCTCCTTTGCTGACCGGGCATTTTAATTGGCTCATTGGAGTTTTCAGAACCAAGGAAAACCGACTGGTAAGTTTTAAACGTCAATAACGTAAAATATACCATCAATCTGAACGAAACTTGTTTAATTTACCTCACAGGACAATGGTAAGGTGGGCCAAAAATGGTAGCGTTATCGTGCTATATATGTGTTTTAATACAATGCTGTTGCACTCACAATAGGAACTATAATAAATTCATTCAGTTTACAATATTTTGATTCGTGATGAAGAAGACACAAATTAGCTGTGATAAAATTAGATAGATATCAATGGTTATTAAGTTGGAAATAAACCTCAGAGAACCTAAATGTGAATTAGAAAATTAATTATTTGCAGTTCCAATGTCAAAAAAAAATAATCAATCCATATGATTAGTCTATTAATAAACTGTTAATAACCTTAGGTTAATTTAGCACAACTTGCAATGGCATCCTTTGGGGAATAATCGTGTTGCTTCATAAACTTGATTTACACCTTTTCCCAACTGCTTTCATTTGTGTAGTGGTAGAAATTTAACAACATGATTCAATTTCCGCAGACATATGGTGGGTGGAGAGGAATTTAATATAAATGGCATAATTAAGAGCCGCTTGGGTTCTCTTGATTTTATAATATTGCCACTGATTGGATTACAGCCTTTCTAGCACACCTACATAATCTACTTCTCTAAAGTTTAATGGTTTGCATTTCAAACAGATGTTTGGTAGGTGGAATGAGGGAACTGTTGAAGCTATGTTAAAAATGGAGCTCATATTCCATTTGTGATTTACAATCATAACACTGACTGGAGCAAATTTAATTAACTCGCACATTATCCAGTACCTTAAATTTCATTTACAAACGACAATAATCAACAATTAACTTCAATACGGTCATTACAATTGACATATAGTGCATCAATTTATCATTGTGGCTCTTTATCACTTAATTCCAGAACCAAAAACATTGGAATATATTCTGGTGTGACACAATTATTCAGTAGTGTCCAAAGTCCATCAAGAGGAAGTGACCTGTCCTTAGATCTCCATGCGGTTTCAAAATTAACCACCATACAGTAAGTTGCACCACAGCAACCCAGCAATAACTCAACATGTAGTCAGCAAAGCTCACAACAACCTCAGTGAACAAGATGCCTTGAAGCACTCAGAGATCCATGAATGCTATCAAGGTACACAGAGGACATGGAAACATATAGCACAGAAATGAGTCTGTGACAATTATCAAAAACCCATTTACGTCAATATTACAGTCATTCTTTTTATTCTCTCCAATTTCACATCATCTCATCCCCCAGATAGTATCACTTGTCGACATACAAAGAGTCGGAATAATACTGCATGGAAACTTGCTCTTTGGCCAACTCATTCAGGCTGACCAAGGTCTGCTACCTGCAGCGGGTTTATATCAAATGTTCTTGCATTGAGCTAATCTAAATATTTCCTATTCATGTAGCACAGTCCATCACACAAACCAGCCTCTCAAAACACTCCTTCCCCTTCCAAATCGACTACATCTACCCTTCATCTGCCAACATAATCAAGGACCGTTTTCTCCCCAGTCATTCCCTCTTCTGTCTTCCGTCGGGCAAAAGATACAAAAGCTTGTAAGCATGTGTTCTGCTGTATTCAGGAACAGCTTCTTCTCCACAGTTTTCAGACTACTGTACAATCTTCCCATAATCATGGGTCCAGACTTGATCTTCCAACCTATCCCATTGCAGACCTTGCACTTTTTCTTTGTAACACTATAATATTGTGACAACATATTATGCACTAGAATTTTCCTCTTGGCACTACAGATAAGTATTTATTCAAGACCTCGCCCATCTTCCTTGGCTCCTCATATAGATGATCACACCAATCCTTCAGATGACCTATTCTTTCCCTAGTTACCTTTTTTTCTCTTAATATACCCAGGAAAGCTCCTAGGATTCTCCTTTGCTAGGAGAAATTTACAGATGCAAAATAATCTTTCAAGTCACTTCACTTTAGGATGTGGAAAGAAATTATAGCATCCAAAATTATAAAAATTGTAGTCACTGGGAGAATGTGCAAAATTCCACACAAGACAGTACTGGGATAGTCAAGATTTGAACCCAGGTCATTGGAGTGCTATTAGCTGGCAGAGGACAACAAACTAAGCTTGGGATCTTATGGAAGAAAACTATTGTCAAATTAAGAGGCCTGCATTTTGAACGATTATCTGAAGGAAGTTGTATATTAGGCAGGAGACTGTTAGTGAAATCAAACAGTCCATCTCTAAATCAATGCTTTTCAATTCTCTTCAGTTTGAGTAGAGTTTGCTAATGTTTCTCTTTCACTGCTTTAGTACCAACATAATTTACTAATCGTGTTACAACTCAAAGTACAGTGAAATGTACTTGTGACTCATTTTAGAACAATTGGCAGTTAGCAGTTAGCAGTTCCAAGATGCATTTATTTCATAATAGAAAGCTCAAAAATCACTACCAAAGTGTCTGTCCACACAGTCAGTACACCTCTCCTGTACTAAGTCACCCCAACCCCCCCCCCCCCCCTCCCTCCCCTCCCCCCCCCCCCCACCTTTCCCTCCCAACTCCAGTCCCGTCGTCCGACCCCCTGGGAAACTGAAGGGAGCGACAATCAACTGCCACGGATACAAATAATGTCATACACAAGAATGGGCAGATGCTGGTTGACAAAAAGTGAACACACAGTGCTGGAGTAACACAAAGATGCAGCAGAATTTTGGAAACGTCATACCGTCACCCATTCCTTCTCTCCAGAGATGCTGCCTGTCCCGCTGAGTTAAAGAGTGCCCACGGTAGACTCACGAGTCACTACGGTAAACTCACGGGCTACTACGTTCTTACAACGAGTTTAAAAGTTTAAAATTTTTATTTCATGAGTAAAATTGACTCGTGGAAATCTTTCAACATGATGAAAGATTTCCACGAGTTAACAAGTTTCCCGAGTACCTGCCGTTTGCGATACAAGTCGCTAAGTTACGTCCACGAGTTCCGCCGTTCCCGCTACGTTAATTCTACGTGATTACCACGAGTTTGATTTGTTTTAAACTCCGGATCACTTGTGGGTGGACTCGCACCGTGAGACAGGGGATTAAGACATTAAAAATCAGTTCACTTTTAATAATGACGATAGTAAAATTAAATGGAAGAATTGTACCAAAGATGTCCTTTCCATAGCAAAAAGAGTTCAATTTCTTCACACCAATTAACTGCAGCAATGTATCAGGCTAACTTGTGGTGATATTTTATTATATTCTAGAAAATGACATTTGATGAAGGGTGAGTTGTTCATATTTAAAACAATGCCATGGAGCTGAAATCTCCAAAATGTAGCCTGAAGAAGGGACTCGACCCGAAAGGTCACTCATTCCTTCTCTACAGAGATGCTGCCCGTCTCCCTGAGTTACTCCAGCATTTTGTGTCTATCTTCAAAATGTGTCCCTTATTAAAGGAAAATAGAACTGCCACTTCCAAATTTACATTCTGCTTGGCTCAAGGATGTCTTTCACTGTTGAAGTTAGAAAAATCTAACCACAAGAATTTCATGCTCACAGGAATGACTTAAATCATAGTCAACCAATATTACCTTTCTCAAGGTAACACAAGGAATATTTCAGGGACACAACCATTCAAAAGACTATTCTTCCTGCCTCGATTTATCAAGAAAAAAAATTAAGAATACGACAGGGTTTGAAGTCATGTTTTCTTCCTCTCTGGCTCAATGCCAAACTCCGCTGCCATCTTGAGCTTATAATGATTAAGTATTCATTCATGAACAACCATAATAAAGTATAGCTAAGACAGAGCAAAATTAGTTCAGATAGAAACATAATAAATCTAATTCTGTTCCCCAGTCTGTTGCTAAATCAAAATTCCTTTGATTTATAGTAATGACTGTGTTACTGGGAATGCAAATGAGATCCAGGAAACCACTTGTGAGTTCCAATGCTCATCACCAATGAGTGCAATTTTATTTTTAGAAGTGGCAAAAACCACTTCATCTTCAACAAATTGTGTACAACATTTTCTTTGAAATGCAAAGAAAACACTTATGTATGTTTTTAGTTTTTAAAATCTAATTTAACATGTAAAGGGCACTGATATTGGTATTTAATGCAATGTACTTTTTTTTAAATTTCAGCTCATTAAAATTAACTGGCAGCTGGCCCTCTATTGAAAGACTCATCATCATAATGGTCAGGATGGGAGTTATTTACAGTTTGGTCTACTGTTTCAGAAATATTGCTGCAGTTCCCAAATGACACATTTAAAAAGCATGATTAATTCTGAAACACCTTAAAAATACTGCAATCTAATGACCAGGGGAGAATTTATGAGATAGTTCAAACTGTTTATCTGAAATTATAATCTTGAGCAAATTGCTGCGTTTTTTTTAAAGCAATCTTTTCAAAGTTAGAATCGACTGCAAATGGCAATGCAACATAATTATGTAGCTAGGAGTTCCAGGAAAAGTCTCAAGATTAAAATAAAGGCACTTGTGGAATAGAAAAGAGTCTCCAATAAAGATTAAAGAGGAACTTTGCAGCAGCAGCATTGTATTCTGTGATACAATTGTTATTTGTATTACCTTTTATAATTATATTTTATGTTCTGGAAGCCACTGAGTAACTTTACACAGTACAGCCCTATGGAATGCACGACTGCAAATGCAATTAGATGAACTAAAGTAGTATCATATTGTTGGTTAATAGAACACTGGAGGTGCTAGTAAGCAGTATTATGGGAATTTAAAAAAACATTGTAGCTTGGGAAGGCTGCTGTAAAAAACAGCAGAGTGACAAAGGTGACATAGTGGAGTAGCAGTCGAGTTGCTGCCTTACAGCGCTGGAGACCCGGGTTTGACCCCGACTAAGGGTACTGTCTGTACGGAGTTTGAATGTTCTCCCCGTGACAACCTGCCACACAATCACTGATTTACTCATACAGAACTTGACTTGGTAGTATTCCGGAAATGGTAGTTATGAGACTGGTGATCAAATCACGGTGGCAGATGAACGGAAATGAATCTGCATTTTAAGGTACACCTCAATTGTGTTTGAAAAGAAAAGATTTAATGATGTTGGTGACAATGACGATGTATTGATAACTTATTAACACAAACTCAGGAGATAAACTCATGTAATAAAACACATTTGCCCTGGAAAGGGTGGGGTAAACTTAATAAAACGTAGAACACAGTATAACTAGATGATATTGAGGAGAAAGGTCATCAATAAGGATATTTAATAAAAAGTGATGGATGAAATGAATTTACTGTAGGGAATCAAACCAACATTTACTAGTTACGTTTTTGACCCACACACTTATTTCTTCCTATCTTGACTCCATTCTTCATCCTCTCTCCTAGTCTCTTCCCACTACATTTGTGGGATTACTGATGCCCTCCATTACTATGATGATTTCCTGGTCGTAACTGAGTCTTTGTCAACATGGATACTAAATTCTTTGCACCCCCATCTCTCGCCAAATGGTTAGAAGGTCCTTCACGTCTCCCACGAACAAAAGCTCAACCAATGATCCATGGCTTCTTTATTGTCACATGTACCAGGTCCAACTAAATACATTTTTTGCATACAGATCCACAAGACTATCCCTCTGCATAAGCATAATCCCCTGCTCTGTAAGGAATGTACAGAACAGCCCACTGAATCCATATGCAGCAGGCACCCATTTGTTGCCATTTTAGTCCCAACTGCAGCTGGCCACAAAGGCCCTTTGCAGCCGTCTCCTCCCCCATTCCAGTTGCCCCAAGAACCGTCATCACTTTGCACACCAAGCCCTCTTCAGCCTTCAATCCCCAGAGGGACGCCCTCTGCAGCCGGCCTCGAGGGCACAGAAGGCAATATCCCGCCTGGTTCCTTTATCCAGCGTCACCTGCCGTCAACATCTCCCTCTATCTCCTCTCCGATTCCTAAACCACGAGGCGAGCAGGGGCCGGTCTCGGTGGCCTACCCTCTCCAAGTGAGCCAGGCCTACGGTTGGAGTACACCCATGGCTTGCTGAGCCATGCTTCATGCTGCTGCAGGGCCTTCAGCAGCCCTGCCCACAGTTGCGGCCCTGTCATGCTTCTCGCTGCTGGTCCGCTTACCTGCCTTCAGTCTGACTTCCCCCTCTCCGGTGCACAGGGTGAACAGAGGCTGGCAACCTATCCTGGCTTGTTCTTTTTGCCGCAGCAGTAAGTTGCGCAGCCCGCTGGGAGGCAACCTTCCCTATTCCCCCTTCCACCACCATTCTCTTTTTCCGAAGCTGAACTTGTTCACACATTAAGCAACTTTTTTTTGGAGATACAGCATAGAAACAGGCCCTTCGGCCCACCGGGTCCGCGCCAACCAGCGATCCCCGCACATTAACACTATCCTACACCCACATGGGACAATTTTTTTAAACATTTACCAAGCCAATTAACCTACAAACTTGTACGTCTTTGGAGTGGTGGAGGAAATCGAAGATATCGGAGAAAACCCACGCAGGTCACGGGGAGAACGTACAAACTCCGTACAGACAGCACCCGTAGCCGGGATCGAACCCAGGTCCCCGGCGCTGCATTCGCTGTAAGGCAGCAACTCTACCGCTGCGCCACCGCATCGACATCACCCATTCCTTTCAAACAAAAAAAAAGATGGGATCATGGGCACCTACATAAGTCAAAGTTACTTATTACAATGTTTTCTGCACACAACTCAAAAGCTTCACCATCTTTGCTGCTGACCCACCCTTCTCGCTGAATCTTTTCATCAATGTTCTCTTTCCCATCTCAGGAGAGAGGTCGATAACCAAATTTAATGCCTGCAGACTCCAACAACCATTTCGACCACACCTCATTTCACTCTGTTTCCTGAATGGATTCAAAAGTCAAGGGTGTTTAATTGCCATATGTACCAATACCAAAACAATGAAATTCTCACTGGCAGTAGCAAAATAGGCCTGTAAACTCAATAACCATAGATATAGAGTAAACTAAAATTCAATATGTTAAATACCCCAATATTTGAGCAACCTTTAGTGCAACTAAAGATAGTAGAAGCTAGTGTTGTGCAGATCATGAGTATGATGTTTGTTGGGAAGAAGCTTTTCTGGAATCTGGCCATGGTTTTCACCTTCTTCCTGATGATAGAAGTGAAAAGACTGTGGTCAGGGTGGTGTGGATATCTGATGATACGTATGGGCTGTTTGAGGCAGTCCTTCCTATAGATCCCCTCGATGGTGGGCAGCTCAGTATCTGTGATGAACCGGGCAGTGTCCATCACTCTCTGTAATCTTGGTTACCTGTAGACGTATTTGTCGACCTTGGTAAATCTTCCAAGCAATTAGAGCGTTGATGGAGAAATAATGAACTGCAGATGCTGGTTTACCATAAACTTCACTAATACTCATTCTTCAGAGATGTTGCCTGACCCTTGAGTTACTCTGGCACTTTGTGTCTATTTTCTATAAAGAGCATTGATGAGGTTTCATTACAATTACATCAATGAGCTGAGCCCAGACAGATATTCAGATATTGCACTCTTAGGAATTTGAAATTGTTAACTCGCTGCACAGCCAACTCATCGCTGAAGCCACCTTCATGGATCTTCAGCTTTTTCCTTCTAAAGTTCACAATCAGCTAATCTGTTTTACTGATCATTGTTCCGACACCATTCAATCTGATTTTCAATCTCCCTCGGTCAGCAGCTTTTTAGGTTGCCAAATGACAGTTTAGGTGGTCATTCAGGACGGCTTGCATGACGCGTGCGATAATGTGCTCAGACGAAGTGCGTAGTTCCCAGTCGGAATTATGCTCAATGAAGCATTCACATATTATTTCTGCTTCAAATAAAGTCACAAACTAAACATATTCACCAATCAAGACATGATATATACCACAATGACATGCAGCAAAATTATAATACAGTAAATCAACTCTTTCAACATTATTTATTTCCACTTCCAAACAAAAATGTGGTTGGATTATTCAGCATATGATCAACTTGTGTCAATAAATCCAGGACCATGATAACATATATGCTTAACCATGCATACTACAGATTGACGCAAGCATGTTTTCTGTGAAGGAACAACATTTATTATGATATGGCCATAGCATGGGCCGTTATTGCTATTGGTACAGAAACACTCTCGCTTCCCACATAATTTATCCACAACAAAATATCCAAGTTGCAAGGAATTTTCTAAAGGCATTTTATGATAACAGCTGTTAAAACTGACTATACCCATCTGACAGGGTAAACATTACACTAACTAACATGAGATGGCCAAAGGACATAATTGCAGCAAATGTTCTTTTGGTAATATATTTAAAGGTGTCAAGACGCCACATTACCGGACATTCTGATTAGATGTACGTGTTGTGAACAGAAATGAAGATACCCAGTTTATAAGCAACAAATTAAAATAAAATTGTTGATAAACGCTTTTTCCATCATTCCCTCTTCAGAATTAACATTAAAATTTCAACTGAAATATCTCCTGACCAAATGTGTGATGTATATGACTGACTGTAGAAGTAAAACCTGGATAAATCCAACACATAATTGTGAATGTTGCTCATTAAATAACTACAGGACTGATGTAACCTGTCTGAAGAAGGGTTTTGGCCCGAAACGTTGCCTATTTCCTCCGCTCCATAGATGCTGCCGCACCCGCTGAGCTTCTCCAGCAATTTTGTCTACCTACAGTACTGATACTCCATATTAAGAGCATTGAAGAGCAGAGGCGCTGCATTGAAGGCGCCTCTGCCTACAGCCTGTCTGTTTTTTCCCCTCTTTTTTAAATTTTAGTTAGTCTAAACTGTTTGTTTTGGGGATTCTTCAGTTTTGTTTTGTGGGGGACTGGGGTAGGGTAAGGGGGAAACCGTTTTCTAGTGGCTTCCTGGCGAGGATGTGACTACTTCTCCGAGTCGCATCCTCGCCCCCCTCCTCACGGCCTATCACTGGATGGGAGCAGCCTTTCCTACCCGAGACCGGGGACTGGACCAGAACTTCGGTAGCGGCGGTGCGGCGCTGGATTCACCGCGGAGCAGGCGATGCATACCTGGATTGCCGTTTGGAGCTCCGGAGCGTAGGGGCCGCTGCTCCAACATCGAGGAGCTGTGGTTCGTGGAGCTCCCAGCATGGGCGGCACTGACCGACATCGGGGGCCGCCAGCATGAGTCGCCGCCCGACGCGGCCTGGGGACTTCGGGAGCCACAGACTCTGGTAGGAAGCAGCCGATTGGGAGGTCCAAGCCGCTGAGGTTGGCCTCCAGTCCTGATGTCGGAGTCCCAACATCCCGGCGAGCGGGCCTGAGCAGCGGGCTGCCCGTAGCGCGACTGTGGAGGGTTCCGGAGGCCCCGACCACAGGTGAACATCGAGGAAGAGGACTGACTCTGGTGCCTTCCCTCACAGTGGGAAACATTTGATTCTGCTGTGTGGGGATGTTTTATGTTGAACTCTATCATGTGTGGTGTTCTTTATTTTATTGTATGGTTGTATGGTGATCACATTTCACTGTGCCATCTGGCACATTTGACAAATAAATAGATCTTGTATCTTGTATCTTGATTTGCCGTTAAAATGAATTA
This sequence comes from Amblyraja radiata, assembly GCF_010909765.2. NCBI lineage: Eukaryota > Metazoa > Chordata > Chondrichthyes > Rajiformes > Rajidae > Amblyraja > Amblyraja radiata. The sequence goes on along the minus strand of NC_045960.1, from coordinate 73,990,486 downwards.
TATAATAACGTGTCAACGGTAGCAGTGACAATCGAACACTGCGGTTTTAATGTTTCACGTGTTGACAATTTAATTAATCCATCGTTATGGATTAAAACAAATAATAACATTGGGAATTAAAACACATTTGATTGCATTCCGTTATCAAACATAGTCAATGTTGGCTCTGAAGGCATTTCCAGCACAATGGGGTCGGAGGGGGGTGGGGGTGTGTATGATTCAGTGCAGGATGGATAGATGGAGGTGGGAGGGGGGGTTGAGAAGGCAATTGGTGCGGAATGGATGGATTGAGGCAGGGGAATTAGTACGTGTTGGTTGGAGTAGGTAAAATTGTGAGGGGAGAGCGCGGGGGATGATGGTGGGTTTGAATGGGGGGGGATCTGTGCAGGATAGATGGGGGGGAGCAGTGCAGGATGAAGGGGTGGAGCAGTGCAGGGTGGATGGGAAGGGGGGTCAGTACAGGATGAAATGGGGGACCAGTGTAGGATTGATAGGGAGTGGCAGGAGAATCAATGCGAGGTGGATAGGGAGATCAGTGCCGGATGAATAGATGGGGGGGGGGGGGGGGGGGGGGAGCACACGGGATGTCAGTGAGGACTAAATAGAAGCCGGAATAGGGATCAGGGCGGGATGGAGAAGAGGGGTCTCAGGATAAGGGGGGTGGAGAGGGCCATACAAGAGAGAGAGAGGGAGAGAGGGAGAGGAACGGGCAGAGGATGTGGGAAGGAAGGTCAGTGCTCCTCGGTCAACACCGGCATCATCGCTGCCTTGGCCGTCCCTGTCCATCGCCAAGTGCCGCCGCCAAAAGGGGAGGCAGTTGGGATCTCCTCGCCACCGCCTCCCCTCCTCTGCCAACCATCAGGAAGGTCCGGGGCCGAGCGGCGCAGATGCCTCAGACGGCGGAAGGAGGCCTCCCCCTACATCCCTCCTCCCGACCTCGGCGTGCGAGAGGGTTTGTTTTGAAAGCGCTGTTGGCGGAGTGGCAGGCAGCGGGGTGTGGGAGGAGGAGATGGAGCCGCTGTCGCGGCCGCTGCTGCTGCTGTGAGGGGGCCCTTCATTCGCTCCGACCCTCCGACAGGCCACACTTAGCATCTTTCCCATGCATTACAGCCGTCGCCGACACAAAACGGCACGTTCCTTTTCTCCAGAGATGCTGCCTGACCCGCGGAGTTACTCCAGTTTTTTGTGTCTATCTTCGGTATGAACCAGTATCTGCGTGCCAAGCCGGGCAAAATGACTCGGCGTATAGATTGCCCGGCGGCACTTTGTGTGGTCAGTGGCACCCGGGCAACCGCTAATTTCGAGCCCTGCAGAGGATCTGGGGTGACAAAGGAACTGAAGGAAATCCACATTAGGCAGAAAATGGTGTTGGATAGACTGATGGGACTGATGGCTGATAAATCCCCAGGGTACTTAAGGAAGTGGCTCTAGAAATCGTGGATGCATTGGTGATAATTTTCCATAGATTCAGGATCAGTTCCTGTGAATTGGAGGGTAGCTAATATTATCCCACTTTTTAAGAAAGACGGAAGAGAGAAAACGGGGAATTATAGACCAGTTAGCCTGACATCGGTGGTGGGGAAGATGCAGGAGTCAATCATAAAAGATGAGATAGCCGCACATTTGGATAGCAGTAACAGGATCAGTCCGAGTCAGCATGGATTTACACTTCCCGATGTTGGGCGAGTCCAGAACCAGGGGCCACAGTTTAAGAATATGAAGTAAGCCATTTAGAATGGAGACGAGGAAACACTTTTTCTCACAGAGAGTGGTGAGTGTGGGATTCTCTGCCTCAGAGGGCGGTGGAGGCATGTTCTCTGGATGCTTTCAAGAGAGAGTTAGATAGAGCTCTTAAAAATAGCGGAGTCAGGGGATATGGGGAGAAGGCAGGAACGAAGTACTGATTATAATAATAATACATTTTATTTATGGGCACCTTTCAAGAGTCTCAAGGACACCTTACAAAAATTGAGCATGTAGAGGAAAAACATGTAAGGGGAATGAAATAAATAGTAGAGACATGACTAGTACACAAAGTAAAGACAGAATTCAATACAAAACACAGTATGAGGCAATTAATGCACAGATGAAAAGGGACGGGGACGTGGGGCTAAGGATAGGCAGAGGTGAAGAGATGGGTCTTGAGGCGGGACTGGAAGATGGTGAGGGACACGGAATTGCGGATCAGTTGGGGGAGGGAGTTCCAGAGCCTGGGAGCTGCCCTGGAGAAGGCTCTGTCCCCAAAACTGCGGAGGTTGGACTTGTGGATGGAGAGGAGACCGGCTGATGTGGATCTGAGGGACCGTGAGGGTTGGTAGGGGGAGAGGAGGTCAATGGGGATGATCTGCCATGATCACATTGAATGGCGGTGCTGGCTCAAAGGGCCTACTCCTGCACCTATTGTCTATTGTTTATTGACCTGATGGAATTTGCTCATTTCCATCCTAAACTCACCCAACCATCTACAATTTCTCTTCATTCACATATCTGACACCTATGTGTAGATCAACCCTTATTAATTCATGCCATTTATAACCTTCACCGCACAAATATGCATGTCACCCTTCGCATGGTATTACGGTACTACACAAGACTCTCTCTCTCTCGGGTACTAGTTAGTAAGTGAGACGCCAGCAGCAACTGGCTGTTGAAATGTTCCAGTGTATTTGATAAAATAAAGTTGGACTTTATCATGAATATGTTTTTATTTATTGGGCCACCAATAAACAGGGTGTCAGAGTCTCCAACTATTTTGACTGAATTTGTTTTAGTTTATTTATTTAAATCGAATATGGATAGTTCCTTACGCAGACCAGATCCTTTGGTATTCAATAATAATCTTGCTGAACGATGGCGCAACTTCGAGGTCGAATCCAGGATTTTCATTGATGCAGCCCACTCTGCAGCTGCACCCCACACCGTTGCGTCAATTCTCCTCAATGTGGCGGGCACAGAGGCTGTCCTGTGGGCACAGGATTTCCACTATGCCCCCGAACATACCGATCCGGTAACACATGTTTTGACCCCAACTGAATTCATCAGAGACCCGGCCTGCCTCCTTCGAAAGTTCAGAGACATGTGCCAACTTCGCACCAACGTTATCATGGTGCACCACAAGTTTTTTTGCCCGCAGCCAACAAGAGGCCAAAACGATTGAATCATACATTGGTGCCCTCAAGAGCATTGCATCCAGATGCCACTTCCAAGACGGTGACGTGCTCATCTGCGGCAGACTCGTGTATGGCATCCTGAATGACAAGGTGAGAAATCAATTACTCCGGGATGAGGAGTTTACACTTGATAAGGTTGAACGTGCCTGCCGGGTTGCAGAGTACACTGATACCCATACCAAAGCCTTGGAATCGGAGCCACACTCTGCATATGACGTCCACGCCTTCTTTAGTTCCCCAGGACAAGCATTAACCCCTCAACAATCGCCGAAACCTCCAGGGAGGGTAATTGATCATCTAGTCAATAACTGTGGTAATTGTGTTGGCTCACATGCGAAATTTCGTGAGCAATGTCCCGCTTATGGCAAATCTAGTCTCTATTGTAAAAAGACAGGCTATTTTATCTGGTGCTGCCGCGCCTGTGCCAACAGAGCCCAGTCACAACAATCTCTCTATGCACTTGAACCCACACTCTCCCATGAAGCACTGCCTGAAACAGCAGAACCACAACCTCAGCACCTACAAGAAGTCAGCCAAAACGTACATTCTTGTATTCCCGACTGTTGCTACAGACAGTGATCCCATGACAACGCTCAGTATCAACACCAAGATTGCCTCCAAGATAGATACAGGGGCCAGATGTAACGTAATCTCGCTGGCAGATCTCAAAAGAATTCACAACAATGAAACTGTCCAGAAAAATAACTCGAAGTTACACCCATTTGGGGGGGGGGGGGGGGGGATTTGCAACCAGCGGGTACAGTTACACTATGATGCCACCTAGCTTCTCAAGTTTACAACTTGGATTTTTTTATCGTAAAAGGAGAAGTGCCACTTCTTCTGGGCAATGTGGCCTGCCATAATATCAACCTAGTTTTCTTCGGCAAAACTGTGTATCAGCTGTCGACCCCCTCCTTCTCAACACTCCTGCCCTCCCCGCAACTTTACCCCTGGCCAGACTTTCCACACGCTGTGAAAGTAACTTCCCCCCCCCCAATTGGTCCCTTGAACAAGTGTTGTCATTCAATAAGATGACAACTGATTCAACTTTTCCCTGTACTCCCGTTTTTCCCACCGTCTCTCCACCTGCCATCACCCTTCACCCATTCAGTAATTCAGAATAAACGAGACTTGGAAGCCTTGGGAAAATTTAATTGTTACTGTCTTTATTTTTATTTTTACGGAGAGAACAATCTGCGCATGCGCGGTTTAAGTTACCATCGCCCGCCTGAGGCTTTAACATCGGGAGAAGAATGGAACAGAGGGAAGAGAAAAGACTTTGCCTTCCATCACAGTGAGGAGGAGATTCACTGTGATGGATGTTTGTGCGAATTAAATTGTTTGTGTGTCTTGTAGAAATTGTTTCTTTTTGTATGGCTGTAGAAACAGAGTTTCGTTTGAGCCTCATTTGAGGTTCAAATGACAATAAATAAAACTATTTTAAATATTGTAAATATTAATGCCACTGGTACCGACGCGCGGATGGAGCCCGGGTTGGCACCACGGAGGTGTGAAGGAGGGTGTCAACAGTGATGAGGTCTTGGCGGCGACAGCAGTGAAGCCGCGCGACGATGGGGCCTCGGCAGTGGCAAAACGTCGCGGCCGCGATGCCCACGGTCGACGATCGATGAGAGAGTGGAGGACCACCATGAGAGGGGAGGGGAAGAACAAAGGAGGACCACCATGAGGGACATGGGGGGGGGGAACAATGGGCAATGGGGGGGGGGGAGAACAATGGGGACGCGGCCTGGGGAACTGTTAGGGAGGGGATGACAAAAGGGGGAGCAGGCGTACTTTTTAAGCTGATATTTGAATACATTGTTAATGCAAGCAAAGAATCTCCCTGTGCCTGGTCACATATGACAATAAAGTATTCCTATTCCTAGTTCTCACTTATGAATGGAATTGCCTATCATGACTCACTTTTCTTCAGCTCATAATCAGTAGTTTTACTTAATATGAAAATAAGTCTAGGGTAGAAATGATGAGACAATTCTAACTTTATAAGTGTGAAAAAGCTGCAGAAGTAATATCACGCTTGAGTTTTGTAGCTTGTCGATTTTGGCAGTGGAGTGGGAGGTGAAATCGCATGCTGCTGCAAGCCTTAAAGTTTTCAACAGGTCAGGAATATTGCCGCTCTCATTCCCAAGGAAAATTCCCACATCCACGATCAGAGATCAAGACGATCCCTTTTTTAAGGGATCAATTGCAGTAAAAGAGTAGCTGTTCCCTTCCTTGTAAATTTGGTACGATGCCTCAAAACAGTTGGATATCTGATAGAAAGAGAAGATGGATTCAATGGTGTTGATCTCATGCAACAATCTATATTACTAAAAGTCTGATCTTGACCACTTCCTGTTGTTCTGTATATTGATTTTAGAAGAAACGCTGCCACTTACGGCTGTGATTTTTGGCCATCTTACTCAGAGTCCCCCTCCGCTGCGCAGGACAAGAGGATTTTTCCCATCGATTAAAAATAAAAGAGTTAATAAGGTGGGTTATTAACACTAATTGAGGAATTCGGCTCTTTTTCAGGATATAGAATAAATTGGAATAAAAGCAAAATTATGTCTTTAAAACCACAGGATTCGAGACACTTACTAAAATTCCCCTTCAAAATTGTAACAGAAAAATTCAAGTATCTGGGTATTCAAATTACGAGAAGACACAAATCATTATTTAGTGCCAATTTTATGCCACTATTAAATAAACAATGATATGATTAAATTTTGGAAAACGCTCCCGCTCTCAATATTCTTATATTATATTCTTATAGGTAGAATTAACGCTATAAAAATGACTTTCTTACCACAATTAATATATTTGTTTCAAGCGATCCCAATATATATTCCAAAATACTTTTTCAAAAAACTAGATTCTACTATCACTAATTTTATATGGGATTACAGAGCACACAGAATTCAACGAAAGCATTTGTATAAACCTAAAGAAGTTGGGGGTTTATCATTACCTAACTTTATGTATTACTACTGGGCAGTGCATATTAAGAACATAGTGTACTGGTTGGATAGTTCCACTCAGCAGTTGGAGTGGATAAGAATGGAGAAAGAGGAGTGCTATCCGCACGATATAGGAACGATCTTGCTCTCACCGATAAAATTGAATAGTATAATATATAAGAAGAACCCAATTATTCACAATACAATAAGAATTTGGAAACAAATAAAAGTATCCTTGAAATTAAATAATCTATCAGTACTAACCCCACTATTGAACAACACCGCATTCAAACCATCTCTCATCGACAAAACATATCAACAATGGATAGACTGGGGATTAAGAAAGTAGGGGATATGTATGAATTGGGCAAACTGTTATCATTTCAACATTTAAAATTAAAATTTAAACTGAAGGATAATCAATATTTTAAATATATACAGATATGTGACTTTATGAAGAAATATACACATAGATTTCAAACTATATTTTTAGACCCTTTAGAAGAAGCAATTAATATTAAGGCTGATTCACAAAAACTAATATCATACTTTTATAATAATATATTAAATAGAGAATTACCCTCAACAGAAGCACTAAGAGAAGATTGGGAACATGAGCTAATGATAAAGATCTCGAAGGATAGATGGGAAAAGTATCTGATGAACACACATAATTGTTCTATTAATGCAAGACATAATTTAATTCAATTCAAATTATTACATAGACTATATTATTCAAAAACGAGGTTGAATAAATTTTACCCAAACGTCTCTCCCAGATGCGATAAATGTTTGTTTCAAAACGCTAATATAACACATTCATTTGTAGGATGTACAAAGTTAAATAAATTTTGGAGCGATATATTTGATATATTTACAAAGCTTTTCAAGTCAAGAATAGAACCTAAAACGGAATGGATTATATTTGGAATAATAGTAGAAGATATCAATTTAAATAAAGACCAAAACTTTTTTTTAATTATGGGTTAATAATTGGAAAGAAATTGATACTTAAATTTTGGAAAAATACAACCATACCAACTGTTAAAATGTGGATTAGGAATATGATGGACATAGCACGCCTTGAAGAAATGAGACTCCGACTAATAGATAAATATGACCAATTCTTAAGGAGTTGGTCTCCTTTCATCGACTTTTTGGAATCATGTGATGCAGCAGTACCGTAAAGATTGCTGATTTCAGTTCATGCCGTGGATAGATCTACATCTCCGAATAAAGATTTGAAAATTTCTCTTTTAAGGGGCCTTCTCTCCTATTTCTACTTTCCACTTTTACTTTTTTTTATATACACACTTCATGTTTTTCTATTCTCTACCATCTATTTTTCCTCTTTTTCCCCTTTCTATTGTTTTCTTTTTCTTGTCTTGCTTACTTCCTTCTCAAAACATAAAACTAGAGGTTGTACATAGAATGGATTACGGTATGACATAGTTGGCACCTAAAATTAGGTTCCACTGTACTGTTTTGTACTGTATTAACTTCTAATAAAATAAACAAAAAAACAAAAATAAATAAATAAAATAAAAAAATAAAAGAGTTATTAGTGTTTAAAAAATGTTGAGATTCTCTCTCCTGAAGACCACGCCCCTTCCGGAGGGACTATAAAACCCGGAAATGTTGAGTGCCTCAGTCAGTCTGCAAGATGGGGGAGCGAGAGGGTCACATCTCTCAGTCTGAGCTGTGAATAACACTGAACATATGTCTACTAAACTGAGTGGTTTTACTGACATGTCAGTGCCCTTAACGTGGTTTGAAAATATGGATTGGAAATGCTAATGCTGTGTTGCCTTTGGTTTGGAAATGCTAAAGCTGTGTTGCCTTTGGTTTGGAAATGCAAAAGCCGTGTTGTCTTTGGTTTGGAAATGCTAAAGCTGTGTTGCCTTTGGTTTGGAAATCTTAAAGCTGTGTTGCCTAATTAAAGTTGCCTTGCCTTCTATATAATTAAAAGTCTAATCTTGACCACTTCCTGTTTGCACTTTATATTGATTTTAGAAAAATCGCTACCATGTACGGCTGTGATATCTGGCCATCTTACTCGGAGTCTCCCTCCGCTCATCAGGTGCCGAGGATTTTTCCCAACGATGAAAAATAAAAGAGTAATTAGTGTTTAAAAAATGTTGAGATTCTCTCCTGTCAATCACGCCATGAAGGCCACACCCCTTCTGGTGGGAAGGGGAGGGCCTATAAAACCCAGAAGTGTGGGTGTGGCTCAGTCTCTGCAAGATGGAGGAGGGAGAGGTCACGACTCGCTGTCTTTAGTGGCCTTGCACCCTGCTTGAAATGGTATGAAATTTCACTTGAATTTGGTGGCCTTGCACCCTGCTTGAAATGGAATTTCAAGGAATAGCTGCGAGTCAACTGACAGCCCACCATCCGTGAGTGAGCTGCCAGTACAACAGGCTTGAGTGACTGAGCCGCCAGCCCAAGAATCCATTCGGCCCACAATGTCCATAGTAACCCTCTGGAAACCAGTCCCTTCAGCCCACAACACCCATACTAGCGCTCCAGAAAGCCTCCTCCCTCCCTCCCCGGCCACCAATATTGGAATTGGTGTTGAGGTGGAATATTGCGTTGGGGAACCAGCCTTCCCGTATGATGCTGGGACCCAAGTCTAGTATAATTTAAAGACCTCCGTCAATGCCTCATAAGGGATGTAATATCACTCGATACAACAAAATATTTAACCCTAAAAAACGGAAATCATCCATGTCTGTGTGTCCAAATCGTTTTGAAAGTATTTTATAATGTTACATCATAAAGCATTTATTTATATTACAAAATTAAAAACAAAATACTGAAAACAATTCTTTGCAACCATAATTCAAAGAAGAAATACTGTAAGCACAAATAGTTTGCTATGCAGTTTATTAAAGCCTTTGATCCTCTCACTGCTCCAGGTTGATCTCTTTAATCTGATCTGGGAAACCAACAATGTCTAAACAGACATCAGTTAAACTCACCCTGACAAGCGAGAGAATAATATCAATTTTATTATTTTTAGACCATGATCTTAAGCTGGAAAGGGCAAACAAGATTTATGAGGATGTTGCCAGGACTTGAGAGCCCGAGCTCTAGGGGGAGAGGGAGATCATATAGAGGTGTAAAAGATCATGAAGGGAATAGATAGGATAAATGCACAGATTTTACCCAGAGTAGGAGAATTAAGAACCAGGAGACATAGGTTTAAGGTGAAGGGGGAAAAAAAAATAATAGAAACCTGAGGGGCAACTTTTTCCTAATGAGTGAAGGACATTTAACAATTGCTGTGGAAGCTCATAGCCCATGTTTTTTCGTAATGTCTTTGATACATGGGGTTGTAGGCCCCCCTCGGCCATGACTGACCATGGGTGTTGCATCCTAGTTGATGGCTGCTTGCTCCAAACCTCGGCTAGAGCACTGCCGCTTATGGCTGAAGGTCACATTTGTGTGTGGTCTCTGGTCTGTTGAAGCTGCTGTGCTCCTTTCTGCGTGACCACTTGTCTGCCGCTGTGATAATGGGCTAATGTAATCAATTTTAAAGGAGGTGACTATATACAGTGCCCTCCATAATGTTTGGGACAAAGACCCATTATTTATTTATTTGCCTTTGTACTCCACAATTTGAAATTTGTAATAGAAAACAATCACATGTGGTTAAAGTGCACATTGTCAGATTTTAATAAAGGCAATTTTTATACATTTTGGTTTCACCATGTAGAAATTACAGCTGTGTATATACATGGTCCCTCCCATTTCAGGGCACTATAATAGACAATAGATAATAGGTGCAGGAGTAGGCCATTCGGCCCTTCGAGCCAGCACCGTCATTCAATGTGATCATGGCTGATCATCCACAATCAGTACCCCGTTCCTGCCTTCTCCCCATATCCCCCGACTCTGCTATCTTTAAGAGCTCTATCTATCAATGTTTGGGACACATGGCTTCACAGGTCTTTTAATTGCTCAAGTGTGTTTAATTGCCTCCTTCATGTAGGTATAAGAGAGCTCTTAGCAGAATCTTTCTTCCAGTCTTTCCATCACCTTTGGAAAATGTTATTGCTGTTTATCAACATGAGGACCAAAATTGTGCCAATGAAAGTCAAAGAAGCTTTTATAATCTCAGAAATAATAATAAAACTGTTAGAGACATCAGCCAAAGATTAGGCTACCCAAAACTAACTGTTTGGAACATCATTAAGAAGAGAGCACTGGTGAGCTTACTAGTTGTAAAGGGACTGGCAGGCAAAGAAAGACCTCCACAGCTGAAGACAGAAGAATTCTCGCTGTAATAAAGAAAAATCCGCAAACACCTGTCCGACTGATTAGAAACACTCATCAGGAGTCAGATGTGGATTTGTCAATGATCACTGGCCACAAAAGACTTCATGAACAGAAATACAGAGGCTACACTGCAAGATGCAAACCACTGGTTAGCCGCAAAAATAGGATGGCCAGGTTACAGTTTGCCAAGAAGTACTTAAAAGAGCAACCACAGTTCTGGAAAAAGGTCTTGTGGACAGAGGAGCCGAAGATTAACTTATATCAGAGTGATGGCAAGAGCAAAGTATGGAGGAGAGAAGGAACTGCCCAAGATCCAAAGCATACCACTTCATCTGTGAAACACGATGGTGTGGGCGTTATGGCTTGCACAAGTGTGGGTGCTGAAGATACTGGCTCACTTATCTTCATTGATGGTACTAGCATAATGAATTCTGAACTGTATAGACACATCCTATCTGCTCAAGTTCAAGCAAATGCCTCAAAACTCATTGGCCGGCGGTTCATTCTGCAGCAAGGCATTGATCCCAAACATACTGCTAAAGCAACAAAGGAGTATTTCAAAGCTAAAAATTGTCAATTCTTGAGTGGCCAAGTCAATCATCCAATCTGAACCTAATTGAGCATGCCATTTATATGCTGAAGAGAAAACTGATGGGGACTAGCCCCCAAAACCAGCATAAGCTAAAGATGGCTGCAATACCAGGGAAGATACCTGGCAACTGGTGATGTCCATGAATCACAGGCTTCAAGCAGTCACTGCATGCAAAGTTTATGCAACAAAATACTAAACATAACTGCTTTCATTTCCATGACATTGCTGTGTCCCAAACATTATGGTGCCCTGAAATGGGGGGGACTTTTTATATTACAAATCTCAATTTGTGGAGTACAGAGGCAAATAAATAAATGATGGGTCTTTGTCCCAAACATTATGGAGGGCACTGTACAGGCAGGATCCATGAAAAAATACACAAAAACAACAGCATGTCAATTGCTTTTATACAGATGGATACATTATGGTCATCCAAGACAGGTCTACAAAAATGAAACTATATTAAAAATCTGATTATTTCAGATCATAAATTTGGCAGAAAGCTCTATAGTTGATGCCTGGATACATTCCAAATTTCCATTACAAACTAACTCCAACGACTGACATACAAAGCTGTGTACATGACATTAACAGCTGCCATCTCCCTCAATGATCTTGTCACTACCATTCCTCTCACAATTAGCGACAGCCTGCCATGCCTATGCTCGTTCAGCTATTCTGAAAACGAGAAGCCGGAATCCAAGCAACTTGAATTAGGCAAAGGATTTAAAGTATGATTAGACAGTGGTGACTTAGAAACGCTATCATAGGAAAGAGGTTTGTTGAGAGCATATTTTACAAATAGCCTGGTGTACATCCCGATCTCACAAGCAACAAGAATAAAATGTTTAAGAAGGAACTGCAGATGCTGGAAAAATCGATGGAAGACAAAAAATGCTGGAGAAACTCAGCGGGTGAGGCAAAATCTATGGCGAAAAGGAGTAGGTGACGTTTCGGGTCGTAACCCTTCTTCAGACTGATGTTTGTGGTTTTGAAGCAAGTTCTTCCAATTTAAAAAAAACTTTGCGGAAACACAGAAGACTTTTCCTGATAAAACCACATGTTGCTTTTGTGACAGAGAGGAACTTTTCACAAGGACAACTATGGGCGGCACAGTGGCCAGCAGTAGAGTTGCTGCCTTGCAGCACCGCAGACCTGGGTTCATTCCCGACTAAGGATGCTGTCTGTACGGTGTTTGTACGTTCTCCCCGTGACTGCGTGGGTTTTCTCAGTGATCTTCGGTTTCCTCCCTCACTACAAAGATGTGCAGATTTGAAGGTTAATTGGCTTGGTAAATGTAAAAATTGTCCTTAGTGTGTGTAGGATAATGTTAGTGTGCAGGGATCGCTGGTCGGCGCGGACTTGGTGGGCTGAAGGGCCTGTTTCCGTGCTGTTTCTCTAAAACTAAAAAAAACTAAGTTAATCAGGTGATAAAACACAGAGCTGCAGATCAGCTTACCTTGCATCAACATCAGGGTAAATGCTGGGTTCTACAATTAAAGATGTGATATTAAAACATTTGCAAAATGAAATCATGTCAAATCTTCTCAGTCATGAACTTTGGAAAGGGAAATTATAATTATAAAGGGACTAATAATTTTGAGGATTATTTTAATAGAATAATCAGGGAGATCCAGTGGATGCTGACAGTGAGGAGTTTTATGGTTTTTAATTAAGTCTACACAGGAAGTTCATGCACAAGGTTATAACATGTGTACCTTAAGGTCATATGCTAACGTGGGTTAAGAGTTGATTAACAGATTGAAATCAAAGGAGACATGAATGGGTCTTTCTCAGGCTAACATGCTGTATCAAGCACAACTGTTTGTCAGTGTTTTGACTGCTGTTATTCATAAGATGTGTCAAGGGGGCCATATGCAAGTTTAAGTCTGCTGATGACAAAGAAAATCATTGGGAAAATGAGAAGCAATAACGGTGTAACAAGGCTTCAAGGGGATATAGATAAGCTAAGTGAATGAGCAACAACATGGCAGATGAAGTGCAAGGTGCGAATAAGCAAGTAGATCTACTTCCATATAAAAAAAACAAATGCTTAATACTTTGGAATGGTGAGAAATGGGAAACGTTGATATTGAAAGGGACTAGGATGCTTGCAGCTGCAGCATACAATTAACAAAAGCAATAGAATGTTGGTCTTATTGCAAGAGGTATTGAATGCCAGGATATAGATGATATAGAGCATTCGTGGGGCCACACCAGGAGTATGCAATGTAATTTTCAAGTCCTCACTTAAAAAGGGATACCATTGCTCTGGAGGCAATCCTGTGAACTTTCATTAGATTTGCTCCTGGGATTGCAAGTCCAGCACACAAGGGGAGAGTTGATAGGCTATACCTCTGTTTAAAGTTTAGAAGAATGCAAGGAGACCTCATTGAAATGTACAAAATTCTTAGAGGGATAGACAAGGCAGATAATCTTTCTTTCTTCTTTCACATTTACTGCCACATGCACTAATCAAGGCAGAGTGCAATTTGACTTACCATGCAGCCATACAATCAAAAAGAGTGCAATACACAATAGAATACAACATGAACATCCACCATAGTGGAATCAACATTCTACACTGTGATGGAAGGCAACAACGTTCAGTCAGTCCTCCTCCTTTTTTCATCTGCGGTCGGGGCCACGAACCCTCCGCAGTCGCCGCCACGGATGGCCCGATGTATGGGGCCCTCTCATCGGGATGATTGAAACTCCGACGTCGGGACGGACGGACACTCCGCGGCTTGGAGGTCCCAAATCGGCCGCTTCCTACCGGAGACCCCAGCCTCACAATGTCATAGGCCACAGGCCGGCGGTTGGAGCTCTTCTCTGGCAATTCCCAGCAAGGGATCCCAGGCTCCGCGATGGAAAGTCCATGCCGGGCCCATGGCTAGAAGCTCCACAGACCGCAGCCCCAGGATGTTATAGTCCGCGGGCCAGCGATCGGAGCACTCCTTCTGGTGACCCCCGGCACGGGATCATTTGGCTCCGCGATGGAAAGTCCATGCTGTGCCCACTGCTAAAGCTCTGGGCTGGACTCCGGGAGAGGCCGCACCAATCCAAGCTGTTAGGCCGCAAGGGAGGAGGAAAATGTGACTGGGAGAAAAGTCGCATTCCACTGAGGTAAGTGACTGAAAAACAGTTCCCCCTATTCCAGCCCCGATCACCCCCCCCCCCACCTCACCCCCCCACACACACACTAAACACACTTTAAGACATACTAAAAACAGAAAAAAAAGTCGAAATGACGAACAGCTGTTGGCAAGGCTGCCGGCTTGCAGCGCCACCAATCGGAGAATGTCTCCCCTGGCTCAAGAAATTAGAATGTGGGGTCACAGTTTAAAAGTAAAGATATAAACAGTTTATTGACTGAAATAAGGGGCAATTTTGTTTCCAGTCCAAAGGTTGGATTTTTTTTTTAATCATACAGGTGTGCGACAGCTCTGTCAACAATTGCATTCTAAACATTCTGAACGATGGGTTGCGGGATACTATAGGAATAAAGGGAAATGTGAGAACATGGCATTTGATGAGAAAGATCAGGTCAAGATTTTGTTGAACGGCAGAACATGGTCGAGGGGCCGAATGGCCTCTTATTTCTTGTGCAATTATGATTTATCTAGCCTACTCAGCTAAGCAAAGTAAAAGAACAATAATATTCAATGTTGTTGGTGATTTTAATGAAATAGGGCAGAAGTTAACTTTATTTCAAAATGCAAACTGCTGGAGGAACTTCGGTCGGGCAACATCTGTGGAGGGAAATGAACAGCGTTTCATGTTGGGACCCTCCTTCAGTCTGATGATCTGAAATGCCATCTGTCCATCTTCCTCCATAGATGCTGCCTGATTCGCCGAGTTCCTCCAGCAGTTTTTTTGCCCCAAATTCTAGCATCTGCAGTCTCTTGCATCCCACTTTTCTTATTTACCTCCTTCTGAGAGTAGCTGCTGGTTTCTGCATTCTGACTCACTGCTACTCCTCAATCTTCACTCCTAAGGGCTGATGTAAACACAATACATTTGTTTACAAGCTATGGGCAATGCTTGTCCTGCAGTTCCAAAAAAAACCTCCAGAATATTTGAAGGCAGTAAAAGCTAGCAGTGCCATAAATAGGCCTAAATATCTACAAACATTCCGAGTGATTATACAGAAACTCACAATGCAGATTAGAATATTTTTAAATAAAGCCCGTGTTATTTGCTTCCTGTTATCTCCAAGAACCTGTTGGTACGTTTTAATATGAACAAATGTAGTGTACCAAATGTTGAATCTGGCAAAGGTAAACATGTGAATTTACATATTTATTAGAGTGATCTGAACAACAATGAAGTCTTTTGAGTCAGTATCGCATTCTCGCAACTTGGTGCAGTTGAGAATTTGGCAATTGCAATGTAAAATTCAAAGACTGAATGCGAATTTCATGACTGAAAAAAATAACATGCCCCAGTTGAATTTCTCCCCATTATGCACATAGAAGGCAAAGTTTACATTCAATCTGCGTGGAATTAAGAAATTGGGTTAATGGAATGAAACAAAGTTCACTTTCAGATTTAATCTTGAAACAACATACTTTTAATTGTTTTGTTATTCATAAGATGTCTCCAATGTTTCAGACTGAGGAACAGTCACTTTATAAGATGGTCACTTCATAAGGTAATTTTTTTAATAAAGTGGAAAGAGAGAGGTGAAGGGCAAGTGGACATTTTTTCAGTATTAAGCAATTCAAAATAGCATTTCCCACTGATAAAATACTCACTATACAATTTCTAAATTATAAGTGCATCACCAGCTTGATGCATTACAAGGAAAAGGACCACATTCTCCTAGGAATGACAATTGCTGGGGACTCCCAGAATAACTTGTTTTTTGCCACAAAAGGCAGCAGCCAAGCAAGTCAATTATTTTCCCGTCTCTGCAAATGCTGCCTAAGCCTCCATCGTTTTTGTTGTTTTTTGCTCCAGATCCCAGGATTTGCAGTTTATTGCATCTCAATTACTCTCAATCCATCTTCAAATATTCTTCACTGTGTTCCACAGACACTCCATAATTTCCCATCTCCAGGAAGGCCACCATCCCGAAGACCAACTTCGACACAGCCTCCGAGCTGCCACCACCCCAGCTCTCTACCTTAATCTTCAAGCGGATTCTGATAGTTCACAAAACACTGCCCAAACCCACATTAATTGTGGCCCCACCTCGAGTCTGATTTGGATAACATTCATTCTAATCCCGATCCCCTGAACCACTTGGTGTAATGCCAGTCTCTAATCCTAAATCTCCACTCCATGTTTTCTGTCCTGATCTTAATAAGCCTCTTCTAACATTACATACAATGGTTTCTAATTCCATCGTTCTTCTGAAAGGGTGTGTTCCAATCCAAACCTCCCAAAGTCACAGAATGGACCCAATCACATGCTTCAAACCTTCATTCAAATAATTTTGACCAGCACCATTTGTTGTGGAAATTGAGCATCTCCTGGTCAGCAGTGCCTGCACCCCAAGGCAGTTGCCAGGAGACCATCCTTGCACTGAGGAGCATTGGAAGTTATCTGCAATAGTTTATAAAGCAAAACTGCGGAATACGGTGACTTCTATATTCTAATTTCAAAATAAAACATACACAGATGACCTCCGCTCGGTCCGCTTTAACCAAACTGATCTCCCGGTGGCCCAGCACTTCAACTATCCCCCCCATTCCCAATCTGACCTTTCCGCACTGGGCCTCCTCCATTGTCAGAGTGAGGCCCAGCGCAAATTGGAGGAACAGCACCTCATATTTCACTTGGGTAGTTTGCATCCTAGCGGTTTGAACATTGACCTCTAACTTCTGGTAGCCCTTGCTTTCTCTCTTCATCCCCTCCTTCTCCAGTTCTCCAACTAGTCTTACTGTCTCTACCTACATTCTATCTCTGTCCTGCCCCTGCCCCTGACATCAGTCTGAAGAAAGGTCTTGACCCGAAACTTCGCCAATTCCTTCTCTCACCCGCTGCCTCAGCTGCCTTACCCGCTGAGTTACTCCAGCATTTTGTGTCTACTTTCTATTTTACCAGCATCTGCAATTTTTTCTTAAACAAAATATACACAGATCTACATTAATAGCAAGCATTATACCATTTGAGGCTAACTGTGAGTTAGTAGTCAAATTTTGATTTAGAAACACAACATTTTACCAACATCCTATTTAATGGTTTTGATGCTTTGTATTTCCATTGAACTTAACTCAATATATTCAAATTTCTCTACATAACTTGTAGGGTCTCCCTTGGTATTGGGAGTGTAAACACCACAATACAAAAACAAACAACTGCTTTACTGGTTCAATGTTTTTGTACTTATGAATGAGTAGCTGGAAAATCAATTCCAAAGCAATGTTTTTTTCCAGGACTCTGCAATTGAAAACCAACTCAACCCAGAGTAAATCAGATTTGTAACTATTTCCAGTTCAAGTCATGTCAATCATTTCCAGCTATACACAAATCACTGAAAGCTGACAAACAGATGTACCAGCAGAGAAACAGTAGCTCATATTCTACTCGGGTTGTTACAACCCAATGGTGTGAACAATTTCAAGTAACTAACCTACACAAACCACCTCCCCACCCCTCCCTTCCCTCTGTCCCAACTTTCCTCTACCCCCCTCCCTGTTAGATCGGTGATTAGTTTTGTGCATAAACCTACATTCTTACCGCCTGAAATCATTGGGGTCGCTATTATGCTCGATCTATGTTTTAAATTAAACACTGCTGAAACATCCATCTACACATTGCAAAATGCAAATGATCTAAGCATTCTGAATGATCTGAAGGGTCTCGATCCAAAACATTGCCTATTCCTTCACTTCATAGATGCTGCCTCACCCGCTGTTTCTCCAGCATTTTTGTCCACCTTCGATTTTTCCAGCATCTGCAGTTCTTTCTTTATCAATGATCTAACATTAATCACTTTATGAACATGATATAATAAATGCAAGCCAATTTTCTTTGAATCAAGAGAAAATGCAGCGTAAAGACAGTGCCGGCTAGCAAATACAACAGGGAGGAACGATGGCAGGCATATTGCAGAGCTTCTTGCTTGCCTATGATTCAATTTCAATGTTTGTACATCTGCAACTTGTGCAATTTGAAACATTTCCATCAGCCACAATAAAATGTTAGGAAACCAGCTTTCAGCAGGAAGCTATTATTAATGGGAAATAATTTAACAGACCAGATACATCTCAATACTATAATTTCCTGGGTATCATAATGAAGTTATTTGATTGGGGTGGCAATGGAATACTTGAATTAGATTCTTAAGAAGAGAAAATACTTAAGATAAAACGTGTAGAATTTGTCATCAATGGGAAGAAGCATTTGATGAAAGTGCGGTTGGATAATTGCCTGAGCAATACTGAAACCCTGTCTCCAAACTATATTCCCCACAAGTCAATTTACTGTTGCTAATCTCTAGATGAAGATTAATACATTGTGCTGAAAGGAAAGCAACCTAAAAGTAACACTCTGAATTTTCTGTCTAACCTCAGTATTTCCAGCTTTTTTAAAATAAAACAGTGCTGCCTGCTAAAGTACAAAATCCTCCAAATCATATATGATTCTCAGACAGCATTGAATTAGCTGAGCTTGCTTGAAGCAGCCGTTGGAGTGCTATAATTAGCTTAACACTTCTGGGCAAGCCACACGAGAAAAAAAACCCAGACAGGATTGCTAATGCCTGATTACTCATCAATAACCTGTGCAGGAAATGTATGTATGGGGTGAAATTGAATTGGACTTGATACCTTAAGTCATATACTTCTCCGACACATCACAACACCAAACATATTAACATTTGTTTGGATGGTTCCAGTGGACATAATCAGTAAGAGCCAACAAATCAGGGAATCAGAGAGAAAATGAAGCAGTGGAGGAATGGAGAGTAATCCAAGGCCAATGTGTCATATTAACCCACATATTATCTGCTGCGTAGTAGTGGTATATTTTGGATGTTTAAATTTCAATATATAAAATATAACAATGCAAAACAAAATGTTATAAAACATTTGGAAAGATCAGAGAAAGCAAGGCAAGTGGGTTAGATTAGCAAGAGGAAAAAAAAGTATGTAATTTTCAACATCAGTGGGCAACAGCTGCAACTTAAAGTTGATCATTCAGTATTCAGTGTCCAATGAGACATAACGCTAACTAGCTGGCTGAAGTTCCTTGCACCATGTAAGCAAATTTGCAACTCACCATTTCATCCAACAAACCTGAGACATTTTAAATTATAAAATTAAATCTATTTGAGCAGCTGCTTGTTTGAACAATGTACACTGTTAACGCCACATGTCAACTTTAAATGGAGAATTCTCCTAAAAATGACTTAATGTGAATTTAAATATTTAATCATTTAATTTGCTCAGAAGGCAGGATTTTTAAGCAATGCATCAAGGGGTAAAAGTCAGATTCTAAATTTTGATTATTTATTTCCACGTTTTAATTAATTCTGCTTTATGTATATATTTATTTTGACTCTTAAACAGGAAGTAGGTATAATGTAGGAAAGAAACCAACTGTAATGTATATTCTATACACCGTTGTAGTGAGTTTATTTATTTATATTTAACGTAGTATTTCATGTCATGAATTAGCTACCGGTAGTTCAGCAATGTATACATGAGGCTATTTGCCTTAGATGAAGCTTATTTAGATAATGCACTGTTAATAAAAAGGAAAATAGTCTTACCACCACCATTCCATTCACAAGATACGAGAAACATTTTATTGTTCAAAAGTTATGTTGTTTATTCTTAAATTACAATAAATAGAAGAGGTATTGATGTACGATTTATTAAAATAATTTTAAATTTGTGGTTTTGATTATTGAAAGGAACAGAATTAAAAGACTTGCAGTGAAATTAAACTGATGTAAAGTCAGTACAAAATGTAGACATAGTTATATTGAAAATTACAAAAAAGCTAAAAATGCTATTTTTCATACATACTTCTGCAACGGCGATTAAGCTGATTAATATTGGTCTTTTTATCTCTCGTCCTTGTCCAATCATATATCTATCTTATCCCCCCCCACCCCCTCACCTGTATTTACTATAACCTGTCAGGTTTTGTCCTGCTCCTACTCTCTTCCAACCTACAATCTCAAGAAAGCTCCAAGCCCGAAACATCACCTATCAATATTCTCCAGAGATGTTACCTGACCAACTGAGACATGACTCCAGCACTGTGTCTTTTTTTTTTGTAAGACAGCATCTGCAGTTCTTTGTTTCTACAGCTGATTAACAGATTGTTATTTCAGAAATTCTTTCGGAATCCACATACTTCTTTCACGAGTATCAAATTAAACTATTTGAGCTTCCCATAAGAGAAGAAATATCAGTCATGCATACACAAAACTTCAATGATGCATTCCTATTTCCCTAATGACTTGTGTAATATTTTGAAGCAAACCTCATCAAAAGCAAGTTATGATCTAGTACAAAGAGTCCATTGAGACAGTTCCATGCTGTTGTCAACACTGATGACTCAGTAATTCAGTTGCAGAAAATGACCACTGTTTTGTTGCAATTCTTCCAAAAGATGACAAATACACACAATAGCATATTTGGTCTGAATTATCAATTGCAAATAGCTTGTCAAAAGTAAATCATACTTGGAGTAGGGTTTATTTTATATACAAACATTTTAGGCTATCAAGTTAGAAGAATCTGTCATATAAACATTTCTCATGGTGCAAATCTTATTATGTATTTCTTTAGATGCTTTTCAATGTAAAATGTTCTTTGACAAGAGGCCCATGTAGCAGTTCCAATGGCGCAGAGATGTCATTTCAGAGTTCAACTTCTGTTGTGATCATATGTTTCATATATTTCTCGGGAAGTGGCGGCACTGCCTTGCAGCTGCGGCTCACCTGCAGTCCGTTTGTCTTTTCTGTTTTTTGTTTTCTATTGTCCCGTTTTTACAGTTTATTTTGGTTTATTTAGTTGTGTATGTGTGGGGGGGGGGGGGGGGGTGTGTGGGTGTAACATGTTTTTTGACTCTTCCTTCGGGGGGGATGCAACCTTTCCTGCCGTATCCCCCGTCTCCGTGTCCGTCTGCGCTGAGGCCTATCGCGGAGCTGGCAGCCTCCAACTGCGACCGACCTCGAGGCTGCGGAGGCAGAGCCAGGACTTACCAACGCGAGGCTGGCCGACTTCGGGGCTGTGGTTGCGGTGCGACCCAACTTCCAACCCGACTTTGGAGTCTCGGAGGCTCGGCCGCGGGCCAGTGGACGACATCGTCGGGAGCTCGCAGGTCACAGGTGGTGACCTGTTTTTCCGGAGCTCCCGCAACTACAGCTGCGTCCACTGGACTGGAGGGCGGCAGCTTCGGCAGCTTCGACCACCCCGGGCCATGGAGTTTGAACCGGCCAGTTTGCGGAGCACGGATTCAGCCGCGGGACTTGCACACCATCACCCGGCGGGGTCGCAACATCGGAGGCTTGGATTGCCTCGGCGCAGAGGGAGAGCAGGGAGGGAAGAGACAATGACTTTGGGACTTTAAACTGTGTTGAGTGTTTGTTATTTATTCTATGTTATGACTGCAGGCTAAACCATTTCGTTGCACTGAAAAGTGCAATGACAATAAATTGAATCAAATCAAATCAAATGGCTAAATGCCAAGAGATTGCAGCTACTGTCTGTTACTGCAATCTTTTCAGACTTCCTTCTTTCCTCATCCAATATACATGATAGACGATATACTGGTTCAATGTTGCTTTAGCAAAGTATTTAACAGTCTTTGACAACATCTTTTTTTAAATTGTATTCGTCCAGCAGATGTAGATATTGATGACAATGCTGCCATTTATTGTTCATCTTTCAATGGCCCTGCACTAAATGGCAACTAAAAGTTAACTACATTATCACACCTGGAGTCACATTTAGTTGAGACTAGGTAAGGATAATAGATCCCTTCTCTTAGACATTAGTGATATAATGGATTTTTATTACAACCCAAATAGTTTTTAGGTTGCCAATTCCGAGAATGACCTTATTAAAAGATTTCTGCAATTCTCCAATTATTAAACTGTGATTTATATCTTACATATCTGAATCGATGGTCTAAAACACTCACTGTTAATCCACCATTTATTGTTTCTTTTTATTGCTATTAGGGATTTCTAGCCAAGTTTAAATATGGTTTTCAGTTGCAAAACTTCACAAATCAATTAAACTTGATCGATATATAAAATGCTAAATGTATGGCACTGCAGCTATAGATGTTAATTAGCATCTGCATTTTTTTACCAATCCAGATTAAACTTTCAGTTAGTTATCAGGGAGTTATTGTTCAAAAACTAAAACTTTGGAAAGCACAAACTCTGCAAATAATGGCTGATATTATCTTGTACGGATTTCACAGGAGGTTTGCTGCCACTTTCTGAATTAACATAAATGAACAATGAGAAAAGACTATCTTCTATCAGTACTAGAGCTTTTGAAATGAAAGGTACGTATAAATGCCACTGGCCCCTAATCAGCTGCAACAGCATCCACTGTGTGGAACAATAACTATTCTTGGTATTTATCTGCATGCTTGGGAACAAGTTACTGGGATTGAACAATACCCCAGGAATAAGAAGGAGGAAGCAATAATCTAGAAATGCTAGTGACAATTTCAGAAATGATGCCCTGTAATGATTTTAAGATTTTAGAATGCCCAATAATTTTAAATACACAAAAAAAGTTCAAATCTCAACTATATTTTGAAAAATTATATATTCAAATGTCACCATTGAGGGCAAGGAGAAACACAAAACTTTGTTGACAAGTTTAAATTGCTTTATATTCATAAACCTTCTCAAGTACCTACTCGCTGAAGATATTGACCCTTGATGCTTAATACTTCAACGAATTTAAAATACAAATGCAGTACAAAGGCCCGATTTAAACGCTTTGTTCCACTTCTATTAAAATCCCTCTTCCTGCAAACGTCACGATTAACATTGAATTGGCACAGATAGACATTTTTTCCCCAATTTAGTTGTGCTAGAAAGGAAAGTAATTGGTGGTCCTTGATAAAAAGGTCCTAAAGAAACAAAAGTTCATTATTGGGCACAGGGTCTGAATTTAAGAGCACAAATGCTAAGTGCCCTGAAGTGGGAAATGCAGCTTTGCTCAGTTCGTGAGATTATCTGTGGCAATTAACAGTTTGTTATTTCATGGCAGAAGTATAATCAGATGACCGACTCTGCCTACGTGGTAATTTACGCTTGCACGTACATGGAGAGAAGTCACATTTGCAAGCGGTCCTGAGACTGAAAGAAAATACATGGTAAGTGAACGTTAATAGTAAGATTAAACGAGAACTTACCAGTTTGAAGTTTGATCTGTATTTTATGAGGAGTTACGATGAGGGATTACGTGAAGAACCCGCTCAGCACGCATGCGTGTCATTCTTCAAAGCAGCGGTGTGAGATCACAGATAACTGTAATGACTAAACATAGTAAGATTAGAGAAGAGGTACCAGTTAAGTATATATGACCTGGGTGGGAGCGGAGGGCACGTAATCCCTCATCGTAACTCCTCATAAAATACAGATCAAACTTCAAACTGGTAAGTTCTCGTTTAATCTTACTATTTTACTTCGGAGTCACGTGAGTGACTACGTGAAGACTTCAAAGCTCTGTGATCTCATGCCGTAGAAACGTCCATGCACACGTCTGCCTTGACTGTGGGAGGAATAGTGTTAACACAATTGCACATGATTCGTTATTGAAATCATAAAATGTATTAACACAAATATAACCCTATTTATGGGTTTTAATTAATTTACAGAATTTAAATTTCTTTCTGCAAATGTTCCAGTCTCTCTAACTGGTTTGTTATAAAATAACTGGAAGTTCTTTCCTCTGACCATCCTGCTGCTTCGAGGACTTGGTCCATGGGCAGATCCAGTCATACTGCCGCTGATGTAGCTGCGGCCCTGGTGGAATGAGATTTGAACACATTAGTATCCACCCCAGCCCGCGTCAGTACCTTTTTCAGCCATCTCGAGGTCGTTTGGACCGTCACTTTTTTGTGAGGTTTCTTATGGCTGATCAGCAGTCCATTCTCATGCCTCTCAGGTTTTTAGTTTCACCATGTATAGTGATAGATGTTTAACTATACAGAGGCGGTCATCTGCAGGGTATGACCTACATTGGATATTGAGGCCTGCTGATCCCTGTCTGTTCTGTTTTACTAGTTCGTAAATATGGAACGTAATATCGTCAGGTGAGGAGGTCATGTTGTCCAGTCTGTGCAGTGACTGAACCCTCTGTGCCGTGACCAGTGCCATTACCATGACTGTTTTTTAAAACGTTAGTCTGCAATGGGGACAGGGTAGATGCTGGTGACCAGTTCCTGAGTACTTTCAGGACAATGCTTACATCCCATACATGGGAGTACCTGGTTTTTTGGGGGTTTGTGTTAAATATTCCCCTCATGAGCTTGGTTACCAGAGGGTGAGTCCCTACCGTGTAACGCTCTGTCCCTTGCCATAGGTATGTCGACAGGGCACTTCTGGCGCTGTTGATGGCACTGTAGCTGAGCCCCTCATCATAGTGGAGGCATGCCAGATATTCCAGAACAGATGGGATGTTGATATTTCTGTTGGTGGTTTTGTTCTTATGGTAGTACGTTTCCCACTTTCTGTTGTAGACCAGATATTGCTTCTTGGGTGACTCTCTTTGGGCCTCCGAGATGATGTTTGCTGTACGGTCCGTGAGTCCCAGTTGTAGCAGTGGTGTTTTTAAAAAACCTCTACAAATTAGCAGGTTCCAGCTCTATGGCTTGGATGGCTATCCCGTCACGGGATGTAGTAGTAGATCTGGTCTGTGTGGGATTGTAATACATGGTTCGAATACCATGTTTTGCACCACTGAGAACCATGTATTTTGCTTCATACCCGACTGATGAGGCAGGAGGGAGGGAATGCGTAAATGAACCATTTCCCCCAATGCAACGGAAATGCATCTGTTGCCGTTGCCCCAGGGTCTGGTTCCCATAAAACATAGTTAGATATCTTCTAAAAGCGACAAAATCGATATCCGGTTTCCCATATTTGCTGTGATTTCAGCAAACACTGTTTTGTTTAACATGCATTCGGTGTTTTCATTAAATTTGCGTGACCTGGTGTCTGCCACTAAACTTAGTCTCCGTGGTGGGTAAGTGGCTGATATCCAAATATTTCTCTGGATGCACCATTGCCAAATTGAATTAGTGGGATTGTCACATGATATCGATTTGTTGCCGCCCATGTGGTTGATGTATGCTACCACAGTGGTATTGTCTATTTGTAATCTAACATGCTGGTGGTGTGTAAGTCCATGAACTGTACCCAACATTTCCAAGTAATTTATACCCAGTGTCAGTAGGAAGGATGCCTCCTGCACTGTCCATCTATCTCCACAGCTGGTGATGGTAATGGTGGCTCCCCACCCCAGTGCACTGGCATCCGTTTGTAGTACCATCGAAGGGTTACTGACAATGATAGGTTTGGAACAAAGCCAGATGTTATCGATCCACCATTTTAGCTCCGTTTTGGCTTGAATTGGTAGTCTCATAAGTCTGTTAAAGTGACCTGCATTGATTTTTAGAGCTTGATTTTTAGCTCTCTGTAATTTTTGGTAATGTAATCCAAATTGTGTGGCTGGGAAAGCAGCCACCATTTTACCAATTATTTTGGCTACCAATCTGATGGATGGATTTGTGATGTCAATGAGGTTGCTAGAACCTCTATTATTTCTCTGGCCTTTCCCTTGGGTAGTGTCACCGTTGTGAACTGAATCAATGGTGAATCCCAAGTAGTCCATAGTAGTGGACGGTGTTAGTTTAGATTTAATTGGATGGATGATAAATCCCAGTTTTTCCCAAACAACTGTTTTTGTGGCTGTTACAGTTAGTATGGCTAATTCCAAAGATATGCCCACATGAGTATGTCATCCAAATATGCCATAACCATATGTTTGCGTTTGCGTAGAAACGCTAGGCCTGGTTTTTAAATTTTTGTGTACAGCCTTGGCTGATGTTTGCCCATTTGGCAGCACTTTATATTGCCAGAGTTGTTCCATCCAGTTAAATTTTAAGTAACGTCTGTGGTCACCTCGTATGGGTACTGAATAGTATGCATCTTTTAAATCGATGCTAGCCATGAAGTACCCTTTGGAAATTAGTTGTTTAGCAGTAACAAAGGTTTCCATTTTGAAGTGAATATATTATACAAATATATTCAATTTGTCAGATCTATGATGATGTGACAAACATCATCTTTTTTGGTTTTAGTACATATATTGGACATGAATTCTAATGGTTCGTGTTGTGTTGTCTGAATTACACCTTTATGTAAAGTCGCTCCAGTTCAACTTGTGCTTCTGTTTTTTACCTATCAGAGAGCACAAATTCTCGGTTTCGTTTGTGTTGAACTGGAGGGCTGTTTTTGGTGTACAAACTCTATGGCATATCCCTGGATACTGCTTAAGACGTAAGTATCGGATGTTAGCATGCTCCATGCATTTAAAACCTAGTACAGTCTTCCCCCCCCCAACCTCCATGCTTCCCATATTATTTGGGGAACCAGACCCCCTACCTCCATTGTTACCAGTGGCAGGACTAATTTTTCCTGAAGTTCTTCCGTTGCTGTGCTGGTGGTTGGCTCTTCGGGTTGGTTGCTGGTGTTATTGGGGTTACCCGCATCTTCCAGGAGGGTCGGCCTGGGCCATGGCCTAAAAGACTCATGTTTAGAGTGCCGAGCCCTCGAATTTCACCAGTTCTGCCAGTGGGTGCGTAGGGGTGTTGTCGTAGGTTATGGTGGGTTTTTGGCAGGGTAGGTTGATCCTTTGATTAACCCCAAAGTTCTGGCTTCTTCGTCCAGCTCCTTTACCTGCTTAGACAAGTTGCCTCCTGAACAGGAGAATAGGCGGTTTGGTGGCTCCAGGCTTACACAGCCCCGCGGATTTTTGGATTTAGCGTTGGCTCTATGGCACTTTTTCTAATGCTATTTAATTCGTGCTGAGTGTTGCATAGCAGTGCCTGCGTGTCCTGTTGGCCTTGGGACATGGCCGTGGTGCCACCGTACGGGCAAAGGCGGTTATTCCTGAAGTTTAGTAACTTCAGGACTTTTTTAAACTTCACATCCATCTTCTGCCCGTGGCCGATGTGCTTCCAGATGCAGCTGTTTACAATTGGCACATTCAGGGAAATGCAGTTTCCTGGTGTTAAATGTATCTGTTGTATCCAGCACAGCCTGTTCCTGTAGCTGGTTCAGTGACATGTAGTCAATGCTTGTTGCAAGCTTAGGCTCCAGGTTTGCCCCTGTTTGGTCTGGCTGCATGAAGCTTACCACCATATCCAGCAAATTCTCTTCACCCTGCACCCCATGCATGCACTGGTGTTTTCTTCCGCGGTCCCCTCTTCCAAGTCAGCCCAGAACTGACTCGAGGTGCTCCCCCATTGTGCAGCCCTGAAAAGGTGCTGCTGTGGGTTTGATATATGCCCACAGTGGCCTGACTCCAATTCCCGGAGCCGGTCACGCTGGAGCAGATGCTCCAAACACCATTCCATGCGGGTCCAGCGCTCTCGGTCGCTGGCCTCCCGTGGTGTATCAGAGTCGGACTCCTCCGAGTCCACGACTCTGTTTGTTTTGTGTTTTGCCTGCCGCCCGGCTGCGTTGATTTGGCCGGCGCGGCGGCTACACAGGGCACAGCTGATCCCACTGCGGGTGATCTTGTGCCGACGGCTGCTTTGCTGGCTGCCCGCTGCTTCGCGGTCCTCCCTGACAAGCTTTGTCGCAGCCCCCGTTTACTTTTTGCCTTCCCTGTAGTGGGCAAAAAGACGACAGAGTAAGAAATCTTACCTGCAATAGCGGCTTTTTGAAATTGCCGCCGCGGGGGAAGCTGCTTCGCGGTCGTCCCTGACCCGTCCTTCCACCGCGTCTGACGTTTCGCAATGCGTGTAGCGTAATGACACGCATGCGTGCTGAGCGGGTTCTTCACGTAGTCACTCACGTGACTCCGAAGTAAAATTTATAGATTTTTGGAAACAAAATGGTGCCCAAAAAGAAACCAGTTTACTCAGGTTATCAAAAGGCCCATGCTCAGGCTTTACAAAAAAGGTTGCCTGCATGGGTAAAATGCTATTTTTGCATTGCTTATAAAATATATAAATACAGCATGTTTAAGTGATTTTTTTTGTTTACGGATGATAACCTTTCAATTGTGTACTTCTGCAGATAGTTTACATATTGAGCTTCTTGAATCTTTCAATTGACCATACCAATAATTCACATTTGTAGAACAGACACTTCGTCACAGTCCAATTTGTGGCTCATTGCTCACAAATGCCATTTTCATTTCACTTCCATTCTGATAGTATTATTTAAAAGCTGTACATTATGAATTAAATACAGGTGTTTTTTTTCTGTTTCATGATGTATGCTTACTGGTTACTAAAGTGGGTGATATCATAGACAGTGAAGATGGTTATCAAAAATTACAGCAAGGTCTTGATCAGCTGGGCAAGTGGATGGAAGAATGACTAAAAGGAGTTTAATGCAGATAAATGCAAGGTGTTGCATTTTGGGAAGTCAAACCAGGGCAAGACCTTCTCAGTGGTAGAGCTTGGGGAGTGTTACAGAGCAGAGGGATCAAGGAGTACAGTTACATAGTTCTCTAAAAGTAATGTCATGAGTAGATGGGTTGGTAAAAAGGGCTTTTGGTGCATAGGCCTTCATCAGTCAGGTTATTAAGTACAGAAGTTGGGATGTTGTTTTCCCCAAAATTAACACAAATGGACAATGAGAATAGACTATAATCTATCCCTATAAGAGATTTAAGGTGCTAAGAAATTCTATTGTATCCCAAGGGGCTGCAGCAGCATTTACAACATGGAATTATTCCACAAGATGAAGGTGAGGCCACATTTGGAATACTGTGTTCAGTGGTGGTCATTCTGCTAATGTGTGGATGTCATTAAACTGGAAAGAGTGCAGAGAAGATTTACAAGGATGGTGCCAGGACTTGAGGGTCTGAG
The DNA here is from genome assembly GCF_010909765.2 of Amblyraja radiata. Lineage (NCBI taxonomy): Eukaryota > Metazoa > Chordata > Chondrichthyes > Rajiformes > Rajidae > Amblyraja > Amblyraja radiata. The sequence continues at coordinate 73,961,438 of NC_045960.1, read as the reverse complement.
CTATAGGGAGAGATTGGGATAGTGCTAGGACACAATTCCTTGGAGTGCAGGAGGCCAGAGGCGATCTTTTAGAGGCACATAAAATCATGAGGAAAAATGGTTGGGTCAAAAGATATGAGCATCTTTTACCCAAGGCAGGGAAAATCAAGAACCAGAGGACAAAGGTACAAAGTGGAAAGGGAAGCTTTAATATGAACCTGAATGGCAACTTTTTCCACACAGAGGGTATTTGGAATGAGCTGCCAGTGGAGGTAGTTGAGGCGGATATAATAACAGATTTAAAAGATATTTGGACAGGTACATTGATAGGAAAGACTTGGAGGGATGTGGGCCAAACATGGGCAAATGCGACTAGCTTAGAAGTGGCATCTTGGTTGGCATGGATAATTTGGGACAACGGGCTAGTTTTCATGCTTTATGACTGACTCTATGGTTATCGCATACAAATTTCATTTTATTGCTATTAAAATATAAAATAAGATAATGAGCAAAGACAGAATGATTCACAAATATATCTCCTGTTCACTCCCTCGTCACGAGCAGGTACTTGAGCTAACATTAAAAATAAAAACACGAATTTCAGTGTACATGAAATAATCCAAGTTAGCAGAAAGGATAATGTAAACAAGGTGCATTAATTAAGAAAACTCAGCTTTCAGGCACCTCAAGTGAAATGTAAATGAACTCTTAGCCCAACCTATTTGGTAAACCTAGCTACAGTATTAAAACCAATATCAACACAGGTTCATAAGCATATAAACACATATTGTGCTTAATAAATTTGGTTGCTCTGGATCAGTTCTATGGTTTGATGTGCAACCTTTCATTGTTCTTTGTGGTACACGACATGTGACCTGTTCAGCATGCAGTATATAGAACACAAAGGTACAGCACAGGTACAGGCCCTTCAGTCCACAATGCCTGTGCCGAACATGATGTCAAGATAAACTAATCTTATCTGCCTGCACATAATCCATGCCCCTCCATTCCTCACATATCTATGTGTCTATCTAAAAACTTAAATACCAATATTGTATCTGCCTCCATCACCATCCCCAGCAGCACGTTCCAGGCACCCACCACTCTTTGTGTAAAAAAAAAAAAAATGCTCCACATGTCTCCTTTAAATTTTGCCCCTCTCACCTTAGAGCCATGTCTTTAGTCTCTGACAGGTAAACCCTGGGGGGGGGGGGGGGGGGGGGAAATAAGGTTCTGACCATCTACCTTAAGTACACCTCTCATAATTTTATATCTTTCTAGTCAGATCTCGCCTCAATCGATCAGCTTTACTATCGCGACAATAAACTCGATCGTTAGTAAGAGATGACTTGCTGTGCACAGACCCATGCTGGGTGTCCTTAATTAACCCATACCCTTCCAAGTGGAAGTAAATCCTATTCTGAAGAGCCCTCTCCATTAGTTTCACTACCATTGTTGTGAGGCTAACTGCCCTATAACGTCCAGGATTATTTCCACTTCCTTTCTTAAAGGAACAACATTGTCTATTCTCCAGTCCTCACCTGTGGCTGGAGAAGTCATGAAGATCTTTGTGCAATCTTGTCTCTTGACTTTCTTGATATCCTTGAATAGATCCCATCAGGCCCAGGGGATTTAGCTACCTTAATGTTCTTCAAGAGCCACAACACCACTTCCTTCTTGATCTCAAACTGCCCTTGTATGTTAGTATTCTCAACACTGACCTCACTGTCTACGTCCTTCCCCTTAGAGAATAGAAATACAAATTATTTGTTTAGTACATTCTCCAACTCCAAGCACAATTTCCCTCCTTTATCCTTGAATTCCCTTATTTATTCTTGATAGATGCTAAACACCTGTAGACTTCAATGCTTAACCTTGCATTAGTATTAGTTGCAATTATTTATGTTGTGCTAAATGATGCTGGCATCTTTCTAGTCAACTGCATTTGATGATTTTGTCAAGCAGAAATTAATTACATGGAATTGCATAACCAGTGCCAAGTTATGCAAATCTTAATGCAAGCATACTGTATTACAACTTAATTCCAATAGTAATACAGAAAACTGGCATAAAGATTTACATAATTGGCATAGATTATGCAGCATACTCCAAAGACAATGTATTGCAAGTGTAAAGTGTATAGTGTAAGAAAAGTCCTGGGGAAATTAGGAAATTGTGCTGAACTGCGTTAAACGTACACATGGTCTAGCATATAAAGACAGAGTGCCAGAGTAAGTCAGTGATTCAGGCAGTACCTCTGGTGCACATGAATAAATGATGTTTTAGGTTAAGGGGGGAGGAGGGAGGAGGGAGGAGGGAGGAGGGAGGAAGGAGGAGGAGGAGGGAGGAGGGAGGGAGGAGGGAGGAGGGAGGAGGGAGGAGGGAGGAGGGAGGAGGGAGGAGGGAGGAGGGAGGAGGGAGGAGGGAGGAGGGAGGAGGGAGGAGGGAGGAGGGAGGAGGGGGAGGGGTAGAGAAAACTTGATATAACCAGACACTGAATTCCTACTGTAGTTTTCAATGTTTCACATTACAGTTGTGTAAGTTAGCTATTGTTGTAAAATGGTGCAAGTGCAAAAGCAATTTTGTATTTCCCTTCACATGACAAAACTGAAGCAAAAATTAATTATATTCTATTCCCAATTGAAAATACTTTAGCTGTGATGTAACAGGATTGCATAAATGTATACATAATTTGAAATGGTTATCCAAGGTGTTCCAAACGTAAATTGATACAAGCATGTTCCATAAAACATTCTACATGAATGATGGACATCAATCCTATTTTTCTGCACATGGGGGAAAGAAATGAGGGAACTAAAAATTCTCCTGGTATTCCACCTAGTAGTACACAGATTTATTATGGGATATGGGTGAAGCCCACTTACTGATCGAGGATCTAAATGAAATCAGCTGAATCCATATCAACACAGCTGCTAAGCAAACAAAAAGAACCAAACCTTAATTTTGCTCGAACCAGGAAGACCTAAATTAAGTCAATTATATTTCATGGAGGGTACTAAATAACATTAGGTATACACCTGAGAGATAAAACAAATAGTTTGATTTAAATTCTTAGTGCATTGTACTTTCTCGATGTAAAGAAAGAACTGGGCTGGACATGTGTAACATTAAATTACAATGTGGAGAGGAAATGCAAGGTTATTGCATTTAAGGTGTTTTGTCACTAATTATGCATAAACTGAAATATTAATGATATCTGTCATTATTATGTCTGTGTGAAACTAAAAGATTGTGATATTTATGCAGTCTCACAAACTGAAATTAGTTCTTATGGTCTACATCAGTGGTTCTAAATCTGGGGGCGGTGACCCCCATGGGGGTCATTTGGGGTTTTTCCAGGGGTCATGAAGGGGTCATAAATAACATATCCATTTGTTGAGTTCATTTTTAGGAACCTAACAAAAGTACATACCACTCACAGTATTTTGTTCGCGTATGCGCGTACGTATACGCACACGAACAGTGTGCAGCCTGGATCATGTGCGATCGAGGCTCATGTTTGCCAACTGCCGTGTTAGCGTTCGTGCAAGGCCAAACTGTGAGTAGGCCTTACATTTACCCATTTTCACTATAATTTCATAATGGCACTTTAGTTCAGATCACATAGAACACATTTGTGTAATTCTCACAAATCATGGTCGTTTTGAGGCCACGAGTGTGTGCTACATTGATGTTGTGAACCATGTCTACCAAGAAGCGAACGTATAGTGATGCATTTCTCAAGTTCAGCTTCACAAGCATTGTTCAAAAATCCATGGTCAAGCCACAATGTGTTATCTGTGCCAAAGTTCTGAGCCACAAGAGCATGAAGCCCAGCTAACTAAAGGTCCATTCGGAGTCTTGTCACAGCGACCTGGCGGGGAAGGACGTGGACTATTTCAAAGGAAAAGAAGCCGGACTCAAGGGTACCCACATCGATTCAACGGGTCACTGCATTTGTTAAATTGAAGCAGCGCTGGAGGCTTCATACCGATTCGCACAGACCAAGAAACCTCACACCATCGGTGAAGAGCTTATCAAGCCATCCCTTCTCGAAGCAGACAAGTTGGTGCTGGGGGAACAGCAGTCAAACAAGTTCAGGCAGATTTCCCTTTCTAATGACACAGTCAAAAGTCGAATCTCGGATATGAGTGATGATATTCTGCTGCAAGTCGCGAGCGGTGTGAAGAGCAGTCCAGTGTATTCATTGCAACTGGATGAGTCAACAGATGTTGCCTCATGTTCCCAACTGCCAGTCTACATTCATTACCTCGACAGAGAAACCATGAAGGAGGAGTACCTGTTCGCGGAGCCATTAGCCACTACCACTCGGGGAGATATGTTCAGAATGCTGGAAGCCTTCCTCATCAAACATGAGCTTGGCTGGGAATGACTTGTCGGGGTGTGTACAGATGGAGCACCTTCCATGGTCGGATGCAGATTCGGCTTCAAAGCCTTCGTGAAGGATGTCGCTCAACATGTCTCCTTAGCCTACTGCATGATACATCGCCATGCTTTAGCGATGACGAATCTCCCTCCTGGTCTTCGAGAAGTGCTTTCAGATGTGGTGAAGATTGTGAACCACATTCGAGAGAGTGCAACAAACTGAAGAATCTTAAAAGCAATGTGTGAAGAAATGGGCGCCGATTTCACTATTCCGATATTACACACAGTGGAGTGCTGGTTTTCGCGTGGTAAAGTTCTCAATCGTGTGATTCAACTTCAAGAGGAAATAGCGCTGTTCTTGGAGAGAGGGTGTACTGAGAAGGAGAATCAGCTTCATGAAAACATGCAGGATGAACTGTTCATGATGAAGGTTGCTTACTTGGCTGACTTCTTCGCCGAGGAGAATTCCTTGAACCTGTCACTTCAAGGAAACCTCCCAATGCTACACACGGCTCGTGACAAAGTGGCAGCATTCAGGAGGAAGATTCACCTTTACCAGAGAAGAGTCCAGGACAGTGATATAACTATCTTTCCTCAGATGATGACTCTCCTGGATGCTATGCCATATTCGGAATGCCACTTAGAAACATAGAAAATAGGTGCAGGAGGAGGCCATTCGGCCCTTCGAGCCAGCACCGCCCTTCATTGTGATCATGGCTGATCATCCCCTATCAATAACCCGTGCCTGCCTTCTCCCCATATCCCTAGAGCTCTATCTAACTCTCTCTTAAATCCATCCAGTGACTTGGCCTCCACTGCCCTCTGTGCCAGGGAATTCCATAAATTCACAACTCTCTGAGTGAAAATGTTTTTTCTCACCTCAGTCTTAAATTACCTCCCCTTTATTCTAAGACTGTGACTCCTAGTTCTGGACTCGCCCAACATTGGGAACATTTTTCCTGCATCTAGCTTGTCCAGTCTTTTTATAATTTTATATGTTTCTATAAGATGCCCCTTCATCCTTCGAAACTCTAGTGAATACAAGCCTAGTCCTTTCAATCTTTGAAAGTTGAACTCATATGACAGTTCCGCCATCCCAGGGATCAATCTCGTGAACCTACGCTGCACTGCCTCAATCACAAGGATGTCCTTCCTCAAATTAGGAGACCAAAACTGTACACAATATTCCAGATGTGGTCTCACCAGAGCCCTATACAACTGCAGAAGAACCTCTTTACTCCTATACTGAAATCCTCTTGTTATGAAGGCCAACATTCCATTAGCTTTCTTCACTGCCTGCTGTACCTGTAAGCCAACTTTCATTGACCGCGAGGAGATCTCAACCCACCTTCTGGCAATTAGTGAAGCCATCGAACGTTACTTCCCCGGACTGGACGACTGCTCTCGTGATGAGTGGATCGTCCAACCCTTTTCCGTTGAAGACGGTGCCATCAGCGATACTGATGTGGCCCCTAAGGTTGAATTTTACCAAATTCGTGAAGACACGCAGCTCAAGAGTGACTTAATGGAAAAAGCGCTTGTCACGTTTTGGCTGAAAGTGAAGGACTGTCCTGTTGTTTCGAAGAGGGTCCTGACCATATTGGTCCAGTCCCCCTCAACCTATCGCTGTGAGGCTGGATTCTCAACCATGGTAGCTCTGAAAACGAAGGCCCGCAATTGATTTGTGATCGACGCTAACATGAGGTGCTGCCTGTCGAGCATTTGTCCTTGTTTTGATCGCCTGATGGCTCCAAAGCAATTTCAGCCATCCCATTGACCGAGTACATGTTTTAATAAATCGGGCTTTTTTTTAATGAGGTCTGATGGGATCATGGGGCCAAAAAGGTTAAGAACCACTGGTCTACATCTTATTGTATTTTACTACTGAAATTTTGGAATATGTTGGCATTCGAATAGGAATCCAGATAATGTTATTGGAATCTTGTGAATGAGAAATAGGAGATGAAAGCATAGGCTCGCAGAGACATGGAGTAGAACTCTTGTTTCTGAACCCACAAAATAAACAAACATCTTTTCAGCTTCTCCTTGCATTGACCCTCTTTCTCAATGGATTTGCACACAGGACCAAATTGAAATTGCATCTGGTCCTGACATTGACAGGAGAGCCAGACAAACATAACTCCAGACTACGCCAACTCTGGGTAGCTATTTTTGCCAGTTGCTCAAATAACTGGGCACTCAAATGACGGAGGCATTTTGACTGCCCGCCTATCCAGTTTCAGCCTTCAATTTGGGCAGTGCTGGTTACATATGGACTGTTTACATTCCACACATGATCCACCACCCTTGCAGCACCAATTCATTTGTGGCTAATTGGGAGCAGGAATTTTAACAAAGCTGCCCATTATAAACCGAATTAAATCTCAAAATGCTTTTATTTTAATTTGGACGGTTAAATGATTTATATGCATAATTGTGCATTGTGTGTCTGCCTGTAATTCCACCAATCTGTGCTTGCAATAATTCAATGCAAACAATGAATCAGCAGTGGAGAATCACAGAGGTCACAGAGGATTCCCATTTAACCCAACAACATGCTGGAGAAGGAACCATGGGTGTCAATTGATGAGCAAATTAGGGAAAACTGAGCCCAACTCTCCCATTTTGACTGCAATGAGTTTCAGAGTGTCCAAGGGGTTAGAGAGGAAGAAACGTGACCGATTAGTTTGAATACATTTCCTTTTTTGCAATGCTTTAAATTTCTGGTGCACAGCTGGGCTCAGAAAAAGAGCGGGAACATTTGGATTGAGCAGGCAAATGTTTTGCATGGCTCGATTTGTGGGTCAAGAGAAAGTGAAGCGTTTCCCCCCCACCCCACCCCCATGTCTCACTCAGCAGACAAAGCCAAATCAGTGACCTGCATTCTCAGAATTATGCCACTCCCTAACAGAGCTAACCCTTCTTTTTTCTTTCTCATAGTTTTCTGGTTCTGCCAAGGTCATAGCCGTTCTTTCATGTTCCTAGGATTGAAGGTTTATGTCTAAAATGGGAGGGGAAATGTGCCTTCAATTACCCCTCCTCCTCCCTCTCACCATTCCTTTATGAAGACCAAATTTGCATTTACACACACATATGTATACACACACACACACACACACCAGGGCTCTCGCTTAACTTTTTTCCCTGTTGCCAGCCGGGCAACCTTGGCAGCTTTTTAGGTTGCCAAATGACAGTTTAGGTG